>NC_081552.1:229029564-229402064 GCF_963082655.1 Stomoxys calcitrans | reverse complement strand
GTCTGTGGTAACGCCAGTGTGGTCTCGTCAACTTTGTGACACGCAGTGGAATAATATTCATATCTGTCAGAATGTCGCCCTCTGAACTTCGACGGGCTGTCTCCTCAGTTCCCATGTGGACCACCTCTATCAGGAGACAAAGATCCTACCAGTGCGAAGAAGCTGCCTAAGCAATACCTGTTGGGCTGTAATCGCAGAAACCATCCAAATCATCATCTTGTGAATAGATATCCACCGCCCAGAAGCCTTAAGTTAGATCTACATGATCTAGAGCGTGAGGTGCAGCGCTACAAGAGAGAACCTCTAGATCAAGCGGCATATCAATCAGGTCTAGACAACATTCATGCTTACACGGTAGCAGATGCGGTAATAGGCTACCTGGTGAATGTAGTCCTTGGAGAACGACCGCCACCCATTGCACCCGAAGAAATCGACCTCCCCCGGCAAACCAGAGTAGTTCTGGCTCAATTACGTTCAGGCAGATGTAGCCGCCTCAACTCCTACAGAGCAAGGATTGATGCAGACGTGCCCCGATTGTAACCAGAGACCGCACGATACACGTCACCTGTTTAACTGCCCGGCCAAACCCACTCGACTCAGACCCAGATCTCTGTGGACGCACCCCATCTTAGTCGCAGAGATCCTGGGTCTTGACACTCAACAGAATCAAGCGGACGAAAGATAGAACACAACAAACTGCCACAACAACAACAATCACCAACATCGCACTGAACAGTATATGCAGATCTGCGATGATGGAGTTATGGAAAAGGGGAAGACGTAGCTCCCCTTTATCATCTTCAACACTTCAATTCACTTGCCTTTCTGGACTTTTGTAAAGGTTCAAGAAAATCACCGTTAAAATCGTTTTGTCCATCATTTTTATACCCTCCACCATAGGATGGGGGGTATACTAATTTCGTCATTCAGTTACAAACAGAATGACGAAAATATCGTCTGAGACCCCATAAATATTCGTCTGAGACCCCATAAAGTATATATATTCTTGATCGTCGCGACATTTTATGTCGATCTAGCCATGTCCGTCCGGCCGCCCTTCCGCCTGTCTGTCGAAAGCACGCTAACTGCACAAATACTTTTTATTAGTGTAGTTCAGTTGGTATTGTAAATGGGCCATATCGGTCCATGTTTTGATATAGCTGCCATATAAACCGAACTTGGGCCTCTAGAGTGCGCAATTCTTATCCGATTGCACGTAGTATTTTGTTATGATATGCAACAACTGTACCAAGTATGGTTCAAATCGGTCCATAATCTGATATAACTGCCATATAAACCGATCTTGGGTCTTGACTTCTTGAGCTTCTTGAGGGCGCAATTCTTATCCGATTGGGATGAAATTTTGCACGTAGTATTTTGTTATGATATGCAACAACTGTGCCAAGTATGGTTCAAATCGGTCCATAATCTGATATAGCTGGCATATAAACCGATCTTGGGTCTTGACTTCTTGAGCCACTGGAGTGTGCAATTCTTATCCGATTGGAATGAAATTTCGCACGTTGTATTTTGTTATGATATCCAACAACTGTGCCAAGTATGGTTCAAATTGGTTCATAACCTGATATAGCTGTCATATAAACAGATCTGGGGACTTGACTTCTTGAGCTTCTTGAGGGCGCAATTATTATCCGATTTGCCTGAAATTTTGTACGACGGATTCCCTCGTGACCATCAATATACGTGTTTATCATGGTCTAAATCGGTCTATAGCCCGATACAGCTCCCATATAAATCGATCTCTCTATTTTACTTCTTGAGCCCCCAAAGGGCGTAATTCTTATTCGAATTGGATGACATTTTACACAGGTCTCCAACATATAATTGAATTGTGGTCCAAACCCGACCATATCTTGATATCGCTCTTATAGCAGAGCAAATATTTTCTTATATCCTTTGTTTTGCCTAAGAAGAGATGCCGGAAAAAGAACTCGACAAATGCGATCCATGGTGGAGGGTATATAAGATTCGGTCCGGCCGAACTTCTCACGCTTTTACTTGTTTATACTTTGTTTGGCAATGTTGATGTGTTTTGTAGTTCTTAGCATTGATGATCAGTTCGTATCGCAGAGATTAGCATGTCCGCCTATGACGCTAAACGCCTGGGTTCGAGTCCTGGTGAGACCATCAGAAAAAATTTTTAGCGATGGTTTTCCCCATCTAATGCTGGCAACATTTGTAAGGTACTATGCCTTGTAAAAACTTCTCTCCGAAGAGGTGTCGCACTGCGGCACGCCGTTCGGACTCGCCTATAAATAGGTGGCCACCTTATCATAGTGCTTAAGCTTGAGTCCGACTGCACTCTTTGATAAGTGGGAAATTTGCCCCTGCTGATTAGTGGAATGTTAATGGGCAAAGTTTGCAATTTGCATAGCAGAAATTAAGGCTTTCTTCTCTCTCAATGCGCTAAGGAGAGTTAGAGGACTTTTGAGCCCTGTTTCAAAACCAAAAGCGTGCTCTACACCGTACTCTATAGTCTTTGGGTATGTAGGGCAACTTAATCAATTTGACAAAGGTGTTGATGACGAAACATGGTGTATCAGAAATCATGATCCACCAAGCCAGTCAAAGTGTTTTGAATTGTAACACACGCTTGCTCAACTTTTTTTTATAAGTTTTTTGCTATGCTATCTGATTTGCAGCTAGAAGATATTCGAAAAAAGTTTTTGATTTTTTTTTCTTAACTCTTAAAATGTATGGCTTTATAACTTGTGTCTTTAATACTCTCTTACAGTCTTGGGATGCCTATTTCCGCAACAACACCTATTGCGGTCCCCCAAATCTCGCTCCACAACAATATAACTCATTGCCCGTGTCGGCTTATGCTGGTATGGCTGGTGTAGGTGGTGCCGCACCAGACTCAAAGACCATTGACGATCATTTGGCTGTGCAGGCTATTATCAGAAGCTACCAGGTATGTTTCTTCATTCTACAAATACAAGATTTCATTTTTATTTGGATCATTATCATTTCACATTTGAGAAAAATGGGGTATTTTTCGTTTGCCTTGTACATCTACTACTGTTTATGAGTTGTTGTTTAATTTAATTTAGTTTTAATTGTTTCTATCTATTACTCTTTAATTAAAACTGGTATGGAATAAAATAGAATAATTTAATAGTGTATGTAATTAAGATATTATTGTAACGTTGTATAAATGTTGTGCAATGTATGTAAGTGTATGGATGGATTAATGTGACTAGTGACAAGTTTTAAGGGTTGTATTGAACAAAATGGAGACTAAGTTAAAGTTTAAACTACTCTGTGACAGAGAAATGCTTGTTAAATATGAATTCAGGGGAAATAAATTAGCTCTTGGCTTTATTTTAAGGGTGATTTTTTAAGAACTATAGGAAAATTTCGGACCATAAATGAATGATGAACATAGAAGTCATTGTGTAATATTTCAGTTCATTCGGCTAAGAATTGGGCCTTGTAGGGGCTCAAGAAACAAAATCGGGAGATCGGTTTATATGGGAGCTGTATTAAGCTATTGATCGATTCAGACCATATTAGACACATATGTTGAAGGTCATGAGAGAAGTCGTTGTACAAAATTTGTGCCAAATCGTATGAGAATCGCGCCCTCTAGCGGCTCAAGAAGTCAAGATCCCAGATCGGTTAATATGGCAGCTATATCAGGTTAAATACCGATTTACGCCATACTTGGCACATTTATTGGGAGACATAACAAAACACTACGTGCAAAATTTCAGCCAAATCGGATGAGAATTGCGTCCTCTAGAAGCTCAAGAAGTCAGGACCCAAGATCGGTTTATATGACAGCTATATCAGGTTATATACCGATTTACGCCATACTTGGCACAGTTATTGGGAGTCATAACAAAACACTACGTGCAAAATTTCAGCCAAATCGGATGAGAAATGCGCCCTCTAGAAGCTCAAGAAGTCAGGACCCAAGATCGGTTTATATGACAGCTATACCAGATTATGAACCGATTTGAACTATTCTTAACACAGTTGTTGGAAATGATACCAACACACCACCTGCAAAATTTTAGTCAAATCGGACGAGAATTGCGCCCTCCAAGGGCTCAATAAGTCAAGACCCAACACCGGTTTATATCAAAACATGGACCGATTTGAACCATACTTAGAACAGTTATTGGAAGTCATAACGAAACACCACGTGCAAAATTTCATTCAAATCGGACGAGAATTGTGCCCTCTAAAGGCTCAATAAGTCAAGACCCAAGATCGGTTTATATGGCAGCTATATCAAAACATGGACCGATATATCCCATTTACAATCCCAACCGACCTACACTAATAAGAAGTATTTGTGCAAAATTTCAAGCGGCTAGCTTTACTCCTTCGAAAGTTAGCGTGCTTTCGAATTGCGCCCTCTAGAGGCTCAAGAAGTCAAGACCCAAGATCGGTTTATATGGCAGCTATATCAAAGCATGAGCCGATTTGAAACATTATTAGCGCAGTTGTTGGAGGTGATATCAAAACACCACGTGCAAAATTTCATTCAAATCGGACGAGAATTGTGCCCTCTAAAGGCACAATAAGTCAAGACCCAAGATCGGTTTATATGGCAGCTTTATCAAAACATGGACCGATATAGCCCATTTACAATCTCAACCGACCTACACTAATAACAAGTATTTGTGTAAAATTTCAAGAGGCTAGCTTTACTCCTTCGAAAGTTAGCGTGCTTTCGAATTGCGCCCTCTAGAGGCTCAATAAGTCAAGACCTAAGATCGGTTTATATCGCAGCTATATCAAAGCATGAACCGATTTGAACCATACTTAGCGCAGTTGTTGGAAGTGATATCAAAACACTACGTGGAAAATTTCAGTCAAATCGGATGAGAATTGCGCCCTCTAGAGCAAGACCCAAGATCGGTTTATATAGCAGCTATATCAAAACATGGACCGATATATCCCATTTACAATTCCAACCGACCTACACTATTTAGAAGTATTTGTGCAAAATTTCAAGCGGCTAGCTTTACTCCTTCGAAAGTTAGCATGCTTTCGACAGACAGACGGACAGAGATGGCTAGATCGACTTAGAAAGACATGACGATCAAGAATTTATATACTTTATGGGGTCTCAGACGCATATTTCGAAGTGTTACAAACAGAATGACGAAATTGGTATACCACCATCCTATGGTGAAGGGTATACAAAAACACATAACATTCAGAAAAATGCATTAAATCTTTATATGAATCATAGTACGGACCGTATAATTAATTTTTGAAGATAATTTTATGCAAATGTTCACCGTGACTGCGTCTTAAATGCTTCATCCGCTTAGTCCAATTTTGGCATACTATTTCCAACATTTTGGCCGGTATCTCACGAATAAATGCTTAAATGTTGTCTTCCAATGGGTTTGTTGAAGCGAGCTTGACTGTATAGACATGAGCTTTAGCACAGCCCCACAAAAAATAGTCTAGCGTTAAATGGCATGATCTAGGTGGCCATGTGACCGGTCCCGAACGTGAAATAAAATATTCAACGAACTCGTCTCTCAATAAGTCCATTGTTAGGCGTGCTGTGTAGCATGTTGCACCGTCTTGTTGAAACCACATGTCACGCAAGTCAAACTCTTGCATTTTGGACAAAAATAAGTTATATATCATCTCATGATAGCTCTCACCATTCACAGTTACGTAACGATTCGTATCTACTTTGAAGAAGTACGGTCCAATGATGCCACTAGCCCATAAACCGCACCAAACTGCGACTTTCTGGATGCATTGCTAGCTTTTGCAATGCTTCTGGCCGATATTCACTCCAAAATCGGCAATTCTGCTTATTTACGTACCCATTCAGCCAAAAATTATCTTCATCGCTGAATGGAAGAAGCACGTGAAGAACTTTCTGAACAGTGCACGCATTTGATAATAAAATTCAAAAATTTACAAGCATTGTTCATTTGTAAGACGATTCATGGTTAAATTATAGACCAAACTGAAGATGTTTGACAGTGGTGCCAGTGGTGACAAAAATATAATAGATAAAAAATCACCCTCTATTATTTAATGAAGAATTAATTCATTTAATGAAAAATTGATGAAGACCCCCTATTAGTCAAATTTTCTTCAATACATCCAATTTTATGGTATTTAAGTAAGTTTAAAACTATTTTGTTTAGTAGTGAAAAGGAGAAAGTCATAGTAGTTTGTATGCCTTCATAAAATAGTTAAATGAAAACCATATCTCAACCATAGGTTGATTCGGAGAAAAGAAAAATACATTTGATGCATAAAACCATTTGTGAAGAAATTAGAGAACACAGTTTTTCATGACAACCACTATTTTTATAACTATAAATTTAACAGTATATTGACATTTTAAGAAAAACCATATGAATTCTTAACTCAAGAAATTGTCATAAAAAATGATTTTTAATATTTCCAAATATTGGGTTGCCCAAAAAGTAATTGCGGATTTTTCATATAGTCAGCGTTGACAAATTTGTTCACAGCTTGTGACTCTGTAATTGCATTCTTTCTTCTGTCACTTATCAGCTGTTACTTTTAGATTGCTTTAGAAAAAAAGTGTAAAAAAGTATATTTGATTAAAGTTCATTCTAAGTATTATTAAAAATGCATTTACTTTCTTTTAAAAAATCCGCAATTACTTTTTGGGCAACCCAATAGTTCGGTGCGGGTTGTCTTTAAAGGGTTAATATATTTACTATTCACCAGCAAATTTCATTGCATGTAAAGCCTCACTGAAACTTACTATTCCATATGGTTTTAAACAATGCAGTTTTTATATAAGCCCATAAATGTACACTTATTGCAAAGTTATGTAAACAATATTGTGAAGCATCAAAATGTTCTTCTTCTTTAATTGGCTATGACAGAATATTTGTTCCACTATCCGAACGTAGAATAGCGTTCCAAGAGCTCAATCATCTGCGCTCATTCTAAAATCTCTGACACCAAGTTTCGAGGTGTCTCCCACCACTTATAGTTCAGCGGGTAACCCATCGGCTCCTGCTGCCTTGTTGTTCTTTAGTCGGGTCACTGCTACCTGGACCGCATTCTGACTAGGAGGTAAACATTCTATACCATAATCATTGATTGGTTCTGCGGTATCCTCTTCACCGCCAACGTCGGACACTAGCAGTTCTGTAAAATGTTCTTCCCATATCCTCAGCATGTTGTCTGTGTCAGTTACCAGATTTCCTTCTTTGTCTCTGCAGGAGGATGTGCCTGCAACAAAGCCATCGGTCTGATGTTTAATTCTTTGGTAGAATTTCCGGACTTCATTCTGACTCCTGTACATCTCAATTCACTCACACTCACGTCTTTCCATTTCCTTTTTCTTTCTGTGGAATAGACGTATCTCCTCTCTCCTTTTCTTCTGATACCTCTTCTTTATCTGGCGCGTTGCTCTATATGCCGCATTCTTGGCTTCAGTAGCATCTCGACACTTTTGGTCGTACCATGGACTTTTTGGGGGAGGGTTCCGATACCCAAGTATGGATTTCACGGCATTTTCCATGCAGCAATAGTTTGCCACTGCGCCATTACATCATCGGAACAAGGAGTGCTTTCATCAAGCAGTTGGGTCAATTGATGCCCGCTGCCATCTGTTGTGTTTGCAGCTTTTCAGTGTCGAGATTCCGTGCAGTGTCAGATCGCACTTTCCTCGCCATGTTCAAACGGGTGCGAACCTTTGCTGCAACAAGGTAATGATCCGAATCTATATTCGCTCCACGAATCGATTGTAAAGGGTGATTTTTTTGAGGTTAGGATTTTCATGCATTAGTATTTGACAGATCACGTGGGATTTCAGACATGGTGTCAAAGAGAAAGATGCTCAGTATGCTTTGACATTTCATCATGAATAGACTTACTAACGAGCAACGCTTGCAAATCATTGAATTTTATTACCAAAATCAGTGTTCGGTTCGAAATGTGTTCAAATTTTGACAAATTTTGTTCAGCGATGAGGCTCATTTTTGGTTGAATGGCTACGTAAATAAGCAAAATTGCCGCATTTGGAGTGAAGAGCAACCAGAAGCCGTTCAAGAACTGCCCATGCATCCCGAAAAATGCACTGTTTGGTGTGGTTTGTACGCTGGTGGAATCATTGGACCGTATTTTTTCAAAGATGCTGTTGGACGCAACGTTACGGTGAATGAACACATTTCGAACCGAACACTGATTTTGGTAATAAAATTCAATGATTTGCAAGCGTTGCTCGTTAGTAAGTCTATTCATGATGAAATGTCAAAGCATACTGAGCATCTTTCTCTTTGACACCATGTCTGAAATCCCACGTGATCTGTCAAATACTAATGCATGAAAATCCTAACCTCAAAAAAATCACCCTTTATTTGGCTTTTATGCGGATTGTGGCTAGTCTCTCAAGTAAGAAAAATTTCTTACTTTTTTTAATTGTTTTTTTTTTTTTAATTTAATACGTTTCATTTAAACCCCTTATTGCAAAAGTCTGCAAATATGTCCGGTTTAGGGTATGGGCCCTAAAACCTATCAATATCTAGATCCACTTCCTTTAAGACCCAAAATTGTCATGGTGAGCAAATACGTCCTATTTGGGCGTGGTTTGGGGGGTAGGACGTCTACTAGGCAGTTGGTCCGAAATGTTGATATCAGATTCGTGGTCTTCTCCCAAATACCTTTCATTTGAGCCTCATATTTCCATAGTCAGCAAATATGACCGGTTTCAGGGGTGTTTTGGGGGATGGGGTGGCCGTTCAGTGACTTGGCCCTGAAAATATATATCAGATTCGTGTTCTACTCTAAAATACCTCTCATTTGAGCGCCATATTGCAATGGTCATCAAATACTTCTTATTTGGGTGGTGTTATGGGGGTGGGGTGGCCCCATAGACACTTTTCCCAAGTATTGATATCATATTTGTGCTTTACTTCCAAAGACCTCTCATTTGAGCCCCATATTGCTATGGTCGTAAAATTGTCCTCTTTGGGAAGTGTTTTTGTGAGAGGGGCGCCCCTCAAACACTTGGTTCTACATTTGGATATCAGATTTGTATTCTACATTCAAATACCTTTTATTTGAGCCCCATATTGCCATGGTCTGTAAATAAGTCCTATTTGGGGGATGTTTTGGCGAAGGGGAGGACCCCCAGAAATTTGTTCCCACATTTGGATATCAGATTCGCATTCTACTGGCAACTACCTATCATTTGAGTCCCATATTGCCATGGTCGGTAAATATGTCCGATTTAGGGATGTTTTGGGGTGGTCCCCCAAACACTTGGTCCAACAATTGGATATCAAATATGTTTTCTAATCCTAAATACCTTTCCTTTGAGTCCCATATTGTCGTGATGGGTCTTTATATATATTTGGTAGGTTTTGAGTGTGACGCGGCCCCCTTAGGTACCCCATCCGAAATTTAGATCCAAATTTTTGTTTTTACGTTACTATAAGACGGCCTTCCTATTGCTGGCAACATTTGCGAGGTACTATGCCATGTAAAACTTCTCTCCAAAGAGGCGTCGAACTGCGTCACGCCGTTCGGACTCGGCTATAAAATGAAGGACCCTTATCATTGAGCAAACTTAAATCGGACTGCACTCATTGATATGTAAGAAGTTTGCCCCTGTTCCTTAGTGGAATGTTCATGGGCAAAATTTGCAATTTGCATAATACGGCACACGAAATTTGGCTTAAATCGGAGCACCCATCTCCGTGATCTGGCATTTTTGAAAAATAGGGAGAGGGGAAGGGTCCGCTCCCCCTACAGATATCAAAAAAGGACGTACCCTATTTTCACCTTCACCACGGGCCCATAATGCACCATTTGAGAAAATTTCAAGATAATTGGTTCAGCCGTTTTTGAGTCTATAAGGAACACACAAACAAACAAACACAAATTGATTTTTATATATAAGATATATGAATCAAAATCAAGCAATCTAATCGGTGGTCAGGCATTATTGAGTTAACTTTGCAATTTTATGTGCAATAATACAAAGTTGCCGGTGGTGTGTTAGGGAAAGTCAAACCAAGAACAGGTCCGCATATAAATTGGGTTCATTGTTTTATATTTCTAAGCATATAACACGTGTATATTTTTAAGCCAAAAAACCAAAAAAAAATTGTTTTTATTTTTTTTTATTTATTTTTTGTTAAGTTAAAAAAAATTTTATTTATTTTTTTGTTAATTTTTAATTTTTAGTTTTTTTTTAATATTTTTTTTTTGTAATTTAATTTAATTGTTTTTTATTCAACTTTGTTTAATTTAATTTTTTTTTAATATTTTTAATTTAATTCTTTTTTAATGTAATTTATTTATTTATTTTTTAATTTTGTATTTTTTATATTTCAATTTTTTTTTTGTATAACATACTTTACAATTTTTATATTTTTAAGACAAAAGTCCAAACATTAATTTTTTATATTTTTTGATTTTAAATTTTTTAAATTTTTTTTATTTTTATTTTTAATTTTTTAATTTTTGTTTTAATTTTTGATTTTATTTTTAATTTTTTATTTTTTTTTTAATTTTTGATTTTATTTTTTTTTAATTTTTTATTTTTTTTTTAATTTTTTATTTTTTTTTTTAATTTTTTATTTTTTTTTTTAATTTTTTATTTTTATTTTTATTTTCCAAAATATTTTTTTACTTTTTATTTTTTTTTATTTTTATTTTTTTATATTTTTTTATATTATTATTTTTTTATATTTTTTGATTTTAAATTTTTTTAATTTTTTTTTTTATTTTTATTTTTAATTTTTTATTTTTTTTTTTTAATTTTTGATTTTATTTTTTTTTATTTTTATTTTTTTTTAATTTTTTATTTTTTTTTTTAAATTTTTATTTTTTTTGTTTAATTTTTTATTATTATATTTTTTTTTAAATTTTTTATTTTTTTTAATTTTTTATTTTTTTTTAATTTTGTATTTTTTTTAATTTTTTTATTTTTTTTTTAATTTTTTATTTTTTTTTAAGTTTTTATTTTTTTTTTAATTTTTTATTATTTTTATTTTTTTTTTTTTTCAATAAATTAAATTTTTTGTTAATGCCAAGTTGCTGGTGTGTTAGGGAAAGTCAAACCAAGAACTGGTCCGCATATAAATTGGGTTCATTGTTTTATATTTCTAAGCATATAACACGTGCATATTTTTAAGCCAAAACAACAAACGATTTTTTTTTAAATTTTTTTTTTGTTAATTAAAAATTTTTTTTAATATTTAATTTTTTATGTAATTTAATTTAATTGTTTTTAATTCAATTTTTTTTAATAAAATTTACTTTTTAATTTAATTCTTTTTAATGTAATTTTTTTAATTTTGTATTTTTTTATATTTAAATTTTTTTTTGTATAACATACTTTGGCATTTTTATATGTTTAAGACAAAAATCCAAACATTTATTTTTTGATTTTTTATTTTTTTTTAATTTTTGTTTTTTTTTAATTTTTATTTTTTTGTTGTTTTATTTTTAATATATTTTTTTAATTTTTATTTTTTTTTTAATAAATTAAATTTTTTGTTAATAATACAAAGTTTTTTTTTAAATTCTTTTTTGTTATTTTTTTGTAATTTAATTCAATTGTTTTTAGTTCAACTTTTTTAATTAATTTTTTAATTTCTAATTTAATTATTATTTTTTTTTAATATTGTATTTTTTATATTTAAATTTTTTTTATAAAACATACTTTGCCATTTTTTTTAAATTTTTTTTTTAATTTTTTTAAATTTTTTCTTTTTGTAAAATATGTTTTGCCATTTTTTAAAATTTTTATATCTTTTTTTGTTATTATTTTTTTTTTATAAATGAAATTTTTTTTATGTTTTTTATTTTATTTTTTTTTTTGTAATACATACTTTGCCCTTTTTTTTAATTACAAAATTACTGTTCTTGTTCTTTACATTGAATATATGAATCAAAATCAAACAATCTATAATCGGCGGTCAGGCATTATTGAGTTAGCTTTGTAGGTTAGGATTTTCATGCATTAGTATTTGACAGATCACGTGGGATTTCAGGCATGGTGTCAAAGAGAAAGATGCTCAGTATGCTTTGACATTTCATCATGAATAGACTTACTAACGAGCAACGCTTGCAAATCATTGAATTTTATTACCAAAATCAGTGTTCGGTTCGAAATGTGTTCATTCACCGTTCAGCGATGAGGCTCATTTCTGGTTGAATGGCTACGTAAATAAGCAAAATTGCCGCATTTGGAGTGAAGAGCAACCAGAAGCCGTTCAAGAACTGCCCATGCATCCCGAAAAATGCACTGTTTGGTGTGGTTTGTACGCTGGTGGAATCATTGGACCGTATTTTTTCAAAGATGCTGTTGGACGCAACGTTACGGTGAATGAACACATTTCGAACCGAACACTGATTTTGGTAATAAAATTCAATGATTTGCAAGCGTTGCTCGTTAGTAAGTCTATTCATGATGAAATGTCAAAGCATACTGAGCATCTTTCTCTTTGACACCATGTCTGAAATCCCACGTGATCTGTCAAATACTAATGCATGAAAATCCTAACCTCAAAAAAATCACCCTTTAATTTTATGTGTAATAATACCAAGTTGCCGGTGGTGTGTTGGGGAAAGTCAAACCAAGAACAGGACCGCATATAAATTGGGTTCATTATTCTATATATCTAAGCATATAACACATGAATTTTTTTTTTAATTTAATTGTTTTTTGAAGTAATTTTTTTTTAATTTTGTATTTTTTTATTTCAATCTTATTTTGTATAACATACTTTGCCATTTTTATAGCTTAAGACAAAAATCCAAAAATTTTTTTTTAAATTTTTAATTATTGATTTTTTTTTAATTTTTTTTTTTTTAATTTTTTATTTTTTTTTATAATTTTTTATTTTTTTTTTTTAATTTTTTATTTTTTTTTTAATTTTTTAATTTTATTTTTTTTTAATTTTTTTTTAATTTTTTATTTTTTTTAATGTTTTATTTTTTATTTTTTTTAATTTTTTTTTTTTAATAAATTTAATTTTATGTGTAATAATACCAAGTTGCCGGTGGTGTGTTGGGGAAAGTCAAACCAAGAACAGGTCCGCATATAAATTGGGTTCATTGTTTCATATATATCTAAGCATATAACACATGTATATTTTTAAGACAAAAATCCAAAAATTGGACTTTCTAAAAGCAAAACAGGTTCCGGATTTAAATAAATACATCTATATACATAAATATAACTATCTCTTACTATTTTTTAACGGTCTTTAGTTTTAAAAAAAATATTTCTTCACTCAGAGACATTACAATCTTCAAAACTAGAATCATTAAAAGAATGCGTCACATCATTTTCTTTGATATTACAAATAGTTGACTAATAATAAAAAAAAAAAACCTGTAAACTTAACATATCTTTTAAATAACCTAAGTTTGTTGATTATTTCATAATTGTTATGTACAAATGTACGTTATTAATAATAAGACAAAGATCAAATTAATGCTGGATGTTTTGTTGTATTTGGTACAAACATCTTGAACATAAATCGAAGAATATGTATTTATGCTACCAAACCCCTCCCCCCGTATCTCCCACCCCCTTCCATGAACATTTGCCATTGAATTCATTCATTCATTCAATCATATATGTATACAAATAGGCACGTGGTCATTTGGCTTCGGAATTGGATCCCTTGGGAATTCTTACAGTAGAAAAGATCCGGAAAGATGGTCTTACACGTCGTGCTAATGAAGATGTTTTACGCCAACATTCTGACTTTTTGTTTGGTAATTTAATTTTTCTCTTTTTCCTTTATAACCAAAAAAAAAAAACCAAATCGAACAATTGTAATTGTTGCCTAAGAAAACAACACTTTTTTCGCAAATTCACAAAAAAAAAAACCAAGTACAAATGAAATTCGGAGTTTTTGTTAAAAAAAAATCTAAATCAAAGAAAAATCTCAATAAGGCAGCATTCGTTTTTTCATTCCACATGGAACAAAAAATCTTTTAGCAGGCTTTTGAATAGCAATTTGTTGTTATATTGTATTTCTTCTAGTTCTACTATTTATTACACTAAAGCATACATCCCCCATAGACAAACGATGCCCAGAATTTTAGAATATAAGATCCTTGATGATTGTTTAACGTTGTTATCTACGTTCTTGTTGTTATTGTTGATAATACGTGTTTAACCCCCACCTAGTATTGTAAAGTAAATATTCATGATTGACATGAACTATTTCTTTCTCTCTCTCTCTCTCTCTGTATGGTATTACATTCAAGTAGTTTTTCATATTAACACCTTTGTTGTTTCATTTCAAGAATTTTGTTGGATTTTAGTTGTTTTTTTTCTAATTTTCATATATCTACAGTACTTCTCTCTTACAAACTACACTACCTAGTTTAACCCCATTTGAGTTTTCATTCTTAAATGTATGTACATACCACCAACCAATCAATCACATTGTGTTTGTCTCTACTACCATTTTGTTGTCAAAATTTTTCTTTAAGACATTTTTTTGTTTTGGCCAAAATTTCATTACTATGTAATATTTTGATTTTTTTTTTACAAAGTGTAACTACTAAACACATGCTTATAAACGATTTCTTTTTTGTTTTATTGCTTTTTTTTTCTATATATTCTACTACTACCACTTTTGTCTCCGATGAATTGGCAAAAATTGTAATGGGCCAAAATTATGAAAAATTTCAAAAAACAAAAAAAAAATTATATACAAAAAAATTTTTTGGTTAAACCATCAAAAAATCCATGTTGTTGGCAAAAATATGTAAACAAAAAAATTTAGATTCGAGGCCATAATATTGCTCACCTCGACCCCCTCGAAATCAATTCCGCTGAATTGCCTCGCAACTCTACAATTAAAGTTATTCATGCCACTTTCGATTTTGGTAAGTAAGTTTAATTTTCGGTTGTAGTAGATTTTTTCCCACCTCAAACACCTTGAAATGAATTTTTTTTTTAAATATTAGCCACCACCTGCACTCTTTCTTTTACTTTTCCTTTAGTCCCTTGTAAATTTTGTATTTAAAAAAATACAGTGGTAAAAATCCGTTTTGTTTTTTAATCTCAAATACTGTTTTTTGTTGTTTTATTACAAAAGTCCTTTACTAGGCTAGCATAAATTGTTGTTGCTGTTTTGTTTGCCCGAAAACATGTAAATATGTACTCTGGTACCCTAATTTGACTTTTCTCTCACCATGTTTGTCCTTTTTTTTTGATATTTTCTTTGTAAACTCTTTGTTTTTGTTGTTACCATTTGCTTTGTTTGTTGAAATAAAACTTTTTAATTTGTTTACACTATTACACCTGATATATTTGTCTATGCTGTTGCCAAAAATTCGTTTTTAATTTCAAATTACTGAACAAATTGAATCTTTTGTTTAAAATTGTTAAATATTGGTTACATAAAATTAAAAAAATAAAATAATTAAGGCCAATAGCATTGCGCAAATAATAAAAGTATACAAAATAATTCCATCTAAACCTGTGAAAATGTGTCTTTTCATTATTTTGCGTGAATTTTGTATAATCTCCATATATCTGTCATCAAAATTAGCCCAACGAAATGAAACAAAACAAGTAAGAGCGTGCTAAGTTCGGCCAGGCCGAATCTTATATACCCTCCACCATGGATCGCATCTGTCGAGTTCTATGCGCAGTATCCCTTTTTAGGCAAACAAAGAATAATGAATATGGACGGAGGAGGAGCTATGTCAAGTTATAGTCCGATTCGGGGCTCAAGAAGCAAAATCGGGAGATTGGTTTATGTGGGAGCTGTGTCAAGCTATAGATCGATTCAGACCATTTTGCACACGTATGTTGAAGGCCATGAAAAAAGGCGTTGTACAAAATTTGTGTCAAGTCGAATTTGTGTCTAGAAGCTCAAGAAAGCAAGATCCCAGATCGGTTTATATGGCAGCTATATCAGGGTATGGACCGATTTGGACGATACTTCACATAAATGGTGGAAGTGATACCAAAACACCACGTGCAAAATTACAGCCAAATTGAATAAGAATTGCGCCTTCTAAAAGCTCAAAAGTCAAGACCCAAGATCGGTTTATATAGCAGCTATATCAGGTTATGGACCCATTTGGCCCATTTACATTCCCAACAGACCTACACCTAGAAGAAGTATTTGTGCAAAATTTCAAGCGGCTAGCTCTACTCCTTCAAAAGTTAGCGTGGGAGTTATATGGTTATAGATCGATTTTGACCGTACAGGGTAAAATTGTTGGAAGTCATAACAGAACACTATGTGCAAATTCAGCCAAATCGAATCGAGGCTTCCAGGGGCTCAAGAAGCCAAATCGGGGGATCGGTTTATATGGGAGCTATATCAAGTTCTTGACCGATTTGGACCGTACTTGGCACGTTTGTTGGAAGTCATAACAGAACACTAAATGCAAAATTTCCGCCAAATCGAATGAAAATTGAGGCTTCCAGGGGCTCAAGAAGCCAAATCGGGAGATCGGTTTATATGGGAGCTATATCAAGTTCTTGACCGATTTGGACCGTACTTGGCACGTTTGTTGGAAGTCATAACAGAACACTAAATGCAAAATTTCCGCCAAATCGGATGAATATTGAGGCTCCCAGGGGCTCAAGGAGTCAAATCGGGAGATCGGATTATATGGGGGCCAGGGCCCGAGGGAGGCCCTACGACTTACTTGCAGCGAAAAACTCTCTAACGACAACCTCAACTCGAGATTATTTTTCGAAACCAAAATTTTGCATAAACATTTTAAAGTCTTTTTATAATGCTTATGTCCTATACAATATTTTCCAAAAATTTTTACTTTAAACAAAATTTCAAAAAATAATTTTAAAGCAAAAAATTTTAACCCATTACGCCTGATCCTCGATTCCGTTGTCCGATTTTGATGAAATTTTGTCTCTATGAATAAAAAGGACGCGTTATTGACGCATTGGCTGACTAACCAATTGACTGATCAATGGCCAGTTGGCATGAATTTGGGTCTTTGGTCATAGGCGCGCGATATGACGGGATTTTGTGATATTCGTACGTTTAGGTACTAAAATGTACGAAATGGTGGCATTTTACCCAGCGCGAACGGATGGGGCTAGAATTTTAAGAGTGTCTCGAAAAAATAAGATTTGGAGAGAAACATTTTCCAAAATCGTACCGGATGTGGGAAAAATAGTACGTTTAGTACTTTTTGGTACCTTGTTTATTGATTGAGCTAGAGCTTTGAATTTTGGAATTCAGGTATTATATGGCAACCTGAATTGGATAAATGAGTTTTTGGACTTTTGGACATTTAGGAACAAAAAAGTATCATATTCTGGATCGTCTCGACATTCTGAGTCGATCTAGCCATGTCCGTCCGTCTGCCGAAATCACGATAGTAATCGAACGCGATAAGCTAGCCGCCTGAAATTTTGCACATATACTTAATATTGATGTAGGTCGTTGGGGATTGCTATTGGGCCATATCGGTGCAGATTAAAAAATAGATCCCATATAAACCGATCTCCCGATGTGACTTCTTCAGCCCCTGGAAGCCTCAATTTTCATACAATTTGGCTGAAATTTTGCATGTAATGTTCTGTAATGACTTTCAACGAACTGTGTCAAGTACAGTCCATGTCGGTTTATAACCTGATATAACTCCCATATAAACCGATCTCCCGATTTGACTTTTTAAGCCCTTACAAGCCGCAATTTTTGTCCGATTTGGCAGAAATTTGGAACAAAGACTTGAGTAATGACTTCCAACAATGCAAAGTTCCGTTATGACTTTCAGCAACTGTACTTACAAATGTTCAAATTGGTCTATAACCTCGTACGAGTATAGCTCCCATAAAAACCGATATCCTGATTTTACTTTTAAAGCCCTTACAAGCCGCAATTTATGTCCCATTTGGCTGAAATGCGGTGTTCCGTTATGACTTCCAACAACTGTGCCAAGTACGGTCCAAATAGCTCTATAACCAGATATAGCTCCCATATTTTAGCAGAATCTATGGTGGTGGGTTTCAAAGATTCGACCAGGCCAAACTTAGCAAGCTTTTACTTGTTATAAGCTACACCACCACTGTGGTACAGGGTATTATAAGTTTGTGCATATGTTTGCAATGCTAAAAAGCAGAAGAGCTAGACCCATTGATACCTATACCGGTCGACTTATCTGATCTGATCTGATCAAATCAGATTCGATTTAGCCATGTCCGACTGTGAGTCCGTGTATTCTTTTAATCAAGGTACGGGCTGTATTTGTTATCCAATCGTCATGCATGTCACTTTTTGGCTCAAGGACGAACTCAATTGATTTCGGTAAAAGTCGGTTCAGTTTTAGATATAGCTCCCATTTATATGTATAGCCCGATTTTCACTAAAATAGCCGTAGTTTCTATAATTTTCAACCGATTTGCACAAATTTGCACAGATGGTTCTTTTACTGATCTTAACATATCTGCAAGATTTCATCAAAATCGGTTCAGATTTGGATATAGCTCTCATATATATTTACCGCCCGATTTCCACTTAAATGGCCATAGTAACTACAATTTTCAACCAATCTGCACAAAATTTGGCGCAGATTATTTTGTTACTGATCTTGCCATATCTGCTAGATTTCATCAAAATCGGTTCAGATTTAGATATAGCTCCCATACATATGTATCGCCCGATTTCTACTTAAATGGCCGTAGTTACTACAAATTTCAACCGATCTGCACACAATTTGGCACGAATTGATTTGTTACTGATCCAAAAATATCTGCAAGATTACAACAAAATCGGTTCAGATTTAGATATACCTCCCATATATATGTATCGCCTGATTTCCACTAAAATGGGCGTAGTTACTACAATTTTCAACCGATCTGTGCAAAATTTGGTACGGATTGTTTTGTTACCGATCTTAACATATATGCAAGATTTCATCAAAATCGGTTCAGATTTGGATATAGCTCTCATATATATTTATCGCCCGATTTCCACTTAAATGGCCGTAGTAACTACAATTTTCAACCGATCTGCACACAATTTGTCACGGATTGATTTGTTACTGATCTAAAAATATCTGCAAGATTACATCAAAATCGGTTCAGATTTAGATATAGCTCCCATATATATGTATCGCCCGATTTCAACTTAAATGGCCATAGTTTGTACAATATCAACCGATCTGTGCAAAACTTGGCACGGATTGTTATGTTACTGATCTTAACATATCTGCGAGATTTCATCAAAATCGGTTCAGATTAAGATATGGCTCCCATACATAAGTTTCGTCCGATTTCCACTTAAATGGCCGTAGTTACTACAATTTTCAACCGATCTGCACAAAATTTGACACGGATTGTTTTGTAACTGCTCGTAACATATCTGCAAGATTCCATTAAAATCGGTTCAGATTTAGATATAGCTCCCATATATATGTATCGCCCGATTGCCACTTAAATGACCGTAGATACTAAAATTTTCAACCGATCTGCACAAAATTTGGCACGGATTGTTTTGTTACTGATCTTAACCTATCTGCAAAATTTCATTTAAATCGGTTCAGTTTTAGTTATAGCTCCCATATATATGTATCGCCCGATTTCCACTTAAATGGCCATAATAATCACAATTTTTAACCGATCTGTGCAAAATTTGGCACAGAATGTTTTGTTACTGATCTTAACATATCTACAAGATTTCATCAAAATCGGTTTAGATTTGGATATAGCTCCCATATATATGTATCGCCCGATTTCCACTTCAATGGCCGTTGTTATTAAAATTTTCAACCGATCTGTGCAAAATTTGGCACGGATGGTTCTGTTACTGATCTTGCCATATCTGCTAGATTTCATCAAAATCGGTTCAGATTTGGATATAGCTTCCATATATATGTGTAGCCCGATTTCCACTTAAATGGCCGTAGTTACTACAATTTTCAACCGATCTGCACAAAATTTGGCGCAGATTATTTTGTTACTGATCTAAACATATCGGCAACATTTCATCAAAATTGGTTCAGATTTGGATATATTTCCCATATATATGTATCGCCTGATTGCCACTTAAATGGCCGTAGTAACTACAATTTTCAACCGATCCGCACAAAATTTGGCACAGAATGTTTTGTTACTGATCTTGTCATATCTGCTAGATTTCATCAAAATCGGTTCAGATTTAGATATAGCTCCCATATATATGTATCGCCCGATTTCCACTTAAATGGCCGTAGTTACAACAATTTTCAACCGATCTGCACAAAATTTGACACGGATTGTTTTGTAACTGCTCGTAACATATCTGCAAGATTCCATTAAAATCGGTTCAGATTTAGATATAGCTCCCTTCTATATGTATTGCCCGATTTCCACTTAAATGGCCATAGTTTCTACAAATATCAACCGATCTGTGCAAAATTTGGTACGGATTGTTTTGTTACCGATCTAAACATATATGTAAGATTTCATCAAAATCGGTTCAGATTTGGATATAGCTCTCATATATATTTGTCGCCCGATTTCCACTTAAATGGCCGTAGTAACTACAATTTTCAACCGATCTGCAAACAATTTGGCACGGATTGATTTGTTACTGATCTAAAAATATCTGCAAGATTACATCAAAATCGGTTCAGATTTAGATATAGCTCCCATATATATGTATCGCCCGATTTCAACTTAAATGGCCGTAGTTACTACAATTTTCAACCGATCTGCACAAAATTTGGCGCAGATTATTTTGTTACTGATCTAAAAATATCGGCAAGATTTCATCAAAATCGGTTCAGATTTGGATATAGCTCCCATATATATGTATCGCCTGATTTCCACTTAAATGGCCGTAGTTACTACAACTTTAAACCGATTTGTGCAAAATTTGGTACGGATTGTTTTGTTACCGATCTTAACATATATGCAAGATTTCATCAAAATCGATTCAGATTTCGATATAGCCCCCGTATATATATGTCAATGACTTACAGTTTTAATTTTGTTTTAATAATAATTATTGTAAATAAAATAAGCATTATTATGATGAGTCCCTAAACCTTTGTTTCTCCTTGACTTCCAAAGTGTCTAAAAGAAACATACGTTACTAACCGAACGCAAAAACAAAAATTCAAATTTAAAACGATTTTTCTAAAAAACGAATACACACACAAATATTGGCAATAACTTAGACAAATATTGGAACAATTTTCACACACACACACACAAAACAATTGGCACGCCTGTAATTAATGTAAAACAAAAACAGTTTTAAACTCAATTTAGTTAAAGTTTTCCCTGCATGCATATTCTAGAGACCAAAACGAAATTATAATTCGTTGTATCCTTAGATATTGAAATTTTTATATGACAAAAAAAAAACAAAAGCATGCTTCAAAGAAAATAAAAAGAAAGTCTATCAAAAGTGTAAAAAATGTATGTCCTCCGAATTTCAATAAAAAAAATTACAAAAAAAAAATCTTTAAATAAATATTAAAATTAAAATAACCGAAAAATTTACTCTTTTTCCTTTGTTTTTTTCAAAACAAATGCAACTATAGGCGAACAAGACATGGAAAGGCAATTCAAATTGCCCAGCACCACTTTCATTGGTGGCGATGAAAAACAATTGCCTTTGAGGTAAAAGCTGTTAAATTTTTCTGAAGAGGGCTTAAGCTCAGCTTTCTGTTTTCAATTTGCAGGGAAATTTTGAATCGCTTGGAAAATGTCTACTGCAACAAGATTGGTGTTGAATTCATGTTCATCAATTCCTTGGAGCAATGCAACTGGATCCGCAAGCAATTCGAGACTCCTGGAGTTATGAATTTCTCGCCCGAGAAGAAACGTTTGATTTTGGCTCGTTTGACTCGTGCCACAGGGTATGTTGGACACTCTCAACAAGCAACTGATAGCTATAAAAAAAATATTTTTTTTTTTTTTATTTTCTCCCCCCCTTAGTTTTGAAGGTTTCTTGGCCAAGAAATACTCTTCGGAGAAACGTTTCGGCCTTGAGGGCTGCGAAATGTTGATTCCTGCCTTGAAGGAATTGATTGATGCCTCCACCGAGTTGGGCGTTGAATCTGTCATCATGGGCATGCCTCATCGTGGTCGTTTGAATACTTTGGCTAATGTCTGCCGCAAGCCTTTGAATCAAATCTTTACTCAGTTTGCTGGTCTGGAAGCTGCCGATGATGGCTCTGGTGATGTGAAATACCATTTGGGTACCTACATTGAACGTTTGAACCGTGTCACAAACAAGAACATTCGCTTGGCTGTTGTCGCCAATCCCTCTCACTTGGAGGCTGTTGACCCTGTGGTCCAAGGTAAAACTCGTGCCGAGCAATTCTATCGTGGCGATCAGGAAGGCAAAAAGGTCATGTCTATTTTGATTCATGGTGATGCTGCCTTCTGCGGCCAGGGTGTGGTCTATGAGACCATGCACTTGTCCGATTTGCCCGACTACACCACCCATGGCACCATTCATGTTGTGGCCAATAACCAAATTGGCTTCACCACCGATCCTCGTTTCTCGCGCTCATCTCCCTACTGTACCGATGTGGCTCGTGTTGTGAATGCTCCCATTTTCCATGTCAATGCTGATGATCCCGAGGCTGTGGTGCATGTGTGCCGTGTTGCCGCCGAATGGCGCAATACCTTCCACAAGGATGTTGTCATCGATTTGGTGGGCTATCGTCGCAATGGTCACAATGAAATTGATGAGCCCATGTTTACCCAACCTCTTATGTACCAAAAGATCAGGAAGCACAAGAACTGCTTGGACATCTATGCCGATAGGCTGATTGCCGAGGGCACCTGCACCTCTGAGGAAGTCAAGTCGGTGGCTGATAAATATGAAAAGATTTGTGAAGAAGCCTTTGAATTGGCCAAGACCGAGACACACATTAAATACAAGGATTGGTTGGATTCCCCCTGGTCTGGTTTCTTTGAGGGCAAGGATCCCCTGAAGGTCTCACCCACTGGCGTGAAGGAAGAAACTTTGGTGCATATTGGCAACAGATTCTCGGCTCCTCCACCAAATGCTGCTGAATTTGTTATTCACAAGTAGGCTTAAAGAACTTTTTTTTTTGGGAATATTTATACCCACCACCGCAGGATCACATTCCGTTTGGAACACATCGAAATATCAATTTCCGACCCTGTGTCTGTCCGTCCGTCTGTTGTAATCACTCTACAGTCTTCAAAACTTAGATATTGAGCTGAAATTGGGCACTGATACGTCTTTTTGATGCACGCAGGTTAAGTTCTTGAACGGTCCAAATCGGACTATATTTGGATATAGCTGCTATATAGACCGATCTGCCGATAAAGGGCATGAAGCCCATAAAAGCTTTATGTTTTAACCGATTTCGCTGAAATTTCAAACAGTAAGTAGGTATAGGCCTCCCAACATAGGAGCCAAATATGTTTCAGATCGGTCTATATTTAGATATAGCTGCCATATATACCGATCTGCTGATAAAGGGTCCGAAGCCCATAAAAGTTATATTTTTTTAACCGATTTCGCTGAAATTTGAAACAGTGAGTAGTTTAAGACCTCCCGACATCTAACCCAAATAGGGTTCAGATCGGACTAAATTTAGATATAGCTGCCATATAGACCGATCTGCCGATAAAGGGTCTAAAGCCCATAAAAGATTTATTTTTTAACCGATTTCGCTGAAATTTGAAACAGTGAGTAGTTTAAGACCTCCCAACATAGGACCCAAATATGGTTCAGATCGGACTATATTTAGATATAACTGTCACATAGACCGATCTGCCGATAAAGGGTCTGAAGCCCATAAAAGCTTTATTTTTTAACCGATTTCGCTGAAATTTGAAACAGTGAGTAGTTTAAGACCTCCCGACATCTAACCCAAATAGGGTTCAGATCGAACTAAATTTAGATATAGCTGCCATATAGACCGATCTGCCGATAAAGGGTCTGAAGCCCATAAAAACTTTATTTTTTAACCGATTTCGCTGAAATTTGAAACACTGAATAGCTTTAGGCCTCCCAACATAGGAGCCAAATATGGTTCAGATCAGACTATATTTAAATATAGCTGCCATATATACCGATCTGCCGATAAAGGGTCTGAAGCCCATAAAAACATTATTTTTTAACCGATTTCGCTGAAATTTGAAACAGTGAGTAGCTTTAGGCCTTCCAACACAGGACCCAAATATAGTTCAGATCAGACTATATTTAGATATAGCTGCCATATATACAGATCTGCCGGTAAAAGGGTCTGAAGCCCATGAAAGCTTTATTTTTTAACCGATTTCGCCGCAATTTCAAACAGTGAGTTGCTTTAGGCCTCCCAACATAGGACCCAATTATGGTCCAGATCGGACTATATTTAGGTATAGCTGTCATATATACCAATCTGCCGATAAAGGGTCTGAGGCCTATAAAAGCTTTATTTTTTATCCCATTTCGCTGAAATTAGAAAGAGTGAGTAGTTTAAGACCTCCCGACATCTGACCCAAATATGGTCCAGATCAGAATATATTTAGATATAGCTGCCATATAGACCGATCTGCCGATAAAGGGTCTGAAGCCCATAAAAGCTGTATTTTTTAAACGATTTCGCTGAAATTTGAAATAGTGAGTAGCTTAAGGCCTCCCAACAACCCGACCCAAATATGGTTCAGATCGAACTATATTTATATATAGCTGCCATATAGACCGATCTGCCGATAAAGGGTCGCCGAAATTTGACATACAAAATTCAACAGACTTTTATTTATTAGACCACTCAATGTCCGTGCCGTATTTGGGTGCATAAGTTATCCAATTTTCACTGGATTGCAAAGAAAGAGGGTTTACATATATACCCAAGGTGGTGGGTATTCCAAGTTCGGCTTGGCCGAACTTAATGCCTTTTTACTTGTTTTTTTTTTTTTTATTTATCAGTTACCTCTCTTTATCTTAGGGGTCTCATTCGTGTCTTGAATGCCCGCAAGGCCATGGTTGAAGAACGCGTCGCTGATTGGGCTCTTGGTGAAGCCATGGCCTTTGGTTCCCTGCTTAAGGAGGGCATACATGTACGTCTCTCCGGTCAAGATGTTGAACGTGGCACCTTCTCTCACCGTCATCATGTCTTGCACCATCAGTTGGTGGACAAGGCCACCTATAATGCTCTGCAACACTTGTATCCCGATCAGGCTCCCTACTCCGTCTCGAACAGTTCCTTGTCCGAATATGCTGTGCTTGGCTTCGAACACGGCTACTCCATGACCAATCCCAATGCTTTGGTCTTGTGGGAAGCCCAATTCGGTGATTTCTCCAACACAGCCCAATGTATTATTGATCAGTTCATTTCCAGCGGCCAAGCCAAATGGGTGCGTCAATCTGGTTTGGTTATGCTGTTGCCCCATGGCATGGAAGGTATGGGCCCCGAGCATTCGTCATGCCGCGTTGAACGTTTCTTGCAAATGTCCTCGGACGATCCCGATTATTTCCCTCCCGAATCTGATGAGTTTGCCATTAGGCAATTGCATGACATCAACTGGATTGTGGCCAATTGCACAACACCCGCTAATTTGTTCCACATTTTGCGTCGTCAAATCGCCATGCCTTTCCGCAAGCCATTGATTCTGCTCACCCCCAAATCTCTGTTGCGTCACCCAGAAGCCAAGTCACCATTCAGCGAAATGTCAGAGGGCAGTGAATTCCAACGTATTATCCCCGACAAGGTGACCGCCGAAAACCCCAGTGCTGTCAAGAGGATTGTCTTCTGTACTGGCCGTGTCTACTACGATCTGACCAAGGCCCGCAAGGACAAGGGTTTGGAAAAGGAAATTGCCATTGTTCGTGTTGAGCAAGTAAGTGCCAGCAGAGAGTTGATGGTTCCAGACAATTACCATTAGTTCGTGGCATATTTCTTTGTTTTAGGTTTCTCCCTTCCCCTTCGATTTGATTAAGGAACAAGCCAATCTCTATAAGGATGCCGAATTAGTGTGGGCCCAAGAAGAACACAAAAACCAAGGTTGCTGGTCCTATGTCCAGCCACGTTTCTTGACCGCCCTCAGCAATAGCAGAGATGTTAGGTAAGTCCTCTTGTTCTCCTTTCAAATCATGTAACGTCTTAAATGTCTTTTGGGCCTTTTATAACGTTTTTTTTTTCTTAACTGTGCTTTAATACGTTTTTTTTTTGTTTATGCCTTTACTTTTTTTTACTCGATCTTCTTTTGAGTCGTTTCTTACCCTTACTTAACCCTTATCTTCTCTTGTATATAAGTTGTGTTTCTCTTAAGCTCCTCTTCGTTTAATTAGCGGTTTTTTCTCTATGATTTGCATCAATCCTCCTTCAAACTACACTTTTTCTTCCACTTGCAATTGTCTAACTACTGTTGCAAATTTATTGGAAACAAAAACACCACTGCACCCACACCCACACACACCAGTTGTTGTCTCTATTTTAGTTCCAAGCACCACCCTTGGTTACGAATGGTTGTTAAAAAAAAAAAATCCATTCTGGCACTTATTTTCTAAGTACTGCAATGGGTCCACCAAGCCATTTATTTTACTCTTTAGATTGGTAACCTAATGTGTGTATTATACACCCCATCTAGTTAAAGAATTTTTGGGTTGGATTATGGGTGGTTTGGTGTTACATATATCGGTAGATGTAAATAAATAATAAAATATCAATTAGCTATAGAAAAAAAAAGAAATGGCAGTGGTATTCATACAGGGTTTATTGCCTTTTTAGTAGGAATACTTTTATAGTAAAGATTTTTGTGGAATCCCATCAAAAAGATGGGATTCTATTTTTATACCCACCACCGAAGGATGGGGGTATATTCATTTTGTCATTCCATTTGCAACACATCGAAAAATCCATTTCCGACCCTATAAAGTATATATATTCTTGATCAGCGTAAAAATCTAAGACGATCTAGACATGTCCGTCCGTCTGTCCGTCTGTCTGTTGAAATCACGCTACAGTCTTCAAAAATTGAGATATTGAGCTGAAACTTTGCACAGATTCTTTTTTTGTCCATAAGCAGGTTAAGTTCGAAGATGGGCCAAATCGGACTATATCTAGATATAGCCCCCATATAGACCGATCTGCCGATTTAGGGTCTTAGGCCCATAAAAGCCACATTTATTATCCGATTTTGCTGAAAATTGGGACAGTGAGTTGTCTTAGGTCCTTCGACATCCTTCGTCAATTTGGCTCAGATCGGTCCAGTTTTGGATATAGCTGCCATATAGACCGATCCTCTGATTTAGGGTCTTAGACCCATAAAAGCCACATTTATTATCCGATTTTGCTGAAATTTCGGACAGTGAGTTGTCTTAGGCCCTTCGACATCCTTCGACAATTTGGCCCAGATCGGTCCAGATTTGGATATAGCTGCCATATAGACCGATCCTCCGATTTAGGGTCTTAGACCCATAAAAGTCACATTTATTATCCGATTTTGATGAAATTTGGAACAGTGAGTTGCCTTAGGCCCTCCGACATCCTTCGCCAATTTGGCCCAGATCGGTCCAGATTTGGATATAGCTGCCATATAGACCGATCCTCCGATTTAGGGTCTTAGACCCATAAAAGCCACATTTATTATCCGATTTTGCTGAAATTTGGGACAGTGAGTTGTCTTAGGCCCTTCGACATCCTTTGTCAATTTGGCTCAGATCGGTCCAGATTTGGATATAGCTGCCATATAGACCGATCTCTCGATTTAAGGTTTTGAACCCACAAAAGGCGCATTTATTATCCGATTTTGCTGAAATTTGGGACAGTGAGTTGTCTTACGTCCTTCGACATCCTTCGCCAATTTGGCCCAGATCGGTCCAGTTTTGGATATAGCTGCCATATAGACCGATCCTCCGATTTAGGGTCTTAGACCCATAAAAGCCACATTTATTATCCGATTTTGCTGAAATTTGGGACAGTGAGTTGTCTTACGTCCTTCGACATCCTTTATCAATTTGGCTCAGATCGGTCCAGATTTGGATATAGCTGCCATATAGACCGATCTCTCGATTTAAGGTTTTGAACCCACAAAAGGCGCATTTATTGTCCGATGTCGCAGAAATTTGGGACAGTGAGTTGTGATAAAACTTTCGATATAACTTCCGTGTCGTTTATGGTTCAGAGCGGTTTATTTTTAGATACAGCTACTAAAAAGAGCAACATTTTGTTTTACACAATTGAACAATGACTTGTACTTATTAGTATTTGGTCCAAATCCGAACATATTTCTATATAGCTGCTAGGGGTCATAAGGTATACATTTTTCCCCGGATTTGACGAAAGGTGGTATATATATATACCCGAGGTGGTGGGAATCCAAAGTTCGGCCCGGCCAAACTTAACGCCTTTTTACTTGTTTTTTAAATAAGACATTCCACCAAATAGGTTAGGCTAACCTAGGTTAGGATTCATTGTAATATAGACCCATCTTGCCTGCGCCTGGTGCAAGTGATCCCTACATGGAATGCATGGGGATAGCTGTCAGGTGTGGTACTGCCGAGATAGAGTTATACAACGTCCACCCGGCTGGTAGCTGTATCCCAATTAATGGCCAAGCTTATAACCCTCACATAGGTGGGTTACTATCTGGGCATAATCGCCTGGCTCTAGGGGACTTTAATGTGCATCACATTTCATGGCATTCTCCCCTAGGTAACGACTAGCGTGGCAGGGCTTTGGCAGAGCAGATTGAAGGCTCCACGTTTTGCATGGTGAATGAGGATGCCCCAACTAGGATTACGCGGAGGTGCAGCAGCTCGCCAGACATTTCCATTGCATCCCCTGATCTACTGAGTGACATATCGTGGCAAGCCGTCATCTCTTTGGGATCAGACCACCTCCTCATAATTCTCACCATCGATCGACCACCCGACTTCATAACCTCTGAGCGCCGGACGTTTATCAATCAGAAGAAGGCCGATTGGACTGGCTGCACAGAGTACACCAATCGCCGCTTCAGTGAACTGACAACCCCCCCTCAAAAAAGCTATTTGCCGAGGGGAAATTTCGAGACATCATTAACGCAGCAGCCGCTCGCTTTATACCATCCGGTCAAATGACCCAAAAGCGGCCCAACTTTCCGGTGCAGGCAGTGGTACTCGCAGACGAGCGTAATGGGATTCGTAGCACGGATCCCACTAAACCCCAGAATCAGCGAGCTGAATCTGGAAATAAACTGGGTAGTCAACGAACATAGGCGGAATTTGTGACTAGAACACTTGGAGCAATGTAACTTAGGTACCGATTTAGGCAATCTGTGGTCTACTATTAAGTCATTCTTGAACCCCGGTAGACGGAATGACAGGACCTCAGTCACTTTTGGCGAAGTAACCGTGTTTGATACGAAGAGATGCGCCAGGTTGTTCAACCGTCAAATTATAGTGCATTCCGAGAGTGAGAGGGCAAGGTGGAAAGCCATTCGCCGTATCCGTGATCTCCGAGCCGATGGACAGCCATCACAATTTACGGTGAGAAGTGACAGAAACTCTATACTGATGCTGAAGATTTTAGATCTACCTGTAGTCGAATGCCTTACAACTGTGCTCAATCGATCTTTCAACACTTTTATAATACCCGATATCTGGCAGATTGGCAAAGTGGTGAGTTTGCGAGTTTCGGGGGAGTCCCTACACTGCTACAACAACAACCGCCGCAGCTATTGGGGTTTTGGAGTGCATTAAAGGCCTACACCCAGGTTTTTGATGTATTGCTTCACTGGAAAAAGAGTTCGACCATTAACCGATTGTTTTTCCTATCCTGAGTGACTGTAAGATTTTCTGAGCTATTTTAAGCTAAGGTACCTATTACGTTGTCCAAAACTATTCCTGCGGAGCGAATTACATAATCACCTCCGCTGCACTTCACCACAGCAGCACTTCACCACAGCAGCACTTCACCATGGCAGAAGGCATAAGAAAAAATTTTAAGTCAGAACAAAACACCTCACTCAAAATTTCAGCCCAATCGGATAATAATTGCGCCCTCTAGAGGCTCAAGAAGTCAAGTTCCGAGATTAGTTTATATGAAGCTATATCAGGTGATCAATCGATTTGGACCATTCTTGGCACAGTTAATGAAAGTCAAAACAAAGCACCTCGTGCGAAATTTCAACCAAATTGGGCAATATTTGCGCCCTCTAGCGGCTGAAAAGCTATATGAGGTTATGAACCGATTTGGACCATACTTTGCACAGTTGTAGAAAAACAAAACAATTGGTGCAAAATTTCAGCCAGATAAGATTTCACGCCCTCTAGAGACTCAAGAAGTCTAGATCCGAGATCGGTTTGTATGGCAGCTATAACAGGTTAGGAACCGATTTGGACCATTTTTGGCATAATTATTGAAAGTCAAAATGAAGCACCCCGTGCGAAATTTCAGCCAAATTGGACAATAATTGTGCCCTCTAGGGGCTCAAGAAGTCAAGATCCGAGATCGGTTTATATGGCAGCTATATCAGGTTATCAACCGATTTGGACCATTCTTGGCACAGTTATCAGTGAGTTGAGTTAGGCCCTTCGACATCCTTTTTCAATTTGGCCCAGATCGGTCCAGATTTGGATATAGCTGCCATATTAACCCATCCGCCGATTAAGGGTCTTAGGCCCATGAAAGCCACATTTATTATCCGATTTTGCTGAAATTTGGTAGAGTGAGTTGTGTTAGGCCCTTCAGTATTCTTCTTCAATATGGACTCGGATCGGTTCAAATTTGGATATAGCTGTCATATGGACCGATCTCTTGATTAAAGGTTTTGGGCCCATAAAAGGCGCATTTATTGTCCGATGTCGCCGAAATTTGGGACAGTGAGTTGCGTTAGGCCACTTGACATCTTTCATCAATATGGTACAGATCGGTCCAGATTTAGATATAGCTGCCATATATAAGCCGATCTCACGATTTAGGATTTTGGGGCCATAAAGGCGCATTTATTGTCCGATATCGCTAAAATTTGGGACAGTGAGTTGTGTTATGCCTCTCGAAATCTTTCTGCAATATGGTTCAGATTTGAATATAGCTGTCATATAGACCGATCATTCGATTTAAGATTTTAGGCCCATAAAAAGCGCATTTATTGTTCGATGTTGCCGAAGATGGTGACAGTGAGTTGAGTTAAGCCCCTCGACATCTTTCTTCAATGTGGCCCAGATCGGTTCAGATTTGGATATAGCTGCCATATAAGCCGATCTCTCGATTTAGGATTTTGGGGCCATAAAGGCGCATTTATTGTCCGATGTCGCCGAAATTCGGGATAGTGAGTTAAGTTAAGCCCCTCAAACATATTTCTGCAATTTGGCCTAAATTGATCAGGATTTACATATAGCTGCCACATAGACCGATCTCTCGATTTAAGATTTTTGGGCCCATAAAAGGCGCATTTATTGTCCGATGTCGCCGAAATTTGGGACAGTGAGTTAAGTTAAGCCCCTCGACATCTTTCTTCGTTTTGGCCCAGATTTGGATATATGGATGTGATATAGACCCAGCTTTCGATTTAAGGTTTTGGGGCCATAAAAGGCGCATTTATTGTCCGATTTCGTCGAAATTTGGAACAGTGAGTTGTGTTAGTCCCATCGACATTCTTCTTCTATTTGGCTTAGATCGGTCGAGATTTGAATATAGCTGCCATATAGACCGATCTCTCGATTTAAGGTTTTGGTGCCATAAAAGGCGCATTTATTGTACGATTTCGCTGAATTTTGACATACCGGCTTATGTTAGGCTTTTCGACATTCGTGTCGTATATGGTTCAGATCGCTTTATTGTTATACACAATTAAACAATGACTCGTACTTATTAGTATTTGGTCCAAATCGGAAAATATTTCGATATAGCTGCTATGGGGCATAAAGGTATGCATTTTTCACCCACCACTCCGAGGTGGTGGGTGTACAAATTTCGGCCCTTGTTACTCGTTATATCATGATTTTATCTTCTGGCAACGCAACTATAGTTGAGTTGCCATCCATAGTTGAACCCTAAGTTTTGTGAATAAGCCCGCCTGTGTAGGAATTCATATTTGATCTCTTTAAAGTCTTATTTTGGAGTAATTTTGAATGGGGTTGCCATTTTCTGAGAATGTTTGAATTCAATCTTATGCTGTTATTAAAACAATATGGGTTTTACAGCAAAATTAGAGACCACCTACACCTGCTCAATGCTGATCACTTACTTTTCAATTCATCATTCAATCAGTCACCTAGCATGGCTTTTTTGTTAATTTAGTTTTAATTACATTCCTATTTTAATCCAAGTTAACAAAGTTTTTCTGTTGATTCCATCCGTTTTAAACATTTTAATTTGATTTGGATTTTTTAAGAATACCTATTCGAGATTTATTTTCATTTTGTTGATTTTTTCTTTTTTAAAAGCCAATATAATTTATGTTAACATTCAAGTGATTAAGAAAGTACAAAGTATGTGTAATTTACGTTATATGTTCTGCTCAAACGCCCAAAATTAGAGTGTAGTCAAGAAAATAATCGATCAAATCCATTTGTGTAGATTCGACCTGAGTCTCAGCGGCAAAATTATTTTCCAAACCTTCTCTGAATGTGTTTTTTTTTGTGTTATTTGTTTTGTTATTGTTGTTGTTTGCAGCCCCAGTGATGCTACTTCCTCTACCTCCACTACCACTACTACTACTACTACCACTACCACTGCTAACGAATCCGATTCTGATTCGGATAAAGATTCCAAATCGAAACCTTGGCTTAGTCGCATGTTTTCATCCGGCGGCAGCGACAATACCGCTGATGGAAACAAACAACAGCAGACAGGCGAATTTAATGCCTCCAAGCATTTCGATTTGAAAAACGTGCGCCAAGATTTTAATAGACCCCCTGGTACTGGTGCGGCACCTGGTGTGCGTATTTCTAAAACTGGACGCAAAATTAGGTGAGGGTTCTTAAAACAAAAAAAAAAAATACCTACAACTTATACTAGCTACTTCTACTACTACTACTACCACCACCACTGTACTCTCTACTCTACTCTACTATTTTTATGAAATCTTCTGTTGTTGTACTGCGTTATGTAAAAAAGAACAAAGCAAAAATCATTCAATTTATTAGTGTAAATTAAATATACTTATACTTAATATTTTTTGTTTGAGTACTATACAGCAATTAGTACACAATTATATTTTTTTTAACTAAATATTCATTATGTTGGCAGCGTCAAAAACTAACTTTTTCAAAATTTTCTTCAAATCTAATTTCTGGATTTTTTTTTTTTTTGGATTGGCATTAAATGGTTTACTTTTTTGGTTTAAAATATGTTTTTTTCTATTATCCTTGCGGGTCTATTAAAACTTAAACTTTTTTTTTTTTTTGCTTTTCTTATATGTCTTGATTTGTTTTACTTGCCTATTTTATGATTTTTCCTGCTCCCCTTGTTGTGTGTCCTCTATAAGTTGTATGTTTTTTGTTTTGTTTTGTCCCCCTTCTTCTTCAGTTGCATGTGGTTATATTTGTTTAGAGCCTTTAAGTTCAGTTCCAAACTTATGTATAAATGTGCTTTTTATTTTGCAAATCATCCATGTCATTGTACATTGCAATGTTTTCACTGCTTTTCATCTCATACACGAGCTGATGTTTTTATACTCTCCACCATAGAATAGGGGTATACTAATTTCGTCATTCTGTTTGCAACTCCTCAAAATATTCGTCTAAGACCCCATAATGTATATATTGGGTTGCCCAAAAAGTAATTGCGGATTTTTGATATAGTCAGCGTTGACAAATTTTTTCACAGCTTGTATATTTGATTAAAGTTCATTATAAGTTTTATTAAAACTACATTTACTTTCTTTTAAAAAATCCGCAATTACTTTTTGGGCAACCCAATATATTCTTGGTCGTCGTGACATTCTAAGTCGATCTAACCATGTCCGTCCGTCCGTCTGTTTGTCGAAAGCACGCTAACTTTCGAAGAAGTAAAGCTAGCCGCTTGAAATTTTGCACAAATACTTGTTATTAGTGTGGAGGCCACTGTGGCGCAGAGGTTAGCATGTCCGCCTATAACGCTTAACGCCTGGATTCGAATCCTGGCGAGACCACAAGAAAAAAATTTTCAGCGGTGGTTTTCCCCTCCTAATGCTGGCAACATTTGTGAGGTACTATGCCATGTAAAACTTCTCTCCAAAGAGGTGTCGCACTGCGGCACACCCCTCGGACTCGGCTATAAAAAGGAGGCCCCTTATCATTGAGCTTAAACCTGAATCAGACTACACTCATTGATATGTGAGAAGTTTGCCCCTGTTCCTTAGTGAAATGTTCATGGGCTAAATTTGGATTTACTTTTTATTAGTGTAGGTCGGTTGGAATTGTAAATGGGCTATATAGGTCCATGTTTTGATATAGCTGCCATATAAACCGATCTTGGATCTTGACTTCTTCAGCCACTAGAGGGCGCAATTCCTATCCGATTTGACTGAAAATTTGCACAAAGTATTTCGTTATAACTTCCAACAACTGTGCTGAGTATGGTTGAAATCGGTCCATAACCTGATATAGCTGTCATATATATATATAGGTATCTGGGGTCTTGACTTCTTGAGCCACTAGAGGGCGCAATACTTATCAGATTTGGCTGAAATTTTGCATGAAGTGTTTTGTTATGACTTCCAACAACTGTGTCAAATATAATTCAAATCGATCCATAACCTGATTTAGCTACCATATAAACCGATCTGGGGTCTTGACTTGTTGAGCCACTAGAGGGCGCAATACTTATCCGATTTGGCTGAAAATTTGCACGAGGTGTTTTGTTATGACTTCTAACAACTGTGTCAAATATAATTCAAATCGATCCATAACCTGATATAGCTACCATATAAACCTATCTGGGGTCTTGACTTCTTGAGCCACTAGAGGGCGCAATACTTATCAGATTTGGCTGAAAATTTGCACGAGGTGTTTTGTTATGACTTCTAACAACTGTGTCAAATATAATTCAAATCGATCCATAACCTGATATAGCTACCATATAAACCTATCTGGGGTCTTGACTTCTTGAACCTCCAGAGGGCGTAATTATCCGATTAAGCTGAAATTTTGTACAACGTCTTCTCCCATGAGCTTTAATAACGTGTTTCGTTATAACTTCCAACAACTGTGTTAAGTATGCTTTAAATCGGTCCATAACCTGATATAGCTATCATATAAACCTATCTGGGGTCTTGACTTCTTGAGCCTCTAGAGGGCGCAATTCCTATCCGATTTGGCTGAAATTTTGCATGAGGTGTTTTGTTATGACATCTAACAACTGTGTCAAATATAATTCAAATCGATCTATAACCTGATTTAGCTACCATATAAACCGATCTGGGATCTTGACTTCTTGAGCCTCCAGAGGGCGTAATTATTATTCGATGTGGCTGAAATTTTGTACAACGGCTTCTCGCAAGACCTTCAACATACTTGTCAAATATGGTCCGAATCGAGCTATAGCCTGATACAGCTCCCACATAAACCGATCTCTCTATTTTACTTCTTGAGCCCCTATGGGGCGCAATTCTATATTGGCTGATAGTTTACACAATGTTTTCTACTATGGTCTCCAACATTCAATGAAATTAAGGTCCGAATCGGACCATAACTTGATATAGCTCCAATATTAAATCAATTATTTTCTTTCATCCTTTGTTTGCCTATAAGGAGATATGGGGAAAAGAACTCGACCAGCGCGATCCATGGTATATAAGAATCGGCCCGGTCGAACTTAGCACGCTCTTTCTTGTTTTATAAGGGGTTGATTTATATGTAGGAAATAGCTATTTATGAATGCCAAAGGCCATTAGTGTACTTTACTTACCATATTCCAGGCAAATTGAGCCCAAAGTTAGGTTTATGGAAGCACAACCAGCCAATCAAGAAATTCTAACGTATATGTCGTAGGTATGAGATACATAGTAGTCCGTTGCGCACCATAGCTTGGTTGGGTTGGGTTAAATGGGTAGCCCACCAAAGATGAGTTCACTCGGAGGCCAATCTGACCCATTGGACTCTTGGTACCCTAGAAAGAAAGGGTAGAGAAAGAAGATTGTTAGACCTCGGACTAGATGCTATCTTTCTTATATATAAAAACTAGCTGGACAGGGCCCGCTCCGCTCCGCCGCGCCTTCTTTTACTCTCTAAAATCTTTTTTAGGATACTTCAGCCCTGAATATGGATATCGTGCTATTGCAGCCTATGTCCGCCTATGACACTGAACGCCTGCGTTCGGACAAAATTTAAAGCGGTGGTTATCCCCTCTTAATGCTGGCGACATTTGCGAGGTACCATGTCATGCATGGTCATGTAAAAAATTTTCCCCAAAGAGTGAATGCACTGCGGCACGTCGTTCGGACTCGGCTATAAAAAGGCCCCTTATCGTTGATAAACTCAACTTGAATCGGAAAGCACTCATTGATGTGTGCAAAAGTTTGCCCCTACTCGGTTCCTGGGCAAATTTTTACTCTACTCCCAAATGCCCTTCTTTACAGTTTAAGGGTAGATTTAGAGCGTACCCCCAAAATTGGATATCAAATTCGTTTTTTCTACTCTCAAATACCTTTCATTTGAGTCCCATATTGCCATAATGGCAACGTATTTTAGGAGGAAAAGCGCTACCTTGACTTGAAGGCAAATTTTAATGTCATATTTTTAATCTACTCCCAAATATCTTTCATTTGAATCTTATATAGCCATGGTCGGCTGATATGCCCATTTGGGGGTGTGGCGTCCTCCCATTACTAGGACCTATTTTTTATATAACCTTATTTTTTAAATAACCTATGTTTACTATTTTGATTATACGGAACAAACACACAAACCGATTCTCATATGGTCATGATGGGTCATATGGCCATTTGGGGCGTTTTTGTGGGGTGGGTTGACCCCCTACACTTTGATCTGATTTTGTATGCCACATCCGTAATCTACTCCCGGATGCCTTTTTTTTACCAATTTTTAATACCATATTCGTATTCTACTCTTCAATACCTTTCATTTGATATCCATATTGTCCTTATCGGTCCTCTTGTGATTTTAGGGGTAACGGACAATCTCCCCTTCCGATATCAACCAATTATAAAGCATATTTCTTCTTCCTGACCATATTCGAAATCTACTCCCGAATACCTTTCATTTGAGTCCCATGTTGTTATGGTCGTCCAATAAACCTATTTTAGGGTGTTTTGGGGTTGGGGCGGTCCCCCAGTTACTTGGACCCAATTTTTGATATGAAATTCATACTCTACTCCTGAATACCTTTCAGTTAAATCCCATATTGTCCTGATCGGTACACTTTTATTTTTGGATGGTACTTTTGGAGTAAGGGGGGGAGACCGTCCCCCTTCCGATATCAAAATATTATATAGCCTATGTTTCCTTCCAGACCAATCTACACAATCTGTGAAAATTTCAAGATAATCGGTTCAGCCGTTTTTGAGTCTATACGGAACAAATGTGGTGGCGAAAATAGGGTACTTAATTTTTTGATATCTGAAGGGGAGCGGACCCTCCCCCTTGCCCTAATTTTCAGAAATACCATATCTCAGGGATGGGAAGTGGCATTTTAAGCGAAATTTTTGTGCTCTCTTATAGTAAGGTAAAACCAAAAAATTGGGTATCCGTATTTTGGATGGGATACATAGGGGGCCGCTCCACCCTCAAAATCTACCAAATATATATATATTGACCAATCATGACAATATGGGATTTAAATGAAAGGTTTTTAAGAGTAGCAAAAGTATCTGATATCCAATTGTGGAGCCAAGAGTTTGGGGGACCACCCCAATCACCAAAACACCCCTAAATCAGACACATTTACCGACCATGGCAATATTGGTGGGACTCAAATGAAAGCTGTTTGCAAGTAGAATACCAATCTGATATCTAAATGTGAGACCAAGTTTCTGGGGGTCCATCCCTTTCCTAAAACACCCCCAATCAGGGCTTATTTACTGACCACAGGCAGTATGGGGCTCAAATAAAAGGTATTTGGGTGTAGAATACAAATCTGATATTCAAATGTGGGACCAAGGGGTTGGGGGGCTTCCCCTCAAATAAAAGGTCTTTGGTAGTAAATCACGAATCTGATATCAATATTCGGGACCAAGTGTCTGTGGGGCCACCCCACCCCCATACACTACCCATATAGGCTGAACATTTCAATATGGGGCTCAAATAAGGGGTATTTCAGAGTACAACACGAAACTGATACATATGTTCAGTGCTAAGTCACTAAGTAGCCGCCTCATTCTCCAAAAAAACACCCCCCAAACCGAACATGTTTGCCGACTATGGAAATATGAAAGGTATTTGCAAGTAGATCACGAATCTGATATCAACATTCGGGACCAACTGTCTAGGGGACATCCCACCCCCATAACAACCCCCATATAGGACGTATTTGCTCACCATGACAATTTGGGTTTTTAAGAGAGAGTGGAACTCGATACTGATTGTTTTTTGGGCCCATACTCCAAACCGGACATTTTTGCTCAAGTTTGCAAAAACAGTTTTAAATGAAAGGTATTTAAAATTAGAAAACGAATTTGATATCCAGTTTTGAGGCCTATGTCAATTTGGGGTTCAAATAAATGATATTTGAGAGTAGAGCCCGATGCTGATATATTTTCAGGGCTAAGTGCTTGGGGGGACCACCCCACTCTCCAAAATACCTCGGACATATTTACCGGACATAAGGAGTTGGAGTTTTTAGGCATCAACTCGACTCTAAGAAAATTTATTAATAACTTACATACTAAAAGATGCATTACGGCAGGCTTGGGATCTGTGGCTCTAAAAAGATAGGTCAGCTGAGGAATACCTCGAGAAGGTCTACTGTCTCCTCTACTTTGGAATACAGTCATTAACAATATATTATTGTCTCTGGAAGAATAAGGCGTAAAAGTGGCTGTGTATGCTAATGACGTGGCAGTTGCGATATACTTCAGGAAGCTTTGTGTGCAACTGGAAAGTGGGCTACCGAAAGTGGTCTAGGTATAAATCCGTGCAAGACAGAAGTAGTTCTTTCAGCCTACAGTGGCTCTTGTCTCCTTGGGAGGAAAGAATGTTCCATTTACAGAAAGCGCAAAATACCTGGGTGTTTTGCTGGACAGCAAATTGAACTTCAAATCTGACATATTGGAAAGGGCAAATGTCAACTCTTGCCCTATACATCTGCAAGAGAGCTATTGGCAAAAGTTGGGAGCGTGTCATGCAGACCTATAATGCTATATGGTGTTGTGGTTTGGTGGACGCGGCGCTTCAAAAGTCCACCTACTGCTCAATACTCAACCAGATCCAAAGGATGGCTTGTTTGTGCATAACAGCCGCACTGAGGACGACACCATCTGACGCACTGAATTTAATGCTACATCTAATGCCTTTGGACTTTGTGGCTAGACAAATTGCAGCGGCCACTGCCGTGAGGTTATGGGAGCTTTCTCATTATCCTTGATACAATATCCGATGTGCCAGGCAGTGTGAATTACACCGTACCTGAGCCGCTTTTTAAAAACAGTACTGTACCACTGTTCCTGAACAGGGGGCAAACTTCTCACATATCAATGAGTGCAGTCCGATTCAAGTTTAAGCCCATTTTTATAGCCGAGTCCGAACGGCGTGCCGCAGTGCGACACCTCTTTGGAGAGAAGTTTTACATGTCATAGTACCTCACAAATGATGCCAGCATTAGGGGGGAAAAAGCACCCCTGAAAATTTTTTCTGATGGTCTCACCATGTTTCTAACCCAGGCGTTGTGAGGCGTCCAGGCGTTCCTTACGACGATTGGCATAAATATCTTCTCAGACAGCCAGGAAACCATTAAATCCATGGAGAACGTGTTTCTGAAAACAAAACCGCCCTCGACTGTCGCAAATCTCTCACCGATATGGCTGAACAGTTCAAAATTCACCGGTTCTGTGTGCAGGGCAACAGAGATATTCCAGTGAACGAGCTTGCGAGACTAGGAACTACCCCACACATTCCTGGGAAACTGGAATCTGTGGGTATGCGCCTCTAGCGACATGTAAGCTAAGTTTTCAGGACCAAACACGAAGGACAACGAATGATAGATAGTCACAGAGAGGGGGCTGTGAGCACTCCAAAACTATGTGGCCTAATTTAGACTTGAAGAGGTCTACCTCCTTGCTGTCATGGGCTAGAACAGACGTTTCAGTCATTGTGGCCGTCATGATAGGTCACTGTCTATACGAAAAACATGCTGACAGACTGAATGATGCCAGCAACGAGTTTTTCAGAAGCTGTGAGGACATAGAGCACCTTTTGTGTGTGTGTCCCGCACTAGCTGTCAGAAGCAGTTCCACTTTAGGCTCTCATTTCTTTGAGAACCTGTCTGATTTAGCGAATGTGAACATTAGCAACTTTGGGGAGTGGTATTGAAAAGAATTAAGGATTTTGTAAGTAGCACGGAATTCCTAACTTAAAATTTTCTTTTTAGAGGCTACTGTATCGTTTTTAGAGCGCACAAAAAGCCGATTACTGGCTTAGGTGTATGCCCATAGTGGCATGGTGCTTTTCAACCTAACCTAACCTAGCAACTTGTTGGGCTTTTTAAAGCGATCTGGATGGTTCAACGGTAGGAACTAGAAGGCATCTTCTTTCTTCTGTTGCTGTGGTATCACAATGGACGAAAACGTCCAAGTGAGTCTGATGGCAGACTGCCACTTGAACCTAACCTAACCTACGACAATCGTTCAACTGGCTTAACATGTTTAGTCTTAAAACTATAGCGACTTGAACTTTTAAACTACGGGTTATAAACCGATTTAAGCCATACATGGCAACAGGAAGTCAAAACAAAACACCACGTGCGAAATTTCAATCAAATCGGATGATAATTAAGCTTTCTAGAGGCTGCAGAAGTCAAATCTGAAGATCGGCTTATATGGAAGCCATATAAGGTTCTAAACCGATTTGAACCATACTTGACACAGTTGTTGGAAGTTATACCAAAACGACTCGTGCAGAATTTCTGCCAAATCGGATAACAATTGCGCTCTCTAGAGACTCAAGAAGTCAAGACCCAAGATCGGTTTATATGGCAGCTATTTCAAAACATGGATCGATTTGGTCCATTACAATTCCAAGTGACCTACACTAACAAGAAGTATTTGTGCAAAATTTCACCTAACTTCTCCTTAGAAAGTTGAGGTGCTTTCGTCAGATAGACGGGCGGACGGACATGGCTAGATCGAACTAAAATGTCATGACGATCAAGAATATATATATATTGGGTTGCCCAAAAAGTAATTGCGGATTTTTCATATAGTCGGCGTTGACAAATTTTTTCAACGGCTTGTGACTCTGTAATTGCATTCTTTCTTCTGTCAGTTATCAGCTGTTAATTTTAGCTTGCTTTAGAAAAAAAGTGTAAAAAAAGTATATTTGATTAAAGTTCATTCTAAGTTTTATTAAAAATGCATTTACTTTCTTTTAAAAAATCCGCAATTACTTTTTGGGCAACCCAATATATACTTTTTGGTGTCTTGAACGTATATTTCGAGGTGTTACAAACGGAGTGACGAAATTAGTATGCCCCCATCCTATGGTGAAGGGTATACAAGTATGGGTAAAGAGAGCTTAAATTTGAATCGAATAGCACCCATTGATATGTGAGAAGTTTGCCCCTGTTCCTTAATGGAATGTTCAGGGGCAAATTTCCATTTCGGGTAAAGATGGCTATGAGAAAAAAAGGCTAATAAGTGTATTCAAGGTAGTGGGCATCCAAAGTTCGGTACGACCGAATTTTTTTTATTTATTTTTGATTCGGCCTGTTGCCAGCATTTAGGTTAGGGATGACCACAGCTGAAAATAATTTAACGCTTTTGTTCTCAATTCAAGGTCAAACAATTATATTTTTAGTTTAAAATATTATATCTTATGTAATCTCTAGTCCTAAATGGTTCTTCTATTGTACAAAACCATTTTTTCAATACTATGCTATAATAGAGACAATAGCCAAGTCATACAAATGAAAAATTAAACATGTTCACATTCTGTCATATGTAAATTGTCCATCTATTACAGAAACCATAATTTTTGCTCGTTCCCATACACACATTTGCTTATCTGGCTTAAAAAATTAATATTTAACCACTATACAAAATTTCTTTAATGTTCTTTTTCCGTATATATTGGGTTGCCCAAAAAGTAATTGCGGATTTTTCATATAGTCGGCGTTGACAATTTTTTTCGCAGCTTGTGACTCTGTAATTGCATTCTTTCTTCTGTCAGTTATCAGCTGTTACTTTTAGTTTGCTTTAGAAAAAAAGTGTAAAAAAAGTATATTTGATTAAAGTTTTATTAAAAATGCATTTACTTTCTTTTAAAAAATCCGCAATTACTTTTTGGGCAACCCAATAGTTATCACAAATAATTGCTAAAGACAACGTTTCCATGTGTGAGAAGGCCAAAGTGATCATTCAGAGGTTTATATTATCCTGGACTATTATAGAGTTTGTACCTTCCCACACGTCTAAATATATAATCACTCAGTGGTCAGTTTAATTGATTATAAAGAGTGATTTTTTAAGAGCTGTAGGAAAGTTATTCAAAAAAAAAAACATAAAATTCAGAAAAATGCATGAAATCTTCATTCAAATCAATAGTACGCGGTCCATATAATTTAAAGTTTGAAGATTATTTCATGCAAATGTTGACCGTGACTGCGCCTCAAATGGTCCATCCGCTAGTCCAATTTTGGCATACTCTTTTCAACATTTCAGTCGATATCTCACGAATAAATGCTTCAATGTTGTCTTGCAATTCGTCCATTGAAGCGGGCTTTTCTCTATAGACATAAACTTTAACATAGCCTCACAAAAAATAGTCTAAAGGCGTTGAATGGCACGATCTAGGCAGCCAAGTGACCGGTCCCGAACGTGAAATAAAATGTTCACCGAACTCGTCTCTCAATCTCAGTCCATTGTTACGCTTGCTGTGTGGCAAGTGGCATCGTCTTGTTGAAACCACATGTCATTGAAGTCAAGCTCTTGCATTTTGGGCAAAAAACAGTTGATATCATCTCCCGATAGCGCTCACCATTCACAGTTACGTAACGATTCGCATCATCTTTGAAGAAGTACAGTCCAATGATGCCACCAGCATCATTGCATTTTGGGCAAAAAACAGTTGATATCATCTCCCGATAGCGCTCACCATTCACAGTTACGTAACGATTCGCATTGTCTTTGAAGAAGTACGGTCCAATGATGCCACCTGCCTATAAACCGCAACAAACTGTGACTTTTTCTGGATGCATTGGCAGGTCTTGCAATGCTTCTGGCTGATCTTCACTCCAAAATCGACACTCATGCTTATTTACGTACCCATTCAGCCAAAAATTATCTTTGTCGCTGAATGGAAGAAGCACGTGATGAACTTTCTGAACAGTGCACGAATTTTGATAATAAAAGCATGTAGCATGTGGCACCGTCTTGTTGAAAACACACGTCATGCAAGGCAAGCTTGACTGAACATTCGGTGCACATTTTATTTCACATAGGGGACCGTTCAATTTTGGGCAAAAAAAAAAATTGATCATCTTACGATATCATCTCACCATTCACAGTTACGTTGCAAATGTAAATTTTGCTCATGAGCATTCCACAAAGGAACTGGGACAAACTTCTCACATATCAATGAGTGCAGTCCGATTCAAGTTTTGGCCGAGTCCGAACGGCGTGCCGCAGTGCGACATCTCTTTCGAGAGAAGTTTTACACCCCATAGTACCTCACAAATGTTGCCAGCATTAGGAGGGGAAAACCACCACTGAAATTTTTTTCTGGTGGTCTCGCCTAGATTCGCACCCAGACGTTCAGCGTCATAGGCGGACATGCTAACCTCTGCGCTTTGAAGAAGTACGGTCCAATGATGGCACCAGCCCATAAACCGCATCAAACTGTAACTTTTTGCTGAATGCATTGGCAGGTCTAGGCGGACATGCTAACCTCTGCACTACGGTAGCCTCCTCACAGTTACTTTACGATTCACATCATCTTGAAGAAGTGCGGTCCAATGATGCCACCAGCCCATAAACCGCACCAAACGGTGACTTTTTCTGGATGCATTGGCAGGTTTTGCAATGCTTCTTACAGATCTTCATTCCAAAATCGACAATTCTGCTTATTTACGTACCCATTCAGCCAAAAATTATCTTTGTCGCTGAATGGAAGAAGCACGTGATGAACTTTCTGAACAGTGCACGAATTTTGATAATAAAAGCATGTGGCATGTGGCACCGTCTTGTTGAAAACACACGTCATGCAAGGCAAGCTTGACTGAACATTCGGTGAACATTTTATTTCACATACGGGACCGGTCAATTTTGGGCACAAAAAAAAATTGATCATCTCACGATATCATCTCACCATTCACAGTTACGTTGCAAATGCAAATTTTGCTCATGAGCATTCCACTAAGGAACTGGGACAAACTTCTCACATATCAATGAGTGCAGTCCGATTCAAGTTTTGGCCGAGTCCGAACGGCGTGCCGCTGTGCGACATCTCTTTCGAGTGAAGTTTTACATCCCATAGTACCTCACAAATGTTGCCAGCATTAGGAGGGGAAAACCACCACTGAAATTTTTTTCTGGTGGTCTCGCCTAGATTCGCACCCAGACGTTCAGCGTCATAGGCGAACATTTTAACCTCTGCGCTTTGAAGAAGTACGGTCCAATGATGGCACCAGCCCATAAACCGCATCAAACTGTAACTTTTTTCTGAATGCATTGGCAGGTCTAGGCGGACATGCTAACCTCTGCACTACGGTAGCCTCCTCACAGTTACTTTAGGATTCACATCATCTTGAAGAAGTGCGGTCCAATGATGCCACCAGCCCATAAACCGCACCAAGCGGTGACTTTTTCTGGATGCCTTGGCAGGTCTTGCAATGCTTCTTACAGATCTTCATTCCAAAATCGACAATTCTGCTTATTTGCGTACCTATTGAGCCATAAAGGAGCTTCGTCGCTGAGGAAGAAGAAGCGCGCGATTAACTTTCTTAACAGATCACATAATAGCTAAAAAATCACCCATAAGTTCCGTAATTGATTTCTTGGGACATTTGCCAATTTTTGAAAAAATATTTTTTATACCCCTTCACCGTAGGATGGGGGTATACCAATTTCGCCATTCCGTTTGTAACACCTCGAAATATTTGTCTAGCTTTCGAAGGAGTAAAGCTGGGCGCTTGACATGTTGCACAAATACTTCTTATCAGTGTAGATTAGGTTAGGTTTAAGTGGCAGTCTGTCATCAGACTCACTTAGACGTTTTTGTCCATTGTGATACCACAGGAACAGAAGAAGGAAGATGTCTTCCAGTTCCTACCGCCCAGGTCCCTTGCGAATGTTCACATCCGCTAAATCAGACAGGTTCTCAAAGAAATGAGAACCTAAAGTGGAACTCCTTCTAACTGCTATAGCGGGACACACATACACAGAAGGTGTTCTAAAATCTCTTCTTCCTCGATGTCCCTACCGTTTCTGCAAAGATCGTTGCTTGGCAACCTTCAGTCTGTCAGCATGTTTTCCGATTAGACAGTGGCCTGTCATAACGGACACAATGACTGACACGTCTGTTCTAGCCAATGACAGGAAAGCAGTAGACCTCTTCAAGTCTAGATGAGCCCACATAGTTTTGGAATGCTCACAGCTCCCTCATTGTGACCATCTATCATTCGTTGACCTTCGAGCCTGGTCCTGAAAACTTAGCTTACATGTCGCTAGAGGCATACCCACAGATTCCAGTGTCCCTGGTGTGTGTTAGGTAGTTCCTAGTCTCGCAAGCTCGTCTATTTTACAATTCCCTGGGATATCTCTGTGGCCCGGCACCCATAACAGTTGAATTTTGAACTGTTCAGCCATCTCGTTGGCCCCTGTTCCTTAGTGGAATGTTCATGGGCAAAATTTGCAATTTCATCCATCTCGTTGAGAGATCTGCGACAGTCGATTTAATGGCTGCCTGGCTGTCTGAGAAGATATTTATGCCAATCGTCGTAATGACATTATATCCTAGCCATTCCACCACTTCCTTAATTGCAAGGATTTTTGCTTGATGCACACTGCAGAGGTCGGGTAATCAGCGCTACCGTTGGAAATTTTCAAATAGTGGCACAAAAAGTGTCATTTTGTTTTTTGAAAAGTGACACAAAAAGTGGCATATTTTTTTCGTTTTTATTAAAAAAAAAAACAAACAATCAAAAAGCCAGGAGAGAGCTAGTGATGATGTAATCATCATCATCGGAGAGCTACGATAAACCCAACACCGTTCCTTTGAATTTGTTAAGGGGGAAAGATGCTGCCATGGGATTGAGCGGGAGGAGTCGTCCCTCACGCGTCTTGGCTACTGATGAGAGATGGGAGATCGGTCTGTACGACTCGCCCTTGCTCGTGTCCTTTTCAAGTTTCGGTAGCGGGATCAGACTGCCCATCTTCCAAACATCGGGTACTATAATAGTGTTCACATAGGCTGAGGATAGTTTTAAGGTAATCGACTCCAGACAGATCCAGATTCTTCAGCATCAGTGTAGATATTCTGTTTGGAACCAGCGCCTTGTGTGACTTGACGCCACGAATGACATTCGTAGTTTCGTGCATGGTTGTTGTTTTTGTAGCAGTGTGTTGTACACTAAAAGACTCCATCGGGCCAATGCGGTACGTACAACCGGCTGCCATGGGATTGCACGGTTATTTGTGATGGCTTTCCAGCAGCATGGAGATCACAGATATACGAATGGCTCACCTTCTAGCCTTTTCATTCTCGTTGACGTATGTCTAAGGAAAATACCTCATAAGTATCGCCAGCATTTTTTTTATTTTTTTGGACTTTAATTGAAATGCCAGAGTACGACTCTATATGCCAGGTTGTACTTCCGAAGTTGGTGTGCCCACCAACTGTAAATTAAAACACGTGTAATAAAATTACAGAATTAAAAACAATGTACAGTTATAACTTGTACTGAGTATAACGATGACTGAGTACCGAATCCCGAAGCGTCCACTTCAGACGAATTCTAAATGCAAAGTGTTTTTTTTTTTATTTAAAAAAAATTCTTTTCCAATCAAGCAAATAACAAAAAATCAGCTGTTTTTCTGTCAATTTTCCCTAGAAGTCGTTCGCATACTTTTGCTTGCAAATTTTTTAAAGAGAGTAAAAAAATGGCTCTTACTCTTCTGCACATTTTTACTGGAAAAGTACGCGAACAGACCTATTTATATGCGATTTGTTGGACGACAAACAATAGATAATCGCTACATTGTTGTATTTTTGAACAAGTGGCGCACAAATGTTAAAAGTATGACATTTAGTATCAAAATAATAAAGTGGCACACAAGTGGCATCGTTCAAAAAAAGTGTCAAATTTGATACTAAAGTGGCACAACGTTAACGCTGCGGGTAACCTCTTCGATATGACCAGTTCTAGATTTTTAGAGTACATCCCAAAGCCCACCTGACCGTTTAGTTCAGAAGTCTATGTAACTTCTGTTACCAGGGATGTGGTAGTTCCAATCGGTTCTATCAGGAATAGTGGTACACTCATTTTCATCAAAAAGCGACTCAGATAGGGTGTAATCCACACTGCCTGAACCATTGGATATTGTATCAAGGATAACACAGTGTCCGTAGCCGCCACATGACCATTGAGAAAGCTCCCTTAACCCTTCACGGCAGTGGTCGCTGCAATTTGTCTAGCCACAATGTCCCGAGGCATAAGATGTAGCATTAAATTCAGTGTCGTCCTCAGTGCGGCTGTGATGCACAAACAGCCCATCCTTTGGATTCGGTTAAGTATTGAGCAGTAGGTGGATTTTTGAAGCGCCGTCCACCAGACCACAACACCATATAGCATATTAGATCTGACAAATGCACTATATACCCAATGCATGACACGCGGTCTAAAGCCCCAATTTTTGCCAATGGCTCTCTTGCAGATGTATAATGCAAGAGTGGCCTCTCTTGCCCTTTCCAAAATGTTGGATTTGAAGTTCAGTTTGCTGTCCAGCAAGACACCCAGGTATTTTGCGTATACATATATGGCAGCCATACCTAAATCTGGACATATTTCTATGAAATCCACCAGTAATGTCAAGGGTCAAGAGGAAAGGTGGAGTAGTTAATCTAAAGAATAAATTATTTAAAAAAAAAGACAAATTCCTACCCTTAGTCAAATTAGCTCGACTCTTTGCCCCTTTGCAAGAATATATTGGGTTGCCCAAAAAGTAATTGCGGATTTTTTAAAAGATGTGACATGTGGTATCCATATTAAAATTGACGCCAAACAAACAAATGTAAACAAAATTTCGCGCACTTTTTTTCTAAAGCAAGCTAAAAGTAACAGCTGATAACTGACAGAAGAAAGAATGCAATTACAGAGTCACAAGCCGTTGAAAAATTTGTCAACGCCGACTATATTAATACTATTGGGTTGGCCAAAAAGTAATTTCGGATTTTTCATATAGTCGGTGTTGACAAATTTTTTCACAGCTTGTGACTCTGTAATTGCATTCTTTCTTCTGTCAGTTATCAGCTGTTACCTTTAGCTTGCTTTAGAAAAAAAGTGTAAAAAAAGTATTGTATATTTGATTAAAGTTCATTCGAAGTTTTATTAAAAATGCATTTACTTTATTTTAAAAAATCCACAATTACTTTTTGGGCAACCCAATATATTACCGACAATTACTTTTTGGGCCACCCAATATATAAAACCCCGTTTACAGTGCTCTTTAAATCCGGATTTAAAGGCTCGATCATCTGTTTTTCCCTTACATTCGGATTTAATGAACAGTGTAAACGGGGTTTTAATAATAAATTTATTTTCTTAAGCAATTATTTGTGAAAACTATTTATTTCTTTCTAACCCCCCCCCCCACTCCTCCCCCCTTCTTTGTGAATGTTGCACTAACATTAAAAATATTAAAATTAAATTCTATAAAATATGTATAGCGCACATTTTTAATATCCTTACACTTTTCTATTATCCTTACCTTAGCTATGCTGGACGTCCTTGTGGTGCTTCAACCGCTACCGGTTCCAAGGCTCAACATATACGTGAATTGAATGCCTTGTTGAATGATGCCATTCATGTCTAAGGTTAATGCGAATAAGCTGAGTGTGTCTCCTCATCCCCCCCCCCAAACCACTGGCTTTTGATGGGACATCATCGTCGTATATATTAAAAAATATATAAATAATTTATATATAGAAAAAAAAAAAAACAAAAGTACTTTCAACATTTTTCTAGTGACATATTAAGTGATGGATGGCTATGAACAACAACAACAAAACATCCATACTTCTTCTAACAACAACAACAACAAAAAAGATGATATTTTTTTGATTGATTTATTTATTATTTCCTAACGATTTTAACCATAGAGTATGACAAGTGTTATATATGAAAACTATTTGAACGATCAAGTAGCTTGCAAAAAGCCACAACAAACCCCCAATTCAGTCAAATCGTAACTTTATTAAGAACTAAAAGTTAAAACAAAACCACAACTTTAATGAACTATTAGACAATTTGTGAAAGAAAATAAATACGGAAAAGTGAAATGGAAGAAGTTTAGATAGCTAAACAAAACTCTTCTTCTATCGTAAAAACAAAAACAAAAAACAAAAAAGATAATCTCTTTAAGTTTCAAAACAAAAATCAAATTCTAGTACACTATGTAAAGCGAATATACAAAAACAACAGAAAAAAAAAACAACAAATGTTTATTTTAAAAACAAAACACACCTTAAAAATGAACCATAAACTTTATTTTTAATTTTATTTATTTTAATTATTTAAAAAAAAAACCAAAAAAAAAAAAAAGAAAATAAAAAGAAAAACGAAAGAAACAACCATCTTTAAAAAAATTTTTAATTTTTTCTCATCTGTTTTTTTCTTCTTCTTTCTTTCTTGAGATTTGTTTTAAGCATACAAAACCAGGGCATATGTGCATACATATGCATGTTTACATTATTACATACATTTTTTACATATGTTAATTGTTACATGCATCCATTATATAATTACTTATCAGGGATTTTTGTTTTTTTTTATTAATACATGTATATTTTTTTTTCCTAATTTTATTCATCTCCATTCTTTACAACAAAGGCATCTTTCTGATGTATTTGATTGCTGTTTGATTAACCTCTCACTGTCTTCATCCGATCTATCACTTGTGTTATTAAGTCAACTATTCTCTCTGTTCAAGTATTATTAGTTTGTTTGCTCTATTCATCGTTACTATAACAATTTATTATTATTAATTATTTTTTTTTTTTGCTTTCATTTTGAAATAAAACTCTTGTGCCTCTTCTTTGAAAAGTCAACCAAATAACACAGCGTTCGTTTATTTTTTTAACAACACATATAACAATGTGCCATTAAAAATTGCAGGTAAATAGAGAATTGAGGGTTCATAAATTCTCTTAGGCTTTTAATAAAAAAAAACCTAGAAAAGCAATTTTTGTTTTAGGTTAAGGCTAGCTATTCTTTTCACTGCTCTAGAAGAAATATCAGAAGTTCTCTGGTACTCAAAACTAGTGCGTTTTAAACTGCAAATGCAAATTTGCCCACGAACATTCCACTAAGGAACAGGGGCAAACTTCTCGTTGTGAGTAAAACTTCGCTCAATCTTCTTCTTATGTATAAAAATTAAATTGTGTTTGTTTGTGTGTTCCTTAAAGACTCAAAAACGGCTGAACCGATTTTCTTCAAATTTTCACAGATGGTGCATAATGATCCCGTGCTGAAAAGTAGCAAGCACTACATTTGTTGATATCTAAAGGGGGGGCGGACCCTCCCCCTCAGCCTAATTTTCAGAAACCCCAAATTTCGGAGTTGGGTGCTGCGTTTTAAGCGAAATTTTTGTGGGGGGGGGGGGCGGACCCTCCCCCTCACCATAATTTTCAGAAACCCCAAATCTCGAAGTTGGATGCTGCGATTTAACTGAAATTTTGTGGGGGGGGGGGGGGCGGACGCTCCCCCTCAGCCTAATTTTCAGAAACCCCAAATCTCGGAGTTGGGTGCTGCGATTCAACCGAAATTTTGTGAGGGGGGGGGGGGCGGACCCTCCCCCTCACCTTAATTTTCAGAACCCCAAATCTCGAAGTTGGATGCTGCGTTTTAAGCGAAATTTTGTGAGGGGGGGCGGACCCTCCCCCTCACCTTAATTTTCAGAACCCCAAATCTCGAAGTTGGATGCTGCGTTTTAAGCGAAATTTTGTGAGGGGGGGCGGACCCTCCCCCTCACCTTAATTTTCAGAACCCCAAATCTCGAAGTTGGATGCTGCGATTCAACCGAAATTTTGTGAGGGGGGGGGGGGGGGGGGGCAGACGCTCCCCCTCACCCTAATTTTCAGAAACCCCAAATCTCGGAGTTGGGTTCTGCGATTTAAGCGAAATTTTGTGTGATCTCTTACAGTAACCTAAAAACAACTATTGGGCTGCCCAAAAAGTAATTGCGGATTTTTCATATAGTCGGTGTTGTCAAATTATTTCACAGCTTGTGACTCCGTAATGGCATTCTTTCTTCTGTCAGTTATCAGCTGTTACTTTTAGCTTGCTTTAGAAAAAAAGTGTAAAAAAAGTGTATTTGATTAAAGTTCATTCTAAGTTTTATAAAAAATGCATTTAGTTTCTTTTAAAAAATCCGCAATTACTTTTTGGGCAACCCAATAGTAAGGAAGGGCAAAAGTCGTGCGTTGTCGACCTTATAATACCCTACACCTACCCTAGAAGTATAATGTGGGACCTATATCGAATTCTGAACCAATTTTTATGGACCTCGGCGAGCAAATATGTTCAAACTGTAAAAACTACAGATGACAAATGACAACATTATGGCAAATTGCCCAAAATCTGGTAAACATATATATGGGAGCTATATCTAATTCTCAACCGATTCCAAGCAAACTTCTCAGATAATATGGTGGTCGTCGAGGAAAGTGTTGTGAAAAATTTTGGCAAGATTGAAGGTCAATAAATGCGCTTGCAATTTCGACAGAATCGGATAAGAAATGATCACTTTTTTCCAATATTTCTCAAAATCGGACCAACATATATATAAGAGCTATATCTAAATCTGAACCGATTTTGAGCAAACTCCTCCGATACTGCGGCAATCGTCGAGAAAAGCGTTTTGCTAAATTTTGGCAAGATGGATCAATAAATGCGCTTGGTGTTACTCTAGAAGTTAAAATCGGGGATATATATATATATATATATATATATATATATATATATATATATATATATATATATATATATATATATAATATATATATATATATATATATATATATATATATATATATATATATAAAGTACAGGTCGCAGTTTTCATCCGTTCGTCTTGAAATTTGATACAGGCATGTTTTTCGGCCAAGAGACGAAGCCTATTGAAATTGGAAAAAATCGGTGCAGATCTGAATATTGTTCCCATTTTATTGCAGTAATATTCCAATAAAATGGACATTTATTAACCGATTCTCTCAAAATTTTACAAGATTTGGCAAGGATTTTTTTACGACTGTCGACATTACTGCTGAATTTCATGGAAATCGGTTCAGATTTAGCTATAGCTCTCATATATATATATATATTGAGAGCATCGGTTAATAAATGGCCATTTTATTGCATTATTACTGAAAATCGGACGAACATATATATGGGAACAATATTCAGATCTGCACCGACTTTTTTCCAATTTTAATAGGCTTCGTTTCTACGCCGAAAAACATGCCTGGATCAAATTTGAAGACGATCGGATGAAAACTGCTACCTGTACTTTGTACACAAATTAACATGAACAGATGGACGGACCGACAGACAGACAGACGGACATAATCGAATCCGAAAGTGATTCTGAGTCGATCGGTATACTTATCAAGGGGCTATCTCTCTTCCTTTTGGGTGTTACAAACTAATTCACCCTATACCACTACTGTGGTACAGGGTATAATGAAATTGTTGCGCTTTGTTTGTTTGTTTATTTGTTTGTTTGTCTGTTCCGTATGGACTCAAAAACGGCTGCAACGATTTTTATGAAATTTTCGCAGATAGTAGAGTTTGGGCTCCCGCTGACAATAGGGTATTTCGTTTTTTCATATCTGAAGGGGGAGCGAACGAACCCTTTGTATGCCACTTCACGGTACCGCAAAAACACGAAATTGGTATAAAAGTTTTGAGTCAACTAACCCTGGGGGGACGCCCTATCTCAAAATCCACCCGAACGGACATGTTTCCGACTGGGACAATATGGGTATCAAATGAAAGGTATTTAAGAGTAGAGTACAAACTTGGTATAAAAATGTCACCTTTAGTGTCGGGGAGTCCCCCACCCCCAAAAACACCACGCAACAGGACACTTTTACTGCTTTGGGCAATATGGGTATCAAATGAAAGGTATTCAAATGTAGAATACAAATCTGACATAAATATTTATTCCTTGATGTCTTCTTATTTATTTGAATTAAACAGCTGGTTTTCATAAAACAGCTGTTCGATGCTGCAAATTTCTGCTGGCAAGAAAAACCACAATTACAAATTTGCAAACTCTCTAAATGTTGTTCCTCTCACGCACTCTCCCAATCTCTTCTTCGTCTAGGCGAGGGCTAGTGATGTAGGATATTAGATGTAAAAGCCCTGTGGCCGAGTATTAAGCAAAACAGGACGTCGTTTAATTTCGTTTCTTTTTCCTTGTTTGCTGTCTTGTATCGTTCTGCCGTCTATTTTTATTTTTTTTTTATCTTCTGCTCTTCTACAACACAATGGACCCAAGGTCTCCGAGTGAAGTGGCTAGTTACCGAGGTAGTTGTTGTTGTAGCTTAGCCACATTTTCATGTGGAGGTGGCGATCCTCTCAAGCTCTTGTACGTGAGCAAGCTCGTTCCGTTCCTAAGGACCGATCACTGCGGGAACATGATGACCACTGCTTATCTAAAGGCGCCAATAACTCGCCTTGTCATATCAAACATTATAAGCACTCAGTATTTATGCAACGCCGTGCTGCCCGGCCTCTCACTGAGACTCTCCGCTCGAAACCGCTGATTGTCAGCGACTGCAGCTTCTCCGTATGGAGCATTCCACTATCCGCAACCTGTGGACGAGCCCGGTAGCTTGCAGCTAAGCTTCTCGTGACAGCAATGCACACCAAATAGGTCAGACCTCAATGTTTCAGCCTGGGTGGTGCTAACAGCTATCCCGTGCTAATCGCCTGCCCTCTATCATAACCTAACACTGCGAAGAATGTTCTGTACCAGTTTTGTAGTTTTCATCGCTGAGCCTTTCTTCCGGGGGTGGTAACCCAATGTTGACGTTGGGTTTCCATTCCAACTTAGGTCTCTTGTACCGTAACCCAGGTGTTAGTCTTTTCGTATGGTTCAAGTATGGTTCAAATCGGTTCATAACCTGATATAGCTGCCATATAAACCGATCTTGGGTCTTGACTTCTTGAGCCTCTAGAGTGCGCAATTCTTCTCCTAATGGAATGAAATTTTGCACGAAGTATTTTGTTATGATATCTAACAACTGTGCCAAGTATGGTTCAAATCGGTTCACAACCTGATATAGCTGCCATATAAACCGATCTGGGATCTTAACTTCTTGAGCCTCTAGAGGTCGCAATTATTATCCAATTTGCCTGAAATTTTGCGTGACGTATTTTATTATGACTTTCAACAACTGTGCCAAATAAGTTTCAAATCGGTTCATAACCTGATATAGCTGCCATATAAAGCGATCTGGGATCTTGACTTCTTGAGCCTCTGGAGGTCGCAATTATTATCCAATTTGCCTGAAATTTTGTACGACGGATCCTCTCATGACCATCAACATGCATGTTTATTATGATCTGAATCGGTCTATAGCCTGATACAGCTCTCATATAAATCGATCTCTCTATTTTAATGCTTGAGCCCCCAAAGGGTGCAATTCTTATTCATTATATTTCATCCATACCATATGGTATTAGTTTGTTACCATACGGTGTTGCCTTACTATTAATACCGTATGGTATTGAAATGAGCACGTTTGGTATCAACTTTTTTCTGAGTGTATGGTCTAGTGGACTTTTTTGCTCAGTACAATCCCAAGAATCAGAAATTCTAATTGGCTGAAATTTTACATAGGTCTTCAATTAATTGTGGTCCAAACAGGACCATACCTTGATATCGCTCTAATAGCAGAGCAAATCTTTTCTTACGTCCTTTTTTGCCTAAGAAGAGAAGCCGGGAGAAGAAATCGACAAATGCGATCCATGTTGGAGGGTATATAAGATTCGGCCCGGCCGAACGTAGCACGCTTTTACTTTTTTTTTAATTTTCGTTTCATTGGTATGTTAAATTTTTTGCCTTTGTGCCCTTTCGAACTTAGTTTTAAAAAATATTGATTATAAAAAATTTTCACGCACGCCTTTACAAAAAAAAAAAATTATATATTGAAAGAAAAACATAACTAATCACAAAATATATATCATTTATAAAAAATTTACAAAATAAAAATAAAATCACATAAAAATAAGAATCAACACAGAAAATGGTCAAAGAGTGATAAATGAGATATTATTTATTGGTATAACTAATAACGTGAAATAAAAAAAAAAATTTCAACTTAAATATCTTAGAGCAAAAACACAACATACATACCGACTCGTATATTAACATTTATTATTATAAACATCATACAAAATAAACTGGTAAAAAAATTCTATTTTCCCAACAATTTTTTTACACAAAGCGACAACAAAATACTATTTTTTTCAAAGTAAGAAAGAAGTCTAATATTGTACTTCTTCCATCAAAATGAAGAAAGTTTTAGAACATTAAGGCTTATTTAGGAAAACAAATCGTTTTAGAATGAATGACGAAATTGAAAATGACAAAAAAAAAACTACTTAAACTCTTTATAAACTAAACTGAAAAACAAAAATATTTGAAATTGCACTTTTTTCTATGTAGCGTAGAAGTTGATTGAATGCTTGGAGACGATTTTTGTTATAGTATAAGAAGTGCTATGTCTTGAACGTATAGCACTACCCACTGATTGTATATGTACTCAATGTACAAGTTTGTTTATACATATGAACCACTCTGCACCAACCAGATATAAGATTGAAATATTTGCTGTTTATTATAAACAAACCGGAGTAATAAACCAAAAACGTAAATAAATTAAAATATGATTAATAGCACATAACATATTCGAGGATTTTAGTGAGTATTGAAGTGAAAAATACCACAGGTAAACCGTGAAATTATGAAGAGAAGAAACTTTTTAACAAAGCAACTGGAGTAAAGAGAAATAAAAAGAAAAAAATTTATATGAATATGGAGGAGATAAGGTACCTCCTTTCTATGGCCTTGTCTGAACTGAGTGACGCTCTTCAGCTCCGCTACGTAGAAAAGTATTACATGGGTTAGGTTAGGTTGAAAAGAGGGTGCAGATATTAATCCGCCCCATGCCACTATGGACTTACACCTAAGCCAGCAATCGGTTTGTTGTGCTCTCCAAAAACTATAAAGTAACCTCTAAAAAAATTTTTTAGTTAGAAACTCCGTGCTATTGGGTTGCCCAAAAAGTAATTGTCGGTAATAAAGTAGTAATATAGTCGGCGTTGACAAATTTTTTCAACGGCTTGTGACTCTGTAAACGCAATGAATTCGATCCGTTTTTAAAACGAATCATAACTGGAGATGAAAAATGGATTGTTTACAACAACGTTGGTCGAAAACGATCATGGTCCAAGCATGGTGAACCAGCTCAAACCACTTCAAACGCTGATATCCACCAAAAAAAAGATTATGCTGTCTGTTTGGTGGGATTGGAAGGGTGTGGTATATTTTGAGTGGCTTCCAAGGAACCAAACGATTAATTCGGATGTTTACTGTCAACAATTGGACAAATTGAATACAGCCATCAAGGAGAAGCGACCAGAATTAAATCGTAAAAGTGTCATATTCCACCAGGACAACGCTAGACCGCACACATCTTTGGTCACTCGCCAAGAACTGAGTGAGCTTGGCTGGGAACTTTTGATGCATCCACCATATAGCCCTGACCTTGCACCATCAGACTACCATTTATTTCGATCTTTGCAGAACTCCTTAAATGGTAAAACTTTCGGCAATGATGAGGCTATAAAATCGCACTTGGTTCAGTTTTTTGCAGATAAAGGCCAGAAGTTCTATGAGCGTGGAATACTAAATTTGCCAGGAAGATGGCAAAAGGTTATCGAACAAAATGGCAATTATATATTTTATTAAAGTTCATTCTAAGTTTTATTAAAAATGCATTTACTTTATTTCAAAAAATCCGCAATTACTTTTTAGGCAACCCAATATTTACAAAATCCTTAATTGTTTTCAATACAACTCCTTTAAGTTGGTTCATGTCTGGTATTGTGTCTCCACCTAAGTACCGGTATCTGTTAGACGCGAAAGCCGGGCAATGTCAAAGGAAATGCTACAACGTCTCATCATTTTTCCCGCATGTCCCATGCCCACTTGCCGCACCGATTTAACATAAGTGACCTCGTGGTCCTAAGTGTCCCGTTATGATACCAATAGCTATACTGACCTCCTTCTTGCTTCCTTTCAGTAATAACTTCGTCTTCTCACAATCTGGATGCCTCCAAAGGATTTTCGCTGTTCCACAATGTTGCATTCGCATTCCCACTCCCTCAACTCGGACTGCGTCGACCCGAAAGGCTTCGGGTTAACCAAGTTTATTGACGGCAGTCCTCTGACCTTCACCGCCAAATCGTCTGCCTTTTCATTTCCCCTTACTCCGTTGTGGCCCGGCACCCAAACAATGCGGATTTTGCCATCCTCAGAGAAGCTGTTAATCTTCTTCTTACACTGCAAGACTGTTTGTGACCTTAACGTCCTGGTTTTTTGGTTGGTAAAGATGTTCACATTCGACGTCCTTGCGTTAGCACCACATCACTTCAAGCATTCCATGATCGCCCGGACCTCCGCCTGCAGGGCCGTATCATGGTCAGACAGTCTAAAACAGATCTCATGCCCTGGGTTCTCAATGTATACCCCCAGTACCACTCTGTCCTCTAGCTTTGATCCATCCGTGTAACATGATTTTCCAGATGACAATACTAGAGATTCGTTAATCCAAGACTGCGCCGATGGCAGCAGTGCCTCGCACTCGACTTCAAGGTTCATCTCAGGTATCCGATCGGAAACCTCTTCCCTTCCTTTCAGGTTTCCTATCGTCGCCTCGATTATACCGCGATGGTATGAGCTGCCTCCATGCTCAATCCATTCTCCCATCGCCTTAAGTCTCATAACCGCAGTGGCTGCCTCACACTTAAACTGTATGTCAATGGATCGGATATCTAGAATAGTCGCCAGTGCAGTAGTGGGCGTGGTCCTCATCGCTCCGCCAATGACAAGACAACATGTTCCTGTTGTATGGTCCTTATGTTGCACCTTTTCTCCATAGCAGTCCACCAAACTACTGAGGCGCAAGCAAGTATTGGTGTAATCACGCTCCAGTAGAGCCAGTGGACTTTTCTCGGATTCAGGCCTCTTTTCGAGCCTACCGCCCGTCTACACGGTGCCCAACATCTGTGAGCCTTCCCAGTACGCTCCTGAATGTGACACTTCCAATTCAGTTTCCTGTCCAAGATCACACTTAAGTATTGGACCTTGTCAGATATCGAAATCGTATTATTGAGGAAACGTGGTGCGTTAAATTGGCCCATCTTCGTTTTCTTCGTTAACAGGCATATTTCAGTCTTCTCTGGGTTAACATTGAGACCTCTGGGTCTTGCCCAGTCATATGCCATATGCAAGACCCTTTCGGCCCTTCTGCACAGCTCGTTCGGATCCTTACCCCTTAGAAGTATTATAACATCGTAGCAGACGGGTTCAAATCCCTCCTCAGTCAGCATCCATAATAGAATATGGTGGTCACTTATAGCAGCGGCGATAAAATGCCCCATGTGGCGTGCCCTGTACTACTTTCTCCCTTATATATATGCCATGGAACACACTATTTATCCACCTGTTTTTTAGCATTTGGTTTATCCAGTTCTTAGGACCCGGTCCACCCGGTACTGGTCTAAGGATTGGATCAGTGTGTCGTTCCGCACATTGTTAAAAGCCGCCTCGATGTCAATGCATACCGCCAGGGTGTACGTTTTGGCATCGAAGGATTCTTCTATTTTATGCACAACCTCGTGCAGGGCAGTCCCCACCGACCTTCCCTTGACATAGGCATGCTGTTTGTATTTGAGCAGTTCGCTGGATGTCCTACTCTTTATCATGGTGTCTACAATACGTTCCATGGTTTTGAGTAGAAAGGACGCAAGGCTTATGGGTCTGTAGGCTTTTGGTGTCGCATAACTTGCCTTGCCGGGCTTGGGTATAAACACCACCATTGCCTCCTGCCAGGGTTTCTTTAGAAAACCTTCAATTCAGCCTGGCTGAATAAGGTTTTCCCTAGGAAACCTTCAATTCAGCCTGGCTGAATAAGGTTTTCCATAGGAAACCTTCAATTCAGCCTGGCTGAATAAGGTTTTCCATAGGAAACCTTCAATTCAGCCTGGCTGAATAAGGTTTTCCATAGGAAACCTTCAATTCAGCCTGGCTGAATAAGGTTTTCCATAGGAAACCTTCAATTCAGCCTGGCTGAATAAGGTTTTCCATAGGAAACCTTCAATTCAGCCTGGCTGAATAAGGTTTTCCATAGGAAACCTTCAATTCAGCCTGGCTGAATAAGGTTTTCCATAGGAAACCTTCAATTCAGCCTGGCTGAATAAGGTTTTCCATAGGAAACCTTCAATTCAGCCTGGCTGAATAAGGTTTTCCATAGGAAACCTTCAATTCAGCCTGGCTGAATAAGGTTTTCCATAGGAAACCTTCAATTCAGCCTGGCTGAATAAGGTTTTCCATAGGAAACCTTCAATTCAGCCTGGCTGAATAAGGTTTTCCATAGGAAACCTTCAATTCAGCCTGGCTGAATAAGGTTTTCCATAGGAAACCTTCAATTCAGCCTGGCTGAATAAGGTTTTCCATAGGAAACCTTCAATTCAGCCTGGCTGAATAAGGTTTTCCATAGGAAACCTTCAATTCAGCCTGGCTGAATAAGGTTTTCCATAGGAAACCTTCAATTCAGCCTGGCTGAATAAGGTTTTCCATAGGAAACCTTCAATTCAGCCTGGCTGAATAAGGTTTTCCATAGGAAGCCTTCAATTCAGCCTGGCTGAATAAGGTTTTCCATAGGAAACCTTCAATTCAGCCTGGCTGAATAAGGTTTTCCATAGGAAACCTTCAATTCAGCCTGGCTGAATAAGGTTTTCCATAGGAAACCTTCAATTCAGCCTGGCTGAATAAGGTTTTCCATAGGAAACCTTCAATTCAGCCTGGCTGAATAAGGTTTTCCATAGGAAACCTTCAATTCAGCCTGGCTGAATAAGGTTTTCCATAGGAAACCTTCAATTCAGCCTGGCTGAATAAGGTTTTCCATAGGAAACCTTCAATTCAGCCTGGCTGAATAAGGTTTTCCATAGGAAACCTTCAATTCAGCCTGGCTGAATAAGGTTTTCCATAGGAAACCTTCAATTCAGCCTGGCTGAATAAGGTTTTCCATAGGAAACCTTCAAGTCCTTGGCGCGCTGTGAAAATTTTGGCCAGACGAGGCGCCAGAAAGTCTGCCTCTTACTGTACTAACGCCGGAAATGTTCCATCAGTTCCGGGTGACTTAAATAGTTTGAAGCTCCTCAAGGATTCCTTCACCATAAATTCTGTTATTATAAACCTTCGATCGATGTCATTATTCCAAGATTCCGATGTCACCGTGAGTCTCTTCGTATCCTGTGGAAAATGGGTTTCCATCGAAAGCCTCAACATGTCCTCCGTTGCCTCTGCCCTCACTACCATGTCGTCTACTAAAGTTTCAGTTTGGACATGGAATTTTTAGGATAAACTTTTTTATTTTGGCGGCGCTTTCGACCTGTTCGCAGAAAAGCTTCCAGGAAGCACGTTTTGACGCTCTGGTAATCTTATTACATTCCTTGAGCCGTGTGTAACACACATCCTGATAAACTTACAAGAGCTAAAACCATACAAATGTTAAGTGCTATAGGCCAAATGTTAACCTATGCGTCCCTGTAGCCTCCAACCGTGGCCTTAGGAAAAGTGGATCTACTCTAAGCTGACGACCCCGCAAACGATTTTTGGATCATAATATGGTTCTGGAGTAGATCTGGCAAACTATCGATAATCGCAACATTCGATATTTTCGATATTACTAATAATAAATATCGATAGCATCGATACTATCGTTAATTTCACATCACCTACGTTTCAAACGTAAATGAGAAGTAAAAAGGCATTAAGTTCGGCCGGCCCGAACTTTGGATACTTACCACCTCCGGTATATCTAATTCCCTTATCGTCACAATCCGATGGAAATTGGATAACTTAAGCACCCAAATTGGGCACGGACATTAATATGTCTAATAAAAATGTCACTATTCCATTTTTTACAACAAAATATGGGTCTTTATTGGCAGATATATCCAATTATAAACCGATCTGATCCATATTAAGGTCGGATATCGTGAGGCTCAGAAAAACTCACTGTTGCAAATTTCAGCGAAATCGGGTAATAAATAAAGCTTTTATGGGCTTCAGTCCCCTTATCGGCAGATCGGTCTATATGGCAGCTATATCAAAATATAGTCCGATCTGAACCATATTTCGGTCGGGTGTCAGGAGGCTAAAAATAACTCACTGTTTCAAATTTGAGCGTAATCGGTTAAATAATAAAGCTTTTAGGGGCTTCAGACCCTTTATCGGCAGATCGGTCTATATGGCAACTATATCTAAATATGGACCGATCTAAAGGTCAGATGTCGGGAGGCTTAACTGTTTTAAATTTCAGCAAAATCGGCAAATAAATAAAGTTTTTATGTTATTCAGACCCTTTATCGGGAGATCGGTCTATAGGGCAGCTATATCTAAATATGGACCGATGTGAACCATATTTGGGTCAGTTGTCGGGAAGCTTTAAACTACTCACAAATTTCAGCAAAATCGGATGAAAAAAAAATTTTATGAGCATGACACTTTATCGAAAAATCGGTCTATATAGCAGCTATATCCAAATATGGTCCGATTTGGCCCGTTCAAGAACTTAAACAGCGTGCATCAAAAAGACGTATCTGAGGTGTCGATTTGAGGTGTCGCTAGGAGTGGATGGAAGTAGCATATGGGAGGAGTGGATGGGAGTAGTGGATGGGAGTAGTGGATGGGAGTAGTGGATGCGAGGAATGGGTGGGAAGAGTTAGTGGGAGGAATGGATGGTAAAAGTGGATAGGAGTGGTGGATAGTAGTACTGAATGGAAGGAGTGGATGGCATGAGTGGGTCGGATAAGTGGATGGGAGGAATGGATTAAAGGAGTGGATAAGGAAGTGGACGAATGGAGTTGTTGAGATGAGAGTATGGGGAGCGCGTATGCGAGGAATGGATTTAGGAGTGCGTGGGATATGTGAGTGGGAGGAGAGGAGAGGAAAGGCTGGGTTGAGAGGAAGGGGTGGGATGAAAAGAAAGTGTGGGATGAGAGGATGGAGTGGATGGAAGTAGCATATGGGATGAGTGGATGGAAGAAGTGGCTGGGTAGAGTGGTTGGGAAGAGTGGTTGGGAGGAGTGGATGGGAGGAGTAAATGGGACGAGTGGATGGGAGGAGTAAATGGGACGAGTGAATGGCATGAGTGAATGGGAGGAGTAGATGCGAGGAATGGGTGGGAAGAGTTAGTGGGAGGAATGGATGGCATAAATGGATAGGAGTGGAGGATAATAGTATTGAATGGGAGGAGTGGATGGCATGAGTGGGTCAGATGGGATGGCATCTGTGGGTCAGTGGTCAGATGGGAGAAATGGATGGAAGGAGTGGATGAGAGGAGTGGACGAAAGCAGTTGTTGAGATGAGAGAATGGGAGGCATGTATGCGAGGAATGGATGTAAGGAGTGCGTGGGATATGGGAGGAGAGGAAAGGCTGGGTTGAGAGGAAGGGGTGGGATGAGAGGAAAGGGTGGGATGAGAGGATGGCACGAGTGAATGAGATAAGTGAAAGGGCGGTCAGAATGAGGGTATAGAATGGGAAGAGTGAATGAGAGGAATGTGTGAGAGGAGTGGGTAGTAAGAGTTGGTGGAAGGAGTAGGTGGTATGAGTGATTGGGAAGTGTGGATGGAAGGAGTGGGTGGGATAAGTGGGTGGCATGACTAGACGGGAGGAGTGGTTGGGAAGAGTGGATTGAAAGATTAGATGGGAAGAGTGGATGGGAGGAATGGATGAGTTGAGTGTATGGGAGAAGTAGGTTGGTGGAGTGGTTGGGAGGAGTGGGTGGGAGGAGTGGGTGGGAGGAGTGGGTGGGAGGAGTGGGTGGGAGGAGTGGGTGGGAGGAGTGGGTGGGAGGAGTGGGTGGGAGGAGTGGGTGGGAGGAGTGGGTGGGAGGAGTGGGTGGGAGGAGTGGGTGGGAGGAATGATTGGAATAGCGTGTGGTACGAATGGGTGGGCGGATTCGGCAAGAGTGGGGTGAGTGGGGTTGGGGTAGGAGTGGAGGATGGTAGGAGTGATTGGGAGATGTGAATGAAAGGAATTGGTGGAATGAGGGGATGGGAGTAGTGAATGGGAGGAGTGAATGAGAGGAGAGTATGGTATGAGTGGAAGGTTTCGTTGGGAGAAGTGGATGGGAGGATTGCATGGGAGGAATGGATGGGGATCGGATGGAGGAGTAAGAAGTGGGTGAGATAAGTGAGGGGGATGAGTGGATGAGAAGAATGGATGGAGACAAGGGTGGGATGAGTGAAAGGGTGGCGCGAATGGGGGATAGGATGGGAATAATGGATGAGATTAATTGTTTTTGTAGCAGTGTGTTTTACACTGGGGCAGCAGCCCTTGTCGATGAAGCACTTCATCGGGTCAATTCGGTACGTACATTGGATGAGTTTAGTGAATGGAAGGAGTGAATAAGAGGAATGTGTGGGAGGAGTGGGTGGTAAGTGTGGGTGGTAAGTGAGGGGGATGAGTGGATGAGAAGAATGGATGGAGGCGAGGGTGGGATGAGTGAAAGGGTGGCACGAATGGGGGATAGGATGGGAATAATGGATAAGATTAATTGTTTTTGTAGCAGTGTGTTTTACACTGGGGCAGTAGCCCTTGTCGATGAAGCACTTCATCGGGTCAATTCGGTACGTACATTGGATGAGTTTAGTGAATGGAAGGAGTGAATAAGAGGAATGTGTGGGAGGAGTGGGTGGTAAGTGTGGGTGGCATGAGTGGGTGGCATAAGTGGGTGGCATGAGTGGGTGGCATAAGTGGGTGGCATGAGTGGATGGGAGTGGTGGATGGAGCGGATGGGAGAAGTGGATGGGAAGAGTGGATGGGAATGAGAGGAATGTGTGAGAGGAGTGGGTAGTAAGTGGCATGAGTGATTGGGAGGTGTGGATGGAAGGAGTGGGTGGGAAAAGTGGGTGGCTTGCCTGGACGGGAGGAGTGGATGGGAGGAGTGCATTGAAAGATTGGAAGGAGTGGGTGGCATGAGTGGATGGGAGTGGTGGATGGAAGCAGGGTTGCGATGAGTGGACGGGGAAGGAGTGCATGGGAGGATTGAATGGGAAAAGTAAATGGAAGGAGAGGATGGGAGGAGTGAATGGGAGGAGTGAATGGGAGGAGTGAATGGGAGGAGTGAATGGGAGGAATGAATGGGAGGAGAGGATGGGAGGAGTGGATTGGAGGAATGGATGTAAGGAGTAGGTGGGATAAGTGATTGAAATGAGTAGAGGAGAGGAATATATGAAGGAAAGGAGAATGGGACGAATGAAAGGAATGGGTAAAAGGACGGCGTGAATGGAGGGATAGGATGGGAGGAATGGATGAGATTAGTGAATGAAAGAAGTAAATGAGAAGAATGTGTGGGGGAGTGGGTGGTAAGAGTTGGTCGAAAGAGTGGGTGGTCTAAGTGGATGGGAGAGGTGGACGGTAGGAGTGATTGGGAGATGTGGATGAAAGGAGTGGATAGGATGAGTGGTCGAGAGGAGTGGATGGGAAGAGTGATTAGGAGGAATGGATGTGAGGAGTGGTAGAGCAGAGAGGATGTGTGGCGTGGATGAGTTGTGTGAATGGGAGGATGGGTGGGAGGATGGGTGGGCGGATCGGTGGGAGGATGGGTGGGAGGATGGGTGGGAGGATGGGTGGGAGGATGGGTGGGAGGATGGGTGGGAGGATGGGTGGGAGGATGGGTGGGAGGATGGGTGGGAGGATGGGTGGGAGGATGGGTGGGAGGATGGGTGGGAGGATGGGTGGGAGGATGGGTGGGAGGATGGGTGGGAGGATGGGTGGGAGGATGGGTGGGAGGATGGGTGGGAGGATGGGTGGGAGGATGGGTGGGAGGATGGGTGGGAGGATGGGTGGGAGGATGGGTGGGAGGATGGGTGGGAGGATGGGTGGGAGGATGGGTTGGAGTATGGGTGGGATGAGTCGATTGAAGGTGTTAGCGCGCTTTCGACGGACGGACGGTCAAGTAATTTTTAACTACTATATTTTTGGCAACACTAGTTTAAACAGCTCACGCACGTTTCGTGTTTTGATTTACTATCAATCATCTTCAGTTTGGTCTATAATTTAACCATGAATCGTCTTACAAACGGGAGGAGTGGATGGCATGAGTGGGTCAGATGGGATGGCATCTGTGGGTCAGTGGTCAGATGGGAGAAATGGATGGAAGGAGTGGATGAGAGGAGTGGACGAAAGCAGTTGTTGAGATGAGAGAATGGGAGGCATGTATGCGAGGAATGGATGTAAGGAGTGCGTGGGATATGGGAGGAGAGGAAAGGCTGGGTTGAGAGGAAGGGGTGGGATGAGAGGAAAGGGTGGGATGAGAGGATGGCACGAGTGAATGAGATAAGTGAAAGGGCGGTCAGAATGAGGGTATAGAATGGGAAGAGTGAATGAGAGGAATGTGTGAGAGGAGTGGGTAGTAAGAGTTGGTGGAAGGAGTAGGTGGTATGAGTGATTGGGAAGTGTGGATGGAAGGAGTGGGTGGGATAAGTGGGTGGCATGACTAGACGGGAGGAGTGGTTGGGAAGAGTGGATTGAAAAATTAGATGGGAAGAGTGGATGGGAGGAATGGATGAGTTGAGTGTATGGGAGAAGTAGGTTGGTGGAGTGGTTGGGAGGAGTGGGTGGGAGGAGTGGGTGGGAGGAGTGGGTGGGAGGAGTGGGTGGGAGGAGTGGGTGGGAGGAGTGGGTGGGAGGAGTGGGTGGGAGGAATGATTGGAATAGCGTGTGGTACGAATGGGTGGGCGGATTCGGCAAGAGTGGGGTGAGTGGGGTTGGGGTAGGAGTGGAGGATGGTAGGAGTGATTGGTAGGAGGATGGGTTGGAGTATGGGTGGGATGAGTCGATTGAAGGTGTTAGCGCGCTTTCGACGGACGGACGGTCAAGTAATTTTTAACTACTATATTTTTGGCAACACTAGTTTAAACAGCTCACGCACGTTTCGTGTTTTGATTTACTATCAATCATCTTCAGTTTGGTCTATAATTTAACCATGAATCGTCTTACAAACGAACATCGCTTGCAAATTATTGAATTTTTTTTTTACCAAAATGCGTGCTCTGTTAAAAAACTTCATCGCGCGCTAATTTTTGGCTCAATGAGTACGCAAAAAAGCAAAATTTTCGATTTTCGAGAGAAGATCAGCCAGAAGAATTGCAAGAGCTACCAATGAATCCAGATAAAGTCATAGTTTGGTGCGGTTTATGGGCTGGTGGCATCATTGGTACTTCTTCAAAGATGATGCGAATCGTAACGTAAATGGTGAGCGCCACCGTGAGATGATACCCAACTTTTTTTGCCCAAAATGCAAGAGCTTGACTTCCATGACATGTGTTTTCAACAAAACAGTGCCACATGCCACACAGTACGCGTAACAATGGACTTATTGTAAGGCAAGTTTGGTGAACATTATTTCGGGACCGGTCGATTGTGCGATTTAGATCGTGCGATTTAACGCCTTTAGACTATTTTTGTGGAGCTATGTTCAAGTTTATGTTTATAAAGACAAGCCCGCTTCAATTGACGCAATGGAAGAGAACATTGAAGCATTTATTCGTGAGATACAGGCTGAAATGTTGGAAAAAGTATGTCAAAATTTAACTAAGCGGATGGACCATTTGAGGCACAGTCACGCTCAACATTTGCATGAAGTAATCTTCAACCAGTAAATCATATGGACCGTACTTTCGATTCAAATAAAGATTTCATGTATTATTCTGATTTTTTTTTTTTTGAAAACTTTCCTATACCTCTTAAGAAATCACACCCTATATACTTTATGGGATCTTAGACGAATATTTCGAGGTGTTACAAACAGAATGACGAAATTAGTATACCCCCATCCTATGGTGGAGGGTGTAACAATAACTGAAGTGCTTTCTATGACTTCAAATAAGTAAGTTTCTCTGGCGCACCCTGTATAAGAAGCTGATGGTGCCAGCAGAAGAGAAACACCAAAACTTCGTCGGAAATACCAAGTCGAGAAAGACAAAATGTAAAGCTGATGGAGTCAGCAGAAGAGAAAGACCAAAACTACGAATGAAATACCAAGTCTAGAAAAACAGAATGGGATAAGTAGAGCTCTATGAAAATTAAATTTCGATGCAAGTTTTCAATATTGTCTGACATCAAAAGTATCAACACCCTGTTTTCAACTATTTATTGATACTTATTCTAATTTATCAAATATTTGTTTTGTCAGAGAAGAAAAGTTTTGATATAAGAGATTTTTATTTTTTTATATGATTTTTTTTCAATTTGTGTTTCAAGACATTGAATGAATATTAAATTTGCAAATATGCTTGGAATTAAGTCCCATTGCTCTAAAACCTTTAAAAGAACAAATTTCGCAAAACGTTTCAAAATTCTTTTGGTAAGTATGGATGATTAAAGCCTTAAATGACAAGCTGAAAATTATTACATTCTCCTTAAAGAATTCTGAAATTGGGAGTGCTCAAAATATTCAAAATTTTTGCAAACCTTTAACAACCACCAAATCGGTTAAGGCAACTCCCCCGGTCTCACAATTGCCCACAACAGTTGGTGGAGGTTCGAGTGCAACATATGTTGAGGATATGTATCGGGCGTGGCAACGTGATCCAACCTGCGTTCACACGGTTGGTATTAGAATGGCTGTGGTGAATTTGTATTTGTGAGCTAATCGTAAATTTTGTGTGTTCTCTTAGTCTTGGGATGCCTATTTCCGCTCTGGTGTCTATGAACCCGTACCTCACGAATCACATCCCCAACGTGATTTAATGCCCTTGTCTCAATTCTGTGCTGGCGGCGGTGGTTTAGCTCAAAAAGCCATTGATGATCATATTCTGGTTCATGACATTATCAGAAGTTATCAAACTCGTGGTTTTTTAGCTGCAAGTTTGGATCCTTTGGGCATTGTTACGCACAACAAGACCATAACCAAATGTGGCGTGGAATTGAATGCCAATGAAAATGTTTTCATTAAAGGAGATTTCTTTAAGGGTACATTTTTTCATAGGTTCCGCTTGTTACGAATGGTGAATGATTTTTTCTTTTAGATGAAAGAAATTTAGACCAAACATTTAAATTGGCCGGTACAACGACTTTTATAGGTGGAGATGAAAGGGAATTGACTTTTCGGTATAAAGGCAACCAAATTCAGTATGTGATCTGTTTTTTTTTTACAAATTTTTCTTTTCTTAGTGAAATCCTAAAACGCTTGGAAAAAATTTATTGTGATACCATGGGCATTGAGTACATGTATATCTTTTGCTCCAAAAAGAGAGCCTGGATCAGAGAGCGCATTGAGAAGCCAGGACAATTACAAATGCCAGCTGAAAAGAAGAAATTAATTTTATCGCGTCTCATAAGAGCCACTGCGTAAGTTTTCAATGAACGAATCGAATTCAAACAAGTAAAAGCGTGCTAAGTTCGGCCGGGCCGAATCTTATATACCCTCCACCATGGATCGCATTTGTCGAGTTCTTTTCCGGGCATCTCTTCTTAGGCAAAAAGGATATAAGAAAAGATTTGCTCTGCTATTAGAGCGATATCAAGATATGGTCCGGTTTGGACCACAATTAAATTATATGTTGGAGACCTGTGTAAAATGTCAGCCAAATCGAATACGAATTGCGCCCTTTGGGGACTCAAGAAGTAAAATAGGGAGAACGATTTATATGGGAGCAGTATCGGGATATAGACCGATTCAGACCATAATAAACACGTATGTTGATGGTCATGAGAGAATCCGACGTACAAAATTTCAGGCAAATCGGATAATAATTGTAGAGGCTCAAGAAGTCAAAATCCCAGATCGATTTATATGGCAGCTATATCAGGTTATGAACCGATTTGAACCTTATTTGACACAGTTGTTGAAAGTAAGAATAAAATACGTCATGCAAAACTTCAGGCAAATCCGATAATAATTGCGCCCTCTAGAGGCTCAAGAAGTCAAGATCCCTGATCGGTTTATATGAAAGCTATGTCAGATTATGAACCAATTTGAACCATACTTGGCACAGATGTTGGATATCATAACAAAACACGTCGTCCCAAAATTCATTCAAATCGGATAAGAATTGCGCCCTCTAGAGGCTCAAGAAGTCAAGACCCAAGATCGGTTTATATGACAGCTATATCAGGTTATAAACCGATTTGAACCATACTTGGAACAGTTATTCGATATCATAACAAAACACGTCGTGCAAAATTTCATTCCAATCGGATAAGAATTGCGCACTCTAGAGGCTCAAGAAGTCAAGACCCAAGATCGGTTTATATGGCAGCTATATCAGGTTATGAACTGATTTGAACCATACTTGGCACAGTTGTTGGATATCATAACAAAATACGTCGTGCCAAAATTCATTCCAATCGGATAAGAATTGCACACTCTAGAGGCTCAAGAAGTCAAGACCCAAGATCGGTTTATATGGCAGCTATATCAGGTTATGGACCGATTTGAACCATACTTAGCACAGTTGTTGGATATTATAACAAAACACGTCGTGCCAAAATTCATTCAAACCGGATAAGAATTGCGCACTCTAGAGGCTCAAGAAATCAAGACCCAAGATCGGTTTATATGACAGCTATATCAAAACATGGACCGATATGGTCTATTTACAATACCAAACGACCTACACTAATAAGAAGTATTTGTGCAAAATTTCAAGCGGCTAGCTTTACTCCTTCGGAAGTTAGCGTGCTTTCGACAGACAGACGGACGGACGGACGGACATGGCTAGATCGACATAAAATGTCACGACGATCAAGAATATATATACTTTATGGGGTCTCAGACGAATATTTCGAGTAGTTACAAACAGAATGACGAAATTAGTATACCCCCCATCTTATGGTGGAGGGTATAAAAAGTTATCCTTTGTTGGCAAAATGAAATTTGCTTTGTATAAAAATTTTGTTTTTCTCCTCATATAAAGAAAATTTTAATTTTTCCATATTTTATTTTAGTTTTGAAAATTTCTTGGCCAAAAAATGGTCCTCCGAAAAACGTTTTGGCTTGGAGGGCTGTGAGGTGTTAATACCCTGTTTGAAGGAAGTCATTGACCGTTCCTCGGCATTGGGTGTAGAGTCCTTTATTATTGGTTTAGCTCATCGAGGACGCCTAAATACATTGGCCAACATATGTCGGAAACCATTGCATCAAATATTTGCCCAATTTAGGGTGTTAAAGGCAGATGATTCGGTAATTATGTTTTTGTCCTCTATGCCTTCTACTATACAATTTTGCTTACATTTATAATCTAAACATCTAGGCCTCATGGGTGTATAATGACTTCAAAAATACTCCACATTGTAGCTATATCTAAAAATAAAGCGATATGAACCATATATGACACGGATGTCGAAAATCCTAACATAAGTCACTGTCCTAAATTTCAGTGAAATCAGATTACAAATGTGCCTTTTATGGGGCCAAGACTTTAAATCGCGACATCAGCCTATATGGCAGCTATATCCAAATTTGAACCGATTTGGGCTATGTTTCACAAAAATGTCGAAGAGCCTAACAAAACTCCCAAATTTCGGACAATAAATGCGCTTTTTTTTTGGGCCCAAAACCTTAAATCGAGAGATCGGTCTATATGGCAGCTATATCCAAATCTGAACCGATCTGGGCCAAATTGAAGAAGGATGTCGAAGAGCCGAACACAACTCACTGTCCTAAATTTCGGAGAGATCGGACAATAAATGCGCCTTTTATGGGCCTAAGACCCTAAATCGCCGGATCGGTCTATATGACAGCTATATCTAAATCTGGACCGATCTTGGCCAGATTGAAAAAGGATGTTGAAGCGCCTAACGCAACTCACTGTCCCAAATTTCAGCAAAATCGGTTAATAAATGTGGGTTTTATGGGCCCAAGACCCTAAATCGGCGGATCGGTCTATATGGCAGCTATATCCAAATCTAGACCGATCTGGGCCAAATTGAAGAAGGATGTCGAAGGGCCTAACACAATTCACTGTCCCAAATTTCGGCGACATCAGACAATAAATGCGCCTTTAATGGGCGCAAGACCTTAAATCGAGAGATCGGTCTATATGACAGCTATATCGAAATCTGGATCTATTTGGTCCAAGTTTCAGAAAAATGTTGAGTGGTCTAACACAACTCACTATCCCAAATTTTGGGAAATCGGACAATATATGCGCCTTTTATGGGCCCAAAACCTTAAATCGAGAGATCGGTCTATATGACAGCTATATCGAAATCTGGACCGATCTGAGCCAAATTGCAGAAGGATATCAAAAGGCCTAACAAAACTCACTGTCCCAAATTTCGGCGATTTCGGACAATAAATGCGCCTTTTATGTGCCCAAGACCCTAAATCGGCGGATCGGTCTATATGGCAGCTATATTCAAATCTGGACCGATCTGGGCCAATTTGAAGAAGGATGTCGAAGGGCCTAACACAACTCACTGTTTCAAATTTCAGCAAAATCGGATAATAAATGCACCTTTTATGGCCCCAAAACCTTAAATCGAGAGATCGGTCTACATGGCAGCTACATTCAAATATGGACCGATCTGAGCTAAATTGCAGAAGGATATCAAAGGGCCTAACACAACTCACTGCCCCAAATTTCGGCGACATCAGACAATAAATGCGCCTTTTATGGGCCCAAAACCTTAAATCGAGAGATCGGTCAATATGGCAGCTATATCCAAATCTGGACCGATCTGGGCCAAATTGAAGAAGGATGTCGAAGGGCCTAACACAACTCACTGTCCCAAATTTTGTCAAAATCGGACAATAAATGCTCCTTTTATGGGCCCAAAACCTTAAATCGAGAGATCGGTCAATATGGCAGCTATATCCAAATCTGGACCGATCTGGGCCAAATTGAAGAAGGATGTCGAAGGGCCTAACACAACTCACTGTCCCAAATCTCGGCGACATTGGACAATAAATGCACCTTTTATGGCCCCAAAACCTTAAATCGAGAGATCGGTCTACATGGCAGCTACATTCAAATATGGACCGATCTGAGCTAAATTGCAGAAGGATGTCAAAGGGCCTAATACAACTCACTTCCCCAAATTTCGGCGACATCAGACAATAAATGCGCCTTTTATGGGCCCAAAACCTTATATCGGGAGATCGGTCTATATGGCTGCTATATCAAATCTTGCTCGATCTAGGCCAAAATGTAGAAATATGTCGAGGGACTTAACTTAACTCACTGTCCCAAATTTCGGCGACATCGGATAATAAATGTGGCTTTTATGGGCCTAAGACCCTAAATCGCCGGATCGGTCTATATGGTAGCTATATCCAAATCTGGACCGATCTTGGCTAAATTGAAAAAAGATGTCGAAGCGCCTAACGCAACCCACTGTCTCAAATTTCAGTAAAATCGGATAATAAATGTGGCTTTTATGGGCCCAAGACCCCAAATCGGCGGATCGTTGTATATGGCAGCTATATCCAAATCTGGACCGATCTGAACCAAATTGAAGAAATATGTCGAAGGGCCAAAAACAATTCAGGGTCCCAAATTTCGGCGACATTGGGCAATAAATGCGCCTTTTATCGGCCCATAACCTTAAATCGAGAGATCGGTCTATATGGCAGCTATTTTCGAATTTGGACCGATCGGTGAAATATTGCAGAAGTATCTCGATTGGTTTAACTTAACTCACTGTACCAAATTTTGGAGAAATCGGACAATAAATGCGCCTTTTATGGACCAAAAACCTTAAATCGAGAGATCGGTCTATATGGCAGCTATATCCAAATCTGGGCCGATCTGAGCCAAATTGAAGAAAGATGTCGAAGGACCTAACACAACTCACTGTCCCGAATTTCAGCAAAATCGGATAATAAATGTGGCTTGTATGGGCCTAAGATCCTAAATCGGCGGATCGGCCTATATGGGGGCTATATCAAGATACAGTCCGATATAGCCCATCTTCAAATTTACAATAACATGTTTATGGACAAAAAAAAAAGAATTTTTGCAAAGTTTCAGCTCGATACCTCTATTTTTTAAGACTGTAGGGTGATTTCAACAGACAGACGGACGGACATGGCTAGAACGTCTAGAATCGTACTTTTTAGGGTCGGAAATGGATATTTCGATATGTTGCAAACGGAATGACAAAATGAATATACCCTCATCCTTCGGTGGGGGGGTATAAAAAAGCCAACATTCACCTTTCCACAACTTTCATTTAAATATGTACAACTTTTTTGATTTTTTTCATAGGGCTCCGGTGATGTTAAATACCATTTGGGAACCTACACGGAGCGTTTGAATCGCATTACCAATAAAAATGTTCGCATCGCCTTGGTAGCCAATCCTTCGCATTTGGAAGCAGTCAATCCTGTGGTCATGGGCAAAACCAGAGCCGAGCAATTCTACAGAGGCGATTCAGAGGGTCGCAAAGTTATGTCTATACTCATACATGGAGATGCTGCCTTCTGTGGCCAGGGTGTGGTCTATGAAAGTATTCATCTGTCCGATCTGCCCTCGTACACAAATCATGGCACCATTCACATTGTCATTAACAATCAAGTGGGCTTTACCACTGATCCACGTTTTCATCGTTCGTCGCCTTTTTGCACGGATGTAGCACGTGTGGTGAATGCTCCCATACTGCATGTCAATGCCGATGATCCTGAGGCGGCGGTATTTTTAAGTGGCCTGGCAGCCGAATGGAGAGCCACATGGCACGATGATATTGTGGTGGATTTGGTGGGCTATCGTCGCAACGGTCATAATGAGGCCGATGAGCCAATGTTTACCCAACCTTTGATGTATCAAAAAATACGAAAACACAAACCTGTGCTGCAATTGTATGCGGAGAAGTTATTGCAAGAGAAAATTATAACATCGGAAGAGTTGAAGGCCACCATTGAGGAATATGATGGCATACTGGAGGAGGGATTCAAGGAGTCGGATAAGGAACAGATCATAAGGGTGGGTAGGAAGAGTAGATGGCAACTCTGGTGCCTACAATAATGCTTTTGTATGTTTTGCAAAGTACAAAGATTGGATTGATTCTCCTTGGTCTGGCTTCTTTGATGGCAAAGACCGCATGGAAATGGCTCCCACCGGTGTTAAGAAGGAGATTTTAATGCACATAGCCAAGAAGTTTTCTTCACCACCTCCACCGGAAATACAATTTGAAATACATAAGTAAGTGTTGCATGCAACCATATTTCCCCTTAACTACCTCTAAATGACCAAGAAAAGCTTTCCCCACCACCTTCGCTGGAGGTCCTTTCACCTTTACCTTATCCTAGACTTCTAATTTGTAACATTTTTTAACACTTCTCTTTCAGGGGTCTCGAACGCATCCTCCAGGGCCGCCAACAAATGGTCAAGGAGTGTATGGCCGATTGGGCTTTGGGTGAAGCCTTGGCCTATGGCACCCTACTCAAGGAAGGTGTTCATGTTCGTCTATCGGGAGAAGATGTTGAACGTGGCACATTTTCACATCGCCATCATGTGTTGCGTCATCAATCGGTCGATAAGGCCACCTATAACACCCTGGCCCATCTCTATCCAGATCAGGCCACCTACACTGTGTGTAACAGCAGTCTTAGTGAGTATGCCCTCCTAGGCTTTGAGCATGGCTATTCCATGAGTAATCCCAATGCTTTGGTCATGTGGGAGGCTCAATTTGGAGATTTCTGCAATACAGGCCAGGCAATTTTTGATCAATTCATATCCAGCGGTGAAATGAAATGGGTTCGCCAGTCCGGCTTGGTGGTGCTATTGCCCCATGGCATGGAAGGTATGGGCCCTGAACATTCATCATGTCGTCTAGAGCGTTTCCTACAAATGTGTCATGATGATCCTGATATTTTGCCCTGCCATTGTGATGATGTGGCATTAAGGCAACTAAATGACACCAATTGGATTGTGGCGAATTGTACAACTCCAGCGAATTTGTTTCACATATTGAGGCGACAAATTGCCTTGCCGTTTCGTAAACCTTTGATTTTGTGTACCCCAAAGTCAGGATTAAGACATCCCCTGGCAAGGAGTCCATTTTCAGATATGTCGGAATGTACAGCATTCAAACGCATTATAGTCGATGAAGGACCAGCTTCCGAAAATCCTGATTGTGTTAAGAAAGTGGTTTTCTGTTCGGGCAAAGTTTATTTTGACTTGTTCAAAGCAAGAGCGGACAAGAAAGCCGAAAGCCAAATAAGTTTGATTCGTGTTGAGCAGGTGAGTTAAAAAGTGAGTTCGGTCAGGTCGAATCTTGGGCACCCACCCCCATGGATTCTGCTAAAAATGTACTAAAAATAAAATTAGTTAGGGGGTATAGTTTTATTCTATTTACATCCCAAACATTTGTCAAACCAGCAAAATTAAAGCTTCTAGGAACCGAACAAGGATAATCAAGAGCTATAGCAGGTTATAGACTGATTTGGACAGTACTTGACACAGTTGTTAGAAGTCATAACAGAACATCACATTTCAGACAAATCGGACAAAAATTGCTGCTTGTAAGGGCTCAAGAAGTCAAATCGGGAGATCGGTTTATATGGGAGCTATATCATGTTATAGACCGATTTTGACCGTACTTGGCACAGTTATTCGAAGTCTTAACAGAACGCCACGTGTAAAATTTCAGCCAGATCGGACAAAAATTGCTGCTTGTAAGGGCTCAAGAAGTCAAATCGGGAGATCGGTTTACATGGGAGCTATATCAGGTTATAGATCGATTTGGACCGTACTTTGCACAGTTGTTGAAAGTCATAACAGAACACTACATGCAAAATTTCAGCCAAATCGGACAAAAATTGCGGCCTCCAAGGGCTCAAGAAGTCAAATCGGGAGATCGGTTCATATGTGAGCTATATCAAGTTATAGACCGATTTGGACTGTACTTGGCACAGTTGTTGGAAGTCAGAATAGAACACTACATGCAAAATTTCAGTCAAATCGGACAAAAATTGCGGTTTGTAAGTGCTCAAGAAGTCAAATCGGGAGATCGGTTCATATGGGAGCTATATCAGGTTATAGACCAATTTGCCAATTTGGACCGCACTAGGCACAGTTGTTGGAAGTCTTAACAGAACGCCACGTGCAAAATTGCAGCCAAATCGGATGAAAATTGCGGTTTGTAAGTGCTCAAGAAGTCAAATCGGGAGATCGGTTTACATGGGAGCTATATCAGGTTATAGACCGATTTGGACCGTACTAGGCACCGTTGTCTAAAGTCATAACAGAACACCACATGCAAAATTTCAGCCAAATCGGACAAAAATTGCGGTTATAGACCGATTTGGACCGTACTACGCACAGTTGTTGGAAGTCATAACAGAACACCACATGCAAAATTTTAGCCAAATTGAACAAAAATTGCGGCTTGTAAGTGCTCAAGAAGTCAAATCGGGAGATTGACTTCTTGAGCACTTACAGCTACAACCTGGGAGCTATAGCAGGTTGTAGACCTATTTGGACCGTACTTAGCACAGTTATTCGAAGTCTTAACAGAACACCACATGCAAAATTGCAGCCAAATCGATCAAAAATTGAGGCTTGTAAGTGCTCAAGAAGTCAAATCGGGAGATCGGTTTATATGGGAGCTATACCAGGTTGTAGACCGATTTGGATCGTACCTAGCGCAGTTGTTGGAAGTCATAACAGAACACTACATGCAAAATTTCAGCCAAATCAGATGAAAAAAATCTTGACTTGCAAGAATTCATATGGGAGATCGGTTTATATGGGAGCTATATCCAAATCTGAACCGATATAGCCAATGTTCAGGCTTCAAGGCCCTAAATTGGCAGATCGGTTCATATGGCAGATTCATATATCTAAATAGGGTCCGACATAGACCATATTTTGTTCGAGTATCAGGTGGCGGTATCAGGTGGAGGCCACCGTAGCTCAGAGGTTAGCATGTCCGTCTATGACGCTGAACGCCTGGGTTCGAATCATGGCGAAACCGTCAGAAAAAATTTTCAGCTGTGATTTTCTCCTCCTAATGCTGGGAACATTTGTGAGGTACTATGCCATGTTAAACTTCTCTCCAATGAGGTGTCGCATTGCGGCACGCCGTTCGGACTCGGCTATAAAAAGGAGGCGCCTTATCATAGAGCTTAAACTTTAATCGGACTGCACTCATTGATATTGTGAGATGTTTGCCCCTGTTCCTTAGTGGATTGTTCATGGGCAAAATAACTTGTTGTTTGTTTGTATTAGGGGGCCTAGTGCAACTTCTTGTTTCAAATTTCATCAAAATCGGAAAATAAGCATAGTGTGTATGGGCATAGGATCACGAATCGGCAGATCGGTCTAGATATAGGATAAAGACCATATTTGAAACACTGTCGATTGGTCTAATAAAACTTACTGTGGAAAATTTCATCAAAACCGGACGAAAATACCCCTTTTATGGCCCAAAGACCCTAAATCGGGACATCTGGACTATTTAGCCCATTCAAGAATATAACCTGCGTATGAGTAGCTCCGAAGTTAGCATGGGTTAAATCTCGGTGATATCATCGGAAAATATTTTCAGTCGTGGTTTCCCCTTCTAATGCTGCCGATACTTGTAAGGAATTCCCATAGACAATCAGTCGTGTCAACTTCTATACAAAATGGTGTCGCTTAGGTCCCTTATCATTGAGCACAAACTTGTATTGGACAGCACTCATTGATATCTCTGAAATATCTCCGCTGTGTAAGAGCGTACTGTGTAAGAGATTAAAATCTAAAGCTGTGGTGAGCACACTAATACTTTTGCAATTATTTGCACGCCCATGGGCTTGCATGAGATTATTTTCTTGTCTACGTATGTACATAATAATGTGCAATAGTGTGTGTATTTTTGTCCATCGCTGATTTAACGTAAACGAGATATTGGGTCTTATCAATGCTGCTTTAGACCTGGTTAATCCACAATAGACCATATATCCACAATATGTTAAATCCCGAGATATAAACAAGAGAAGCATATCGATACTTACCATATTTTAGTCGACTGCAACACTGCAGAATGACGCTCGCTGACACTCGTTTCTCCGTTCGACAGGTTCTCTCGGAAGCGTTAAATACCAAGCGATGTTTCAGACAGGAGGACAGCTTACCGAATTATTTCATAAATATTCTGCTGAAAAAGATTGTACAGTTACTTGAAATGTTTGAGAGAAAGATTCTTTGTAAAACATATGGACCAGTCTGTGTTGATAGAGAATTACGGCGTCGTATGAAGCCGTGAGCATAGTTAAAAATTATCAAATACAATGATTACGTTGGCTAGGACATGTTATCAGCATCAAGTGAAGAAATACATCTCAAAACTAAGTGCCAGAAATTGGAAAAAAAAGAGAAGATCGAGGCGCCTTGAAATGTAAGACTGTATTGTAGCTGTAAACCTCACAAATGAATGGATGTAATGAAGTCTACACTCTAGTAATCTCGTCGCTGTGCTTCCACTGCTTAAGGCATTACACTAAGCAGAGGGGGTATTCAAAGGCGAGGATTCAACGAGTTTGTTTTATTCATTACACATTAGTGTTTGCTTTTGTTCTCTTTTCTTCTGGTTGTCCAAATGATAGGTGATTTTAAAATACATTCGGTCAACATACGAGGGTTGAGGGCGAATTTCTTTGCGGTGCATGCACATATTCATTTTCACTGTCCTAACATTCTAGCTCTTTGTGAGACCCAGGTGCGTGAGGATTAAGATCCACAGGATTTTCGCATACCTGGGTACCACACTCTGTCTCTTTTTATTTTGCACAGAGGCCTCGTTATATATGTACGTAATGATGTAGTGTTCCAATGACGACAACACTTGGACTGACAAAAATCCAAAATTTTGCCCATCAACATTCCACTAAGGAACAGGGGCAAACTTCTCTCATATTAATGAGTGCAGTCCGATTCAAGTTTAAGCTCAATGATAAGGGATCTCCCTTTTATAGCCGAGTCCGAACGGCGTGTCGCAGAGCGACACCTCTTTGAAGAGAAGTTTTACATGGTATAGTACCTCACAAATGTTGCCAGCATTAGGCGGGAAAACCAACGTCCACAACTCCTCCTGGCTTTCCAATTCGAGTCATACGACTCCTAAGGGCTCCGAATTAGGATGTGTCTAAGGGCACCAAAATAATATTTTTTTTACGTTTTTTACCTTCACACCCTGAAAAGTACGAAGTTAGTACTCTTGCACCTCTTGGTAACCCCGATCACTGCATTGTTTCAGCATCTGTTGGTCTGAGCTCAATGGATTCATTCTGCATTTTAATTGGAAACTGTTTTCTAGATGGCGATATAAATGCAACTCCTGAAATGTTTGAGAATATAATTTTAAATTGAATGAGGACATTGATTCATGTTAAGACTATAACGGCTAAATAAGACGATAAAAGTTGGTTTAACCAGACATGCAGAAATGCTGTCAGATCGAAAGAGGTGGCTTTCAGGAACTGACGCATGGATAAAAATGCCAATACCGAACTGCAGCACAAGGAGGCAAGATATTCGTGTGACAATGTGCTTAGGCGCGAAAAATTTCTCTACGAACAGCGTCTGCGTACTCTTTGTACTCTTGCTTCTAGTAAGTAAGATTATGGGTTCCGCCTAAATCGTTCTTCGGGCTACCTCATGGCACTTCTCTCGAAACGTTGAAGTCGCTCAATCCACCAGTTTGGTGAGAGTAAGCTTGTGGGTCTGGATATCTCCAAGGCATTTGATAGGGTCTGGCACGGTGCACTACTATCAAAGCTTGTCGCATTTGGTATCGGGCTTTCTCAGAGATCGCACTATTCGTCTTATAGATGGGTTCTCATCCAATGAGCATAAATTGACCGCAGGTGTACCCCAAGGCTCTGTTTTTTCCCCTTCTCTTTTCTTATCCGATCCGAATCCGATCTATTCGTTTGCGGATGGCAGTAATCTTTGACATTCGTACACATTCGACCATAGGCCGAGTCTTCGAGAGATTGAGGACAAGAGGCGGGTTATGGATGATACACTCTGCCAGGATTTGCTGGCCATTTCTGAGTGGGGTCGAATGAATCGAGTAGATTTTAATGCACGGAAGACTCAGTGCTGCTTGTTGTCACACAAACGATTCGCTGACCCATTACGATCATCTTTGTCTATTAACGGTATAGATGTTGAGCAATCAGAAGCTCTTGATGTTCTGGGCATGAAAATACAAAGTGATGTCCGTTGGGCTAAACATGTATTTGAAGTGTCGAAAGAAGCATTCAAGTGTTTAGGCTTCTATAAACGGTGTAAGAATTACTTCACTCCGTCTGATCTTTTTAACATCTACACCATTTTTTATAAGGCCGAAAATGGAGTACAACTCACATGTATGGGTTGGAGCTTCAATATCATCCCTGGAGCTACTGGACCATGTACAGAGCAGAGCGATGGCGTTGATAGGGGACAGTAGGGTATGCAACTTCATTCCCTCCCTTGACCATCATCGCAATGTGGGCGCTGTTCTATCGGTACTTTCATGTGTGTGTGTGTGTGTGTTCGTCTGATATTCGTCTTCTTATTCTTGATGTAAGGATGTTTGTCAGGGATACTAGACATTCTAGAATTCTTATTTCGCCCGAATTGTTCATATGTGGAATCGACTTCCGACTTTGACATCCAGAGATTTAAGACAAATGTTAATAAAAACAAAACAAAAATACAAATCGGTTTCAATTACGAAATTAATTGATCCAATTAATTTTTTAATTGAAACTGCTTCAATCGCAAAAATGATAATATCAATCGCCGTATTTGAAAAATAATTGAAAAATGTTTTAATTAAAAAAACTTGCATATTCAATTAAAACAACAATTGCAATTTTGAATTGAAATTGAAATTTTTGAAATTTTCAATTAATTTTTGTATTGATCCAATTAACAAATGATTGAAATTTTTTGAAAATTCCAATTAATTTCTATATTTGGTACACAGATGTTTACCTCCTGGAACATGAAGATGCTTTGCTTGGTCAAAGGTCGTGTCGACCCGTATAAAAAAACTTCCCCCGCGGGGGTTTTCCAAAAAATTTCGGGTCTCGGGTAGAGGTAGGTCACCTCTAGATATGTTATTGTCATAGAAGCCTGTTTTGTCGTAGAAGTGTGTTTGGGTACTGAGGCGCCAGCCCTTGGCCGATGACGGACTCCATCGGGTTAGTCCAACACTTAGAACAAGCTGCTATGGTATTGCTTTAGACCTGTGTTGGGCACATGTAGCAGTGTGCGTAATATTTGCAAGCCCATGGGCTTATGTTCTTGTGCACCTACACACCTATGTGCAATAGTATGTGTGTGTTTGCCGACACTGTTATAGATTTGTCGAAATGTGGGACGTATGGATCTTTGAAATCTCCGTCCCTTTATATTGTAGGGAACAAAATAGCCTTTAATTGAATTTACTTAAGCACCATATTTAAGAATTTTTCAAGATTCGATCAAAAATATGATTGAATCAATTAATTCTTTAATTGAAAATTACAAAATTGAAATTTGTGATTGAAAATTTTTCAGATTTAATTAAAAAATTAATTGAATTAGTTTTTTAATTAAAAACGGTAAAAATTTCAATCACGACTGTAATTGAAAAAATCATATTCAATAAAAGAATAACTGAATTAATAAATTTTTTAATTGAACACGATTTTATTTGCAATTAAATTTTTAGTTGAAAATTTTTTTGAGATTGTTTTCTGTGTAGATAGGATGCCCTCTCACATTATAAGCTACAAACCACCGATTGCCAGTTGGCATTTCTAGAAAATTATTGATGTAAGGTCAGGAGTAGTAAGCTGGGGTATTACAGGCCTTCGAATGAACCGAACAGGCAGGCTTCTGCAGTAAGGGTTTGTACTTTTGATGTAGTTTATAATTCATATTTCGATATTTTATTACTTATTTCTAAGATATATAAAAATGCTCCCGACCGTTAAGGGACATATTTAATTTGGTCCCAGTGTACATTTTTTTATTTCATTATTTTTTGTTTTTTTATTAGATTTGTCCCTTTCCCTATGATTTAATACGAGATGAGATTTTAAAATATAAAAATGCTGAAGTTTTATGGGCTCAGGAGGAGCATAAGAATCAGGGTGCCTGGACCTATGTACAACCACGCTTTCAAACAGCCATGGCAAAAGATGAAGCGTAAGTACAAAGTAATTTATAAATTTACGAAATAAAAAAAGTAAAAGCGTGCTAAGATCTGCCAGGCCGAATTTTGGGAACCCACCACCATGGATTCTGCAAAAAATGTAAACAAAATGAATTTATTTGAAGACCATAGTTTTATTCTATGGGTTGCCCAAAAAGTAATTGCGGATTTTTCATATAGTCGGAAAAAAAGAAAAAAAGTGTAAAAAAAGTATATTTGATTAAAGTTCATTCTAAAATTTATTAAAAATGCATTTACTTTTTTTAAAAAATCCGCAATTACTTTTTGGGCAACCCAATAGATACCAAACTTCTGTCAAACAAGCAAAAATTAAAACCTGTAGGAACCGAACAAGAATGATCGAGAGACCGGTTTATATGGGTTATAGAACGATTTGGACCGCACATAGCACAGTTGTGGGGAATCATAACAGAACACCAAATCGATTCCAGGGACTCAAGAAGTCAAATCGGGAGATCAGTTTATATGGGAGGTGTATCAGGTTCTTGACCAATTTGGACCGTACAATAATTGAGGCTTCCAGGGGCTCAAGAAGTCAAATCAGGAAATCGGTTTATATGGGAGCTATATTAAGTTCTTGACCGATTTAGACCGTACTTGGCACAGTTTTCAGCCAAATCAGACAAAAATTACGGCTTCCAAGGGCTCAATAAGATAAAACGGGAGATCGGTTTATATGGGAGCTATATCATGTTCATAACTGATTTAGACTATACTAAGCAAAGTTGTTGGATGTCATAACAGAACAAAATGTGGGTGCAAAATGTCATCTAAATTGGACAAAAATTAAAGCTTCCAGGGGCTCAAGAAGTCAAATCGGGAGATCGGTTTATATGGGAGCTATGCCAGGTTATATACCGATTTGGACCGTACTTGACGCAGTTGTTGCAAGTCATAACAGAACATTATGTGCAAAATTTAAGCTAAATCGGACAAAAAATGTGACTTTCCTAGGCTCAAGAAGTCAAATCGGGAGATCGGTTTATATAGGAGCTATACCGAAATCTTAACCGATATGGCCATAAAGTATCTGTGCAAAATTGCAAGCGGCTCGCTCTAAACCTTCGACCGCTATCGTGATTTCGACAGACGGACGGACATGGCTAGTTCGACTCAGAATGTCCAGACGATCAAGAATATATATACACTATGGGATCCCAGATCAATATTCCGAGGTGGTACAAATGGTATGACTAGATTAGTATGCCCCCATCCTATGGTGGTGGGTAAAAAAAACAAGTAAAAGCGTGCTAAGTTCGGTCTGCTTAAAGTTTACATAAAGGATTTGGACCGTACGTGACATGATTGTTGGTCCTCAGTCCGCACAGAACACTAGGTACACAATTTCAGGCCCATCGGATAAAAATTGAGGCTTACAGGGGTTTTAGACGTTAAATCAGGAGATCGGGGTGTATAGGAGCTATATCAGATTATACATCGATTTGGACCATACTTGTCACGATACGTGCAAAATGTCAGCTCAATTGGATAACACCTGCGGCTTTTAGGGGCTCAAGAAGTCAAATCGGGAAATCGGTTCATATGGGAGCTATATCCGGTTATAGACCGATTCAGACCATACTTGGCACGATTGTTGGAAGTGACGGAACATTATATGCAAAATTTCAGTCAAATCGGTTAATAATTGCAGCTTCATGGAGCTCAAGAAGTCAAGTCGAAGTACCACTTTATATGGGAGCTATATCCAAATCTGAACCGATATGGCCCATTTGCAATCCCCAACGACCTATATCAATAAGAAGTATCTGCGCAAAATTTCGTGCAATTAGCTCTACGAGTTCGACCGTTATCGTGATTTCCACAGGCGGACGGACACGACGACGGACGGACATATGGACGGGCACACGGACGGACATGGCAAAATCAACTTAAAATGTCAAGGCGGTCAAGTATAAATGTACTTTATGGGGTCGCAGATCAATATTTCGAGTTGTTACAAACGGAATGACAAGTACAACTAGTCAAAACGAGGTTCACGTAGTAGTAACCCGGCTGAAAAGCAATAAGGCAAAAGGAGCCAATGGGTTCCCGGCGGAACTGTCGATTGGTCGAAAGAAATGATCCTAAAATACGAAACAACTGCATTTTTCAGCACTCAAAACATCGATGAGATGAGTCATTCGGCGCTTAGTCCTGACTTGGCACCGAATGGCTTGTTTTTATTCCCATACGTAAAAAATAATAATAAGAGGTCAACGTTTTTCGACACCTGAAGAAGCGGTTGATGCGTTCAGAATGCATGTTTTCGGACGAACATATATATGGGAGCTTTATCTCAATCTGAACCGATTTCGAGCAAACTTCTCAGATATTGTGGTAGTTGTCGAGGAAAGCCTTGTGCAAAATTTTGGCAATATTGGTCAATAAATGCGCTTGGTGTGACTCTAGAAGTTAAAATCGGGCGATATACATATATGGCAGCTATATCTAAATCTGAGCCGATTTCTATGAAATTTACCAGTAATGTCGAGGGTCATTAGAAAATCCTTCCTGCCAAATTTCGAGAGAATTGGTTGGCAAATGCCCATTTTATTGCATTATTACTTCAAATCGGACGAACATATATATGGGAGCTATATCTAAACCTGAACCGATTTCGAGCAAACTTCTCAGATATTGTGGTAGTCGTCGAAGAAAGCGTTTTGCTAAATTTTGGTAAGATTGGTAAAACAATACACTTGTAGTGGCTTTAGAAGTGAAAATCGGGCGATATGCATATATGGCAGCTATATCTAATTCTAAACCGATTTCTATGAAATTCGCCAGTAATGTCGAGAGACATAAGAAAATCCCTCCTGCCAAATTTCGAGAGAATCGATTAACAAATGAGCACTTTATTGCAATATTTCACAAAATCGGACGAACATATATATGGGAGCTATTACTAAATCTGAACCGATTTTTATGACAATATCGACAAGCAATATCGAGATTCATAAGATAATCCCACCTGCCAAATTTCGAGAGAATCGGTTAGAAAATGAGCACTTTATTGCAATATTACTGCAAATCGGACGAATATATATATATGGGAGCTATATCCAAATCTGAACCGATTTTTTCCAATTTCAATAGGCTTTGTGTCTAGGCCCAAAAACATGATAAGACAATCGGACGAAAATGGCGACCTGTTGTTTTGTACACAAAGTAACATGGACAGACAGACGGACATAGCTAAATCGAATCAGAAAGTGATTCTGAGTCGATCGGTATACTTATCAATGGGTCTATCCATCTTCCTTCTGGGCGTTACAAACAAATGCACTAAGTTAAAATACCCTGTACCACAGTAGTGAATATAGGGTATAATTATTGCGGAAAGCGCGCTGTATACTTAGATAAGTATATCGCCCATTTCATGGCGGTGTTTATAAAATGCGAACCACCTTAATGTCTCCTTCTCTCTCTCTCTCTCTCTCTCTACATTCAAACGCCATCACTGTTTATAATACTTAATTACAGTGACACTTAAATGGATGTCCAATTATTTAAACCGTCAGAGCAAAGCAGAGAAGAAAGAAATGAAAACGGATTTCCTTAAACATTTCAAAACAAATGCATATTTGATCACTGGCAAGTTGAAGGAATGCTTGCTACTAAGCGTCTTGATTTACGCTGTGAAAATATCTGTGAACCCGAAAAAATTTTATTGGCAAAACATAAAGGCAAAAACCTATATACAAATGTTTCAGTTTGTACAAATTTATTTCTTCGATTCAAATATTTACATTCTGAGGAGTATACGAGGGCTGTTATATAAGTTTCTGGCCTAGTAAACTTTTTAACTATTACCATCAAAAATGGTTTTATGGCTTTTCGAAGTATCCTCCAGAATGATTTATACATCTTTACATGTGCTGCAACCAATTGTCGAAACAACTTTTCCACTACGATTGAGACACCTAGAAGACTTGGTTGTTTGATGCTTTAACAGCATTTTCTGGCAACGAAAATCATTGACAAGGCATTTTTATCTTAATGTGCGGGAAGAAAAAGAAGTCATTGGCTGCCAAGTCAGGGCTGTACTACGGATGAGCAATCAATTCGACGTTTTGGTCGATCATCTAGTTTGAGCTGATGCACAGTGAAATAGAATCGAAAAACACTTGTAAAAAATATGCCATTTGAGAACTGATGGAGATAACTCCTTGAAATTGTTAGAATGGTTAGAGCTGAGATCGAGATGTGCAAAATTTTAAGTCCCTAGGTGGACGGGGCTCCATTTGGCAGGTCGCTAAAATTGGTCACCTCGGCATTTCGATGAATTCTTCGGGCTGTAAAATCTTCTTTTGTGGTCCGATTTGAAAAATTCTCTTTTTCTGCAGGCCTTGTCAAGATTATGTGCGAAATTTCAAGGCCCTAGGTTGTCCAGGCGTCTTTTGGCAGGCCCCCTAATATCGTCACCTCTACATTACAAAAAATTGTTCAGACTGCCAAATTTCAGCCAAATCGTACAAAAATTGCGGCTTCCAGGGGCTCAACAAGTCAAATCGGGAGATCGGTTTATATGGGAGCTATATCCAAATCTGAACCGATATGGCCCATTTGCAATCCCCAACGACCAACATCAATATAAAGTATCTGTGCAAAATTTCAAGCGGCTCGCTCTATGCGTTCGAACGCTATCGTGATTTCGACAGACGGACGGGTATGGCTAGTTCGACTCAGAATGTCGAGACGATCAAGAATATATATACATTATGGGGTCCCAGATCAATATTTAAAGGTGGTACAAACGGAAAGACTAGATTAGTATGCCCCCATCCTATAGTGGTGGGTATAAAAACAAGTAAAAGCGTGCTAAGTTCGGCCTACTAAAAGTTTACACAAAGGATTAGGACCCTACGGAAGTCCTCGCACAACACTGCGTACAAAATTTCAGGCCCATCGGATAAAAGTTGAGGCTTCCAGGGGCTTGCGATGTCAAATCAGGAGATCGGGGTGTAAGGGAGCTATGTCAGATTATACACGAATTATGGACCATACTTGTCACGATTGTTGGAATTCATACAGAACCCTACGTGCAAAATGTCAACTCAGCTGGATAACAACTGCGGCTTTTAGGGGCTCAAGATGTCACATCGGGAGATCGGTTTATATGGGAGCTATATCCGGATATTGACCGATTCAGACCATACTTGTCACGATTGTTGGAAGTCGAACACTATATGCAAAGTTTCAGTCCAATCGGTTTATAATTACAGCTCCTAGGAGCTCAAGAAGTCATGTCGAAGTACCACTTTATATGGGAGCTACATCCAAATCTGAACCGATATGGCCCATTTGCAATCCCCAACGACCTATAGCAATAAGAAGTGTCTGTGCAAAATTTCGTGCAACTAACTCTACGCATTCGATCGTTATCGTGATTTGCACAGGCGGACGGACACGAGGACAGACGGATAGATGGACAGATGGACGGCCACACGGACGGACATGGCTAAATCGACTTAGAATGTCAAGGCGGTCACCAGTATATGTACGTTATGGGGCCGCAGATAAATATTTCGAGTTATTACAAACGGAATGACAAGTACAACTAGTCAAAACGAGGTTCACGTAGCAGTAACCCGGCTGAAAAGCAATAAGGCAAAAGGAGCCAATGGGTTGCCGGCTGAACTGTCCATCCAGTCATCCGCGGTTTAGTCCTGACTTGTTATCGAATGGCTTGTTTTTATTCCCGTACGTAAAAACTTAAAATGAGAAGTCAACGATTTTCGACAAACGGCATATTTTTTCATAATTTTTTTCGATTCTATCCCACAGTGTGATGTCTGAGAGCTCACATTGGCATGGTGAACAATGATTTGTTTTCTCTTGTTCGTTTTTCTTCTCCTCCCAAGACTTCGGGCGGTCAAATTTTTATAAACTACTCAGAATTTACCGTCATTCGTTGCTCAAGCGGAAAAGTCGTTACATGACCAGTTTTGTCGAAGAAACTGGCGACCATTTGCTTCGAAGTGTTTCTTCCACAAACAACTTTCGAAAGACTTGGCTAGAATTCGGAGGCCCACGGGGTCGATTGTGGTTTTATTTCGAGCTAATACGTATAGAATCACAATTCGCCACCTGTGGCAATTTTATAGACGTATTTTGAAGCATCACGATCGTATGGTTTTAACATTTCTTCGGCACGAGCCTTTATTTGAGCGATTGTCAAATTATTGGGAATCCAACGACAATAAACCTTTTGAATGGCAAGTTGTTTATTCAATATTGATTATATGCAGGTGGAAGATATCCCCAAGGATGCCAATATCTCACGGTATATCACATGACATTTTGGAAAGGGCAAGAAAGGCCACTCTTGCCCTATACACCTGTAAGAGAGCCATTGGCAAATGTTGGGGGGTTTAGACCGCGTGTCATGCTATATGGTGTTGTGGTCTGGTGGACGGCGCTTCAAAAGTCCACCTATTGCCCAATACTAAAGCTGATCCAAAGGATGGCTTGTATGTGCATAACAGTCACTCTGACATCGCACGCTACATCTTATGCTTCTGGACATTGCGGCTACCCAAATTGCAGCGACCACTGCCGTGAGGTTAAGGGAGCTTTCTCATTGGTTATGTGGCGGCTACGGACAATGTGTTATCCTTGATACAATATCCGATGTTCCAGGCAGTGTGGATTACACCCAACCAGAGCCGATTTTAGATGAAAATTACTGTACCACTATACCTGATGGAACCGATTGCAACTACGATATCCCTGGTAACAGAAGTTACATAGACTTCTATACGGATGGTTCCAAACTAAACGACCAGGTGGACTTTGGGGTGTACTCTAAAGATCTAGAACTGGTCATCGATCAAAAAGGTTACCCGACCACTGCAGTGTGTATCAAGTAGAGATTCTTGCAATTATGGAAGTGGTGGAATGGCTAGGATATAATGTCATTACGACGACGGCGAGGCAGCCATTATATCCCTGAAGAACGTATTTCTGAACACGAAAACTGTCCTCGACTGTCGCACATCTCTCAACGCATTGGCTGAACAGTTCAAAATTCACCTGTTCTGGGTGCCGGGCCAAAGGGATATCCCAAGGATTTATAAAGCGGATGAGATTACGAGACTAGGAACTACCCTACCGTGGAAGCTAAGTTTTGAGGACCAGGCCCGCAGGACAACGAATGATAGATGGTCACAAATAGGGGGATGTGAGCATTCCAAAACTATGTGGGCTAATCTATGCTTGAAGAGGTCTACTGCTTTGCTGTCATTGGCTAGAACAGACGTCTCAGTCTTTGTGTCCGTCATGACAGGTCACTGTCTAATCGGAAAACATGCTGACAGACTGAAGGTTGCCAGCAACGACTTTTGCAGAATCTGTAAAGACACCGAAGAAGAAGAGACTATAGAACACCTTCTGTGTGTGTGTGTCCCGCACTAGCTGTCAGAAGGAGTTCCACTTTAGACTCTCATTTCATTGAGAACCTGTCTGATTTAGCGGATGTGAACATTCGCAAGTTATTGGGCTTTTATAAAGTATGAACTAGTTCGGTATGAACTAGTTCCTGTGGTATCGCAATGGACGAAAACTTCTATGTCAGTCTAATGGCACACTGCCACTTAAACGTAGCCTAACCTATCACATGACGATCTTGCATTACAAGTTCACACACGGCATCAATGTTCTCCGGTACAACGGCAGTTTTTGGGCAACCCTCGTGGAATTCGATTTTGAGCGAGTGTCGGCCATGACGGAGTCCAGGTTTTCACAGTGCTATGGGATGGTGCTTCATCGCCACACAAACATTTAAGTTTATCAATGCACTCTTGGCTTGATAATCCATGTCGAAAGTTTTGAAAAATGGTCGAACGAAAATGTTCACGAGTTAATTCAATTTTTTTGTCAAATTAATTTTTTCAAGCTACTGTAAACAAGACAAATGATGGTCGTAGGTCAAAACGTTGTGGGTATAATTATGCTAGAAAATGTCTAACTTTCCAATGGAAATGTCAAATTGGACCTGGCAACACTCAGAGTTGCCTAGGCCAGAAACTTATGTATCAGCCCTCGTATTATTTTTTTTTTTTTTTTTAGTTTTTTGTGAATAAAAACATGTTCACAAATGTCCGCTTATATTTATTCGTGTGTGGTGAAGAATGTGATGTATCTTGTTCCTTTGTATGTTGGAATATATGCATGTTTGTTCCAATAGCAAAAGAAAAGAAAAGAAGATTAATTTAAGATACGTTAAAATGGTTTATACATCTATAAAGAAGTAAGGACTACAACACATGGTAAGACAAAGTTTCCGGGCACACATAGATACAAACTTCAGGATGTACGACGGCGAAGTGGTTTAGGCGTAAAGCCGCCTAAGATGGAAGTTGTTCTTTTTAGCGAAAGATAAAAGGTATCCACTGTGACATCTATCTCCTTGGTAAAAGAGAATGTTTCTACACCTTAAAAATGAGGGCCGTACACCATAAAAATTAGGACATTTGGCTAAAGTTGAGGCTTAAACTCTTTCAACTCTTTGACTCTATACCATAGTTGTTAGACCTATAGTGATATTTGGTATTGTAAATTGGAGGACGGCGCTTCGAAAATTCACCCACTGTTTAAAGATGGCTTGTTGTTGTTGTTCTAGCAGTGTATTGCGTTCTATCTGCCATCTGCTTGCTCTGCGACTAAGGTGGGATTTGTCGAGAGGGATCTGTGTCAGAGTCGAGTGGGTCTGGCTGGGCAGTTAAACGTGTGTTTGTAGGTCTCAATCGGCACACACATTCTGCACGTTGGCGTCAATCCTTGCTCTGTAGGAGTCAATATCAGGGGGTCAATTTTTTCAGGTGCAAGACGGTCTTAGGTATAATCGGATGTGAACATTTGCAAGTTTTTAAACTTTCTAAAACGATCTGGCAGCGTTAGTAACTTGAAGGCTTCTTTCTTCGCAATGCAAATTTGCCCATGAACACTTCAAGGAACAGGTACAAACCTCTTACATATAAATGAGATGTATCCGATTCAAGTTTAAGCTCAATTATAAGCCGAGACCGAACGGCGCGCCGCAGTACCACACCGCTTTGGTACTGCGACACGCCGTTCAGATACCACTGAGGGGACAAAGTTTATGTCTGCTTATCTAGGAATTATTTTGCTCAGTCAGAGGCTAGTGGTCCAGCGTGTGTGTATGCCCATGCCGGAGTCAGCAGCAGTTTATTCAGGATGCAAATTTTCCCCATGAACATTCCACCAAGGCACAGGGGCAAACTTCTCACACATTAATGGGTGCAGTCCGAGTCAAGTTTTAAGCTCAATGATAAAGGGCCTCCTTTTTATACCCACCATCGAAGGATGGGGGTATATTCATTTTGTCATTCCGTTTGCAACACATCGAAATATACATTTCCGACCCTAGAAAGTATATATATTCTTGATCAGCGTAAAAATCTAAGACGATCTAGACATGTCCGTCCGTCTATCTGTTGAAATCACGCTACAGTCTTTAAAAATAGAGATATTGAGCTGAAACTTTGCACAGATTCTTTTTTGTCCATAAGCAGGTTAAGTTGGAAGATGGGCTATATCGGCCTATATTTTGATGGAGCCCCCATATGGACTGATCTGGCGATTTAGGGTCTTAGGCCCCTTAAAGCCACATTTATTATCCGATTTTGTTGAAATTTGGGACAGTGAGTTGTGTTAGACCTCTCAACATCCGTTGTCAATTTGGCCTAGATCGGTCCAGATTTGGATATAGCTGCCATATAGACCAAGCCTCCGATTTAGGGTCTTAGGCCCATAAAACCCACATTTACTATCCGATTTTGCTGAAATTTGGTACAGTGAGTTGCGTTAGGTCCTTCGACATCCTTCGTCAATTTGCCCTAGATCGGTCCAGATTTGGATATAGACCGATCTCTCGGTTTTAGGTTTTGGGGCCATAAAAAGCGCATTTATTGTCCGATTTTGCTGAAAATTGGGACAGTGAATTAAGTTAAACCCCTTGACATACTTTTGCGTTATGGCACAGTTCGGTCCAGATTTGGATATAGCTGCCATATAAACCGATCCTCCGATTTAAGGTCTTATGCCCATAAAAGCCACATTTATTATCCGATTTTGCTGAAATTTGGGACAGTGAGTTAAGTTAAACCCCTTGATATAATTCTGCATTATGGCACAGATCGGTCTAGATTTGGATATAGCTGCCATATAGACCGATCCTCCGATTTAGGGTCTTAGGCCCATAAAAGCCACATTTATTATCCGATTTTACTGAAATTTGGGACAATGAGTTGTGTTAGGCCCCTCGACATCCTTTGTCAATTTGGCCTAGATCGGTCCAGATTTGGATATAGCTGCCATATAGACCGATCCTCCGATTTAGGGTTTTAGGCCCATAAAAGTCACATTTATTGTCCGATTTTACTGAAATTTGGGACAGTGAGTTGCGTTAGGTCCTTCGACATCCTTTGTCAATTTGGCCTAGATCGGTCCAGATTTGGATATAGCTGCCATATAGACCAAGCCTCCGATTTAGGGTCTTAGGCCCATAAAACCCACATTTATTAACCGATTTTGCTGAAATTTGGGACAGTGAGTTGTGTTAGGTCCCTCGACATCCTTCGTCAATTTGGCCCAGATCGGTCCAGATTTGGATATAGCTGCCATATAGACCGATCTTCCGATTTAGGGTCTTAGGCCCATAAAAGCCACATTTATTATCCGATTTTGCTGAAATTTGGTACAGTGAATTGCGTTAGGTCCTTCGACATCCTTCGTCAATTTGGCCTAGATCGGTCCAGATTTGGATATAGACCGATCTCTCGGTTTTAGGTTTTGGGGCCATAAAAAGCGCATTTATTGTCCGATTGTGCTGAAAATTGGGACAGTGAATTAAGTTAAACCCCTTGACATACTTTTGCGTTATGGCACAGTTCGGTCCAGATTTGGATATAGCTGCCATATAGACCGATCCTCCGATTTAGGGTCTTAGGCCCATAAAAGCCACATTTATTATCCGATTTTGCTAAAATTTGGGACAGTGAATTGTGTTAGGCCCCCCGACATCCTTCGTCAATTTGGCCCAGATCGGTCCAGATTTGGATATAGCTGCCATATAGACCGATCCTCCGATTTAGGGTCTTAGGCCCATAAAAGTCACATTTATTATCCGATTTTACTGAAATTTGGGACAATGATTTGTGTTAGGCCCCTCGACATCCTTTGTCAATTTGGCCTAGATCGGTCCAGATTTGGATATAGCTGCCTTATAGACAGATCCTCCGATTTAGGGTCTTAGGCCCATAAAAGTCACATTTATTATCCGATTTTGCTGAAATTTGGGACAATGAGTTAAGTTAAACCCCTTGACATACTTTTGCGTTATGGCACAGATCGGTCTAGATTTGGATATAGCTGTCATATAGACCGATCTCTCGGTTTTAGGTTTTGGGGCCATAAAAAGTGCATTTATTCTCCGATGTCGCCGCAAATTGGGACAGTGAGATGTGTTAGGCCCTTCGATATCCCTCTTCAAGTTCACTCAGATCGGTCCAGATTTGGATATAGCTGCCATATAGACCGATCTCTCGATTTAATGTTTTGGGCCCATAAAACGCCCATTTATTGTCCGATGTTGCCGAAATTTCGGACAGAGACTTAAGTTAAGCCCCTACACATATTTCTGCAATTTGGTCTAGATCGATCATGGTTTGCATATAGCTGCCATATAGAGCAGTATCTCGATTTAAAGTCTTGGCCCCAAAAAAGACGCATTTATAATCCGATTTATCTGAAATTTGACACATTTTGACACTTATGTTAGGCTTTTCAACATCCATGTTGTATATGGTTCAGATCAGTTTATTTTTAGATACAGCTACTAAAAAGACCAATATTTTGTTATACATATTTGAACAAATGTTGTACTTATTAGTATTTGGTCCAAATCGGATCATATTTCGATATAACCGCTATGGGACATAAGGTTTTGATATTGTCACCGGATTTTGATGAAAGGTGGTTTACATATATACCCGAGGTGGTGGGTATCCAAAGTTCGGGCCGCCCGAACTTGACGCCTTTTTACTTGTTATAGCTGAGTTCGAATGGCGTGCCGCAGTGCAACACCTCTTTGGAAAGCGCTTTTTACATGACATAATACCTCACAAATGTTGCCAGCATTAGGAGAGGAAACCACCACTGAAAATATGGTTCTGGTGGTCTCGCCAGGATTCGATCCCAGGTGTTCAGCGTCATAGGCCAACTTGCCAACCTCTGCGCTACGGTGGACTCCACGTTACTATTGTAATCTTATAATTGTGCCTAGTGATCTGTGTCCTAATTTAAAAACTTTCTACAACTCGTTTATACCACTTGTTGAAAGTTCTTTTTTGTTATTGTAGCCAACAAAAGTATCAATATACATAAAATATATGTACAAATATACATATATAACAATTAATATATGTTTTAACGCAAAATCAAAAATTTTATAATTATTAAGGGTCGCCTTCCTTCCTGTGCGTGTGTGTGTCTGATTTTTTATTTTCACTTTGAAATCCCCCAAAATGTAGACTATACAAACAAATAAATCTGAAAAGAAATGAAAAACTGTGCCAAATACTCGTTAAATGGCCAAAGTCAAAGAAGTATAGCAATTTGATTTAAGTGTGCGTAAATGGCATTTTCTGCCGTCTGAATGTCAAGAAGATGTTCAAACAAAAACAAGTAAAAAGACAACAAGTTCGGCCAGGCCGAACTTTGGATACCCACCACCTCGGGTATATAAGTAAACCACCTATCGTCATAATCCGGTGAATAATGCATTATTTATGCACCCATAGCAGCTTTATCCGAATATGGTCCGATTTGGATCAAACTCAACACGGACATTGAGTGGTCTAACAAATACAAGTCACTGTTCAATTTTATGGAACAAAATATTGGTCTTCTTGGCAGCTTTATTCATATATAAACCGATCTGAATCATATAGGACATGGATGTCGAGAAACCTAACACAAGTCACTGTGTCTAATTCCAAAGAAATCAAATAATAAATGCGTCTTTTGTGGCGTCTATCCAAATCTGGACCGATCTGGGCCAAATTAAAACCAGTAAGGAGGCCACCGTAGCACAGTTAGCATGCCCACCTATGATGGTGAACGCCTGGGTTCGAATCCTGGCTAGACCATCAGAAAAAATTTTTAGCGGTGGCTTTCCCCTCCTAATGCTGCAACATTTGTTAGGTATTATGCCATGTAAAACTTCTCTCCAAAGAAGTATCGCACTGCGGCACGCCGTTCGGACTCGGCTATAAAAAGGAGGCCCCATATCATTGAGCTTAAACTTGAATCGGACTGCACTCATTGATACGTGAGAAGTTTGCCCCTGTTCCTTAGTGGAATGTTCATGGGCAAAATTTGCAATTTGCAAGGAAAGGCAAAAGTCGGGCAGAGCCGACTATATAATACCGTGTCAAAATTGTTTAAATATCGGACCAAAACTGCAGTTTCTACAACCTTAAAAACCATATGAGCTAAAAGATATATATGGCAGCTATATCTAAATCTGATCCGATTTTAATGAAATTTTGCACAGGTATTAAAACGTAAAATAAAACATCTCATGGCAAATCTGGTAAAGATCGGACCAAAATTGTGGCTTCTACAGCCTTAATAGGTTAAATCGGATGAAAGATATATATGGCAGCTATATCTACATTTTACCCGATTTTGATGAAATTTTGCACACATATTAAGACGTCACACGAAACATCTCATGCTGAATTTTGTAAGGATCGGACCAAAATTGTGGACACCAAAGACTTAAAAGGTCATATCGGATGAAAGATATATGTGGGAGCTATATCAAAATCTGATCCGTCAAAAAAAGCACTTCGTGTCAAATTTGGTGAAGATCAAACCAATTGTGACTTCTATAGCTTTAAAAGGGCACATTATATAAAAGATATATATGGCAGCTACATCTTAATCTGATTCGATTTTGATGAAATTTTGCAAATATATCAGGACGTCAAAAAAACAAAAAGAAAAAAAAACACGTTGTGATAAATTTTGTAAGGATCGGACCAAAATTGTGGCTTCTACAGCTTTAAAAGGGCACATCGGATGAAAGATATATATGGGAGCCATATCTAAATCTGGACCGATCAAAGCCAAAAGCGTTCCTTGGACGAAAAAAGGGACTTATGCATAATTTTATGAAAATCGAACAATAAATGCGACCTGTACCTTGATTACAAGAATATATGGACAGACAGACAGACGGACATAACTAAATCGAATCAGAAAGTGATTCTAAGCCGATCGGTATACTTACCGATGGGTCTAGCTCTTCTCCTCTTAGCGTTGCAAACAAATGCACACAGTTATAATACCTTGTACCACAGTGGTGGTACAGGGTATAAAAATATGTTCCAGTGCCTAACACAACTCACTGTCCTAAATTTCAGCGAAATTGGACAATAAATGCGCCTTTTTTGGGCCCAAAACTTTAAATCAAGAGATCGGCTTATATGCCAGCTATATCCAAATTTAGACCAATTTGGGCCAGATTGAAAAGAGATGTCGAAGGGCCTAACACAACTCACTATCCCAAATTTCGACGAAATCAGACAATAAATGTGGCTTTTATTAGTCCAACCCCTTAAATCGAGAGATCGGTCTATATGGCAGCTTTATTTATCCAAATTTTAACCGATCGGGTCCAAATTGAAAAAAAGATGTCGAAGGGCCTTACACAACTCACTGTCCCGAGTTTCGATGAAATCGGATAATAAATGTAGGTTTTATGGGCCCAACACTTTAAATCGAGAGATCGGTCTGTATGTCAGCTCTACCCATATTTGGACCGATCGGAGCCAAATTGAAGAAAGTTATCGAAGGGCCTAGCACAACTCACTGGCCCAAATTTCAGCAACATCGGATACAAAATGTGCCTTTTATGGGCCCAAAACCTTAAATCGAGAGATCGGTCTATATGACAAGAAGTGTCGAAGGGCCTAACAAAACTCGCTGTCCCAAATGTCGGCGAAATCGGACAATAAATACGTCTTTTATGGGGCCAAGACTTTAAATCGAGAGATCGGTCTATATGGGGGCTATGTTCAAATCTGGACCGATCTGGGCAAAATTGAAAAAAGATGTCAAAGGGCCTAACACAACTCACTGCCCCAAAATTTCAACAAAATCGGACAATATATGTGAATTTTATGGGCCTAAGACCTTAAATCGGTAGATCGGTCTACATGGGGGCTGCATCAAAATATAGTGCGATATAGCCCATCTTCGAACTTAACCTGCCTATGGCCAAAAAAAAAGAATCTGAGCAAAGTTTCAGCTCAATACGTCTATTTTCAACGACTGTAGCGTGATTTGGACGCCACTGTAGCGCAGAGGTTAGCATGTCCGCCTATAACGCTGAAAGCCTGGGTTCGAATCCTGGCGAGATCATCAGAAACAAATTCTCAGCGGTGGTTTTCCCCTCCTAATGCTGGCAACATTTGTGAGGTACTATGCCATGTAAAACTTCTCTCCAAAGAGGTGTCGCACTGCGGCACTCCGATCGGACTCGGCTATAAAAAGGAGGCCCCTTATCATTGAGCTTAAAAACTTGAATTGGACTGCACTCATTGATATGTGATTGGGACATTCCTTAGTTGAATGTTCATGGGAAAATTTGCATTTGCATGATTTCAACAGACAGACGGACGGTTATGGCCAGATAAACCGGTCTCCCGATTTGACTTATTGAGCCCTTACAACCCGCAATGTTTGTCCGATTTGACTGTTATTTGGCATGTCGTGTTCTCTTACGACTTCCAACAACTATGCCAAGTACGGTCCAAATAGGTCTCTAACCTGATATAGCTCCCTTATAAACCGATCTCGCGATTTGACTTCTTGAGCCCCTGGAGACCACAATTTTCGTCCGATTTGACTGAAATTTGGTATGCCGTGTTCTGTTACGACTTCCAACAACTATACCAAGTACGGTCCAAATAGGTCTAAAACCTAATATAGCTTCCATACAAACCGATCTCCCGATTTGACTTCTTGAGCCCTTACAAGCTGCAATTTTTATCCGATTCGAATGATATTTTGGTTGTGGTGTTCCGTTATGACTTCCAACAACTGTACCAAGTACGGTCCAAATCGGTCGATATCCTGATATAGCTCCCATATAAACCGATCTCGCGATTTGACTTCTTGAGCCCTTACAAGCCGCAATTTTTGTTCAAATCAGTCTATAACCTGATATAGCTACCACATGATCGATCATTCTTGTTCAGTTCCAAGAAGCTTTAATTTTCCTGCTTTAACAGAAGTTTGGTATGTAGAATAATATTATGCCCTATCTATTTTTGTATCCCAAAATTCGGCCCGGCTGAATTTAGCACGTTTTTTCTTGTTATTAAGAATATATTGGGTTGCCCAAAAAGTAATTGCGGATTTTTCACATAGTCGACGTTGACAAATTTTTTCACAGCTTGTGACTCTGTAAGTGTAAAAAAAGTATATTTGATTAAAGTTCAGTTTTATTAAAAATGCATTTACTTTCTTTTAAAAAATCCGCAATTACTTTTTGGGCAACCCAATATATACTAAATAGGATTGGAAATGGATATTTCGATGTGTTGCAAATGGAATGACAAAATGAATATACCCCAATCCTACGGTGGTGGGTATAAAAAGAAAACATGCACACACGCACACACACCGTCAAACAGATAGCACAGAAAAAAATTTAGACAAATAAAGCGACAACAAGCGGACATAGAAGAAAAAAAACCCACATAATTTGTTTGGGAAGAAAAATACAAAAATTTCCGACATTGATATTCACATTCAATGTGAATATGTATGAGCATTGGTTTGTATATAAAAATGTATGTATACGTATATACACATACCACATACATACAAAAATATATTTCAAATATCAAAATATTAATTTAGCATTAAATTTTTCTGAGAACAAAAGCGGCGCACGTACATACCTATTTACAAATAGATTTACACTCTTTGACGATGATGAATGAAGTACTTATGCATTTCCGGTACATATGATTATTGGTACAGATTTACATCTCTACACACATACACACACAAACGTAACGGGGAGATTGTTTATAGATTTATGCATATTTCTGTTCTTTTGAGGTCAATATTTTTCTTTGAAAATGTATTTTTATCAATAATAACAATCAAATGAATCATGGGCTTATTTGGAATAATTTATACGAATTTGCCATCAATCTTCAAAATCTGAAGATATTATTAGAACAAATGGAAAATGTCTTTAATACGATTTTTACATCGTTTACTATAGGAAGAGCGAAAATGGACTTGACATTATTTTGTTATACCCTCCACCATAGGATGGGGGTATACTAATTTCGTCATTCTGTTTGTAACTCCTCGAAATATTCGTCTAAGACCCCATAAAGTATATATATTCTTGATCGCCATGACATTTTAAGTCGAACTAGCCATGTCCGTCCGTCTGTATGTCGAAAGCACGCTAACTTTCGAAGGAGTAAAGCTAGCCGCTTGAAATTTTGCACAAATACTTTTTATGAGTGTAGGTCGGTTGGGATGGTAAATGGGCTATATCGGTCCACGTTTTAATATAGCTGCCATATAAACCGATCTGGGATCTTGACTTCTTGAGCCGCTAGGGGGCACAATTCTTATGGTATGGTTCAAACCGGTCCCTAACCTGATATAGCTGCCATATAAGCCGATCTGGGATCTTGACTTCTTGAGCCGCTAGAGGGCACAATTGTTATCCGATTTGGCTGAAATTTTGCATGAGGTATTTTATTAAGACTTCCAACAACTGTGCAGAGTATGGTTCAAATCGGTCCATAACCTGATATAGCTGCCATATAAACTGATCTGGGGTATTGACTTCTTGAGCCTCTACAGGGTGCAATTCCTACCCGATTTGGCTGATATTTTGCATGACGTGTTTTGTTATTACTTCCAACAACTGTGTTAAGAATGGTTCAAATCGGTCCATAACCTGATATAGCTGCCATATAAACTGATCTGGGGTCTTGACTTCTTGAGCCTCTAGAGGACGCAATTATTATCCGATTTAGCTGAAATTTTGCAGAAAGTCTTTTGTTTTGACTTCAACAACTATGCTAAGTATGTTTTAAGTCGGTTCATTAACTGATATAGCTCCTTTATAAAGCGATCTCTCGATTACACTCTTTTAGCCTACGGAGGCCGGAATGCTTATCCGATTAGGCTGAAATTTTGTGCAACAACTTCTTCTACAACCTTCAATGTACATGCCAAGCGTGGTCTAAAGAGGTCTTTAAACTAATATTGCTCCCATGTAAACCGAACTCCCGATTAAAGTTTTTAAGCCCCTATTGGGCTCAATACTTATACGATTAAGCTGAATTTTTGTACAACGACTTTTTCTATGACCTTCAATATACGTGCCAATTATGGCCTGAATCGATCTATAACCTGATATAGCTCCGATATAAACCGATGTCCCGATATTACTTCTTGAGCCCCTATAAGGCGCAATTCTAATCTGTTGAGGCTGAAATTTTGCACAATGACCTTTACTACGGTCACCAACATACAAAGTGCCAAATATGCTCTGAATCGGTCGATAACTTGATATGACTTCCATATAAACCGATTTTTCGATTATACTTCTCGAGCCCCCACAGGCCTTAATTCTTATCCGATTTGCCTGATAGCTCCTTATATAGCTCCAATAACATAGCAATTCATATCCGTTATCTTTTGTTTGCCTATAAAGAGATAGCGGACAAAGAACTTGACAAATGCGATCCATGGTGGAGGGTATATAAGATTCGGCCCGGCCGAACTTAACGCTCTCTCCCTTGTTTTTTAGTAAAATATTTCAAAATAAAAGGTCTTGCCATTGTGTCGTATAAGTATTGTTGGTATGCTTCAAATTAATATTCATTATACGCTCTGAAGAACAAATATATGAATTAAATGATTGAGTTGGAGGTTAGCTTGTGCGCTTATAACGCTGAACGCCTGGGTTCGAATCTTGGCGAGAACATTAGAAGTTATTTTTCCCTTCCTAATGGTGATGACATTTGTAAAGTAGTAGCGGATGGAAGGAATGTATGGAAGGTGTGAATGAATGGGATGAAGGGAAGGGAGACGTGAATGTGGAGATAGGATGGGAGGAATGGATGAGATGAATGGAACAAGTAGATGAGAGAAATGGGTGGGAGGAGTAGATGAGAAAAATGGGTGGGAGGAGTGGGTGGGAGGAGTGGGTGGGAGGAGTGGTTGGGAGGAGTGGGTGGGAGGAGTGGGTGGGAGGAGTGTTTTGGGTGAGTAGGTGGGAGGAGTGGGTGGGAGGAGTGGGTGAGAGGAGTGGGTGGGAGGAGTGGGTGCGAGGAGTGGGTGGGAGGAGTGGGTGGGAGGAGTGGGTGGGAGGAGTGGGTGGGAGGAGTGGGTGGGAGGAGTGGGTGGGAGGAGTGGGTGGGAGGAGTGGGTGGGAGGAGTGGGTGGGAGGAGTGGGTGGGAGGAGTGGGTGGGAGGAGTGGGTGGGAGGAGTGGGTGGGAGGAGTGGGTGGGAGGAGTGGGAGGGAGGAGTGGGAGGGAGGAGTGGGTGGGAGGAGTGGGTGGGAGGAGTGGGTGGGAGGAGTGGGTGGGAGGAGTGGGTGGGAGGAGTGGGTGGAGGAGTGGGTGGGAGGAGTGGGTGAGAGGAGTGGGTGGGAGGAGTGGGTGGGAGGAGTGGATGAGAGGAGTGGGTGGGAGGAGTGGGTGGAGTAGTGGGTGGAGGAGTGGGTGGAGGAGTGGGTGGGAGGAGTGGGTGGGAGGAGTGGGTGGGAGGAGTGGGTGGGAGGAGTGGGTGGGAGGAGTGGGTGGGAGGAGTGGGTGGGAGGAGTGGGTGGGAGGAGTGGGTGGGAGGAGTGGGTGGTAGGAGCTGGTGGCAGTAGCGGATGGGAAGAGTAGATGGAAGTTGTGAATGGGTTGAGTTGATGAGAGCAGTGAATGAGAGGAGTGGATGAGAGAAGTAGGTGGGAGGAGGGGGTGATAGGAGTTGGTGGTAGTAGCGGATGGAAGGAGTGTATGGAAGGTGTGGATGGGATGAGTGGATGAAACTAGTTATGGGGAGGAGTGGTTAGTAGTAGTGAAAGGGATGAGGGGAAGGGAAACGTGAATGTGGAGATAGGATGGGAGGAATGGATGAGATGAATGGAACAAGTAGATGAGAGAAATGGGTGGGAGGAGTGGGTGGTAGGAGTTGGTGGTAGTAGCGGATGGAAGGAGTGTATGGTGGGGATGGGATGAGTGGATGAACCGAGTGAACGGGAGGTTTGAATAGGAGGAGTGGTTGGTAGTAGTGAATGGGATGAGGGGAAGGGAAACGTGAATGTGGAGATAGGATGGGAGGAATGGATGAGATGAATGGAACAAGTAGATGAGAGAAATGGGTGGGAGATATGGGTGGGAGAAATAGGTGGGAGGAGTTGGTGGCAGTAGCGGATGGGAGGAGTGGATGGAAGTTGTGAATGGGTTGAGTTGATGAGAGCAGTGAATGGGAGGAGTGGATGAGAGAAATAGGTGGGAGGAGTGGGTGGTAGGAGTTGGCGGAAGTAGCGAATGAAAGGAGTGTATGGAAGGTGTGGATGGGATGAGTGGATGAAACGAGTGAATGGGAGGAGTGGTTGGTAGTAGTGAAAGGGATGAGGGGACGTGAATGTGGAAATAGGATGGCAGGAATGGATTAGATGAATGGAACAAGTAGATGAGAGAAATGGGTGGGAGGAGTGGGTGGTAGGAGTTGATGGCAGTAGCGGACAGGAGGAGTGGGTGGAAGTTGTGAATGGGTTGAGTTGATGAGAGGAGAGAATGGGAGGAGTGGATGGTAAGAGTTGATGGTAGGAGTTGGTGGGAGTAGTTGGTGGGAGTAGTTGGTGGGAGTAGTTGGTGGGAGTAGTTGGTGGCAGTAGTTGGTGGCAGTAGTTGGTGGCAGTAGTTGGTGGCAGTAGTTGGTGGGAGTAGTTGGTGGGAGTAGTTGGTGGGAGTAGTTGGTGGGAGTAGTTGGATTGGATGTACGGAGTGGATAGGAGGAGTGTTAGGGTAGAGAGGAGGTATGGATGGGAGGTTTGAATGAGAGGAGATCTGAGAAATAGATGAAAGCGGTTGCTTCAAAATGACTCGAAGCTAGAAATTGATTTGTTCTATAGCCTGCTTGAAAGAACACGTTTCTGCAAGAGTGTGTGCGAGGCGACCGAGCAAAATATCGGTGAATTGGTATAGTTGTTGTGCTAGCTAATACATGACCTACAATTGTGACATGTCAGAGTGGACAAATCAAAACAACAAAAACCCACAAAGCAAGAGGTGGCTTGAATCCTATACACTCTGTTTCAACCTTAGAATCATAAAGACTTAATACCGCCACTTTTATGGAAAATGGTGCTCTAGTTACATGTTTTCTGCAATAAGGACAACATTTTTATACTAATTTCAAAAAAATTTGAGAATATTGTACCATGCTAACTTAAGAGAGTTCTTTTCAAAAGGCGGCTCACAAGAGAAACATTTCGAAGGCGAGATTTATCGCCGATTCTCTGGAACCTCGCAATAAACGAAGTAAATGCAAATTTTGCCCACGAACATTCAACTAAGGAACAGGGGGAAACTTTTCACATATCAATGAGTGCAGTCCGATTCATGTTTAAGCTCAACGACCTTTTTAAATCCGAGTCCGAACGGCGCGCCGCAGTGCGACACCTCTATGGAGAGAAGTTTTACATGGCATAGTACCCCACAAATGTTGCCAGCATTCTGACGAAAGGTGGTTTTTACATATATACCCGAGGTGGTTGGTATCCAAAGTTCGGCCCGGCCGAACTTAACATCGTTTTACTTGTTTTATTTACTTTTAGGCCCACCACCATAGGATGGGGGTATATGAATCAAGTCATTCCGTTTGTAACACCTCGAAATATTGATCTAGGGCCCCATAAAGTATATATATTCATGATCGTCTCGAAATCTTGATTCGAACTAGCCATGTCCGTCCGTTCGTCTGTGGAAATCACGAAAGCGGTCGAACGTGTAGAGCTAGCCGTTTGAAATTTTGCACACATACTTTGTATTGATTCCTGAGCCCCTGGAAGCCTCAACTGTGCCCAGTACGATCCAAATCGGTCTATAAACTGATACAGCTCCCATATAAACCGATCTTCCGTTTTGACTTCTTGATCTCCCGATTTGACTTCCTGAGCCCCTGTAAGCCACAATTTTTGTCAGATTTGGCTAAAATTTTGCATCTAGCGTTCTGTTTTGACTTCCAACAACTGTGCCCAGTACGGTCCAAATCGGTCTATAAACTGATACAGCTCCCATATAAACCGATCTTCCGATTTGACTTCTTGAGCCCATGGAAGCCACAATTTTTGTCCGATTTGGCTGAAATTTTGCCCATATTATTCTGTTATGACTTCCAACAACTGTGCCCAGTACGGTCCAAATCGGTCTATAAACTGATATAGCTCCCATATAAACCGACCTCTTGATATGACTTCTTGAGCCTGTGGTAGCCTAATTTTTTGTCCGATTTAGCTAAAATTTTGCATCTGGCGTTCTGTTTTGACTTCCAACAACTGTGCCCAGTACGGTCCAAATCGGTCTATAAACTGATACAGCTCCCATATAAACCGACCTCTTGATATGACTTCTTGAGCCTGTGGTAGCCTAATTTTTTGTCCGATTTGGCTGAAATTTTGCACATAGTATTCTGTTATGACTCCCAACAACGAAGCCAAGTATGGTCTAAATCGGCCTATAACCTGATATAGCTCCCATATAAACCGATCTCCCGATTTAACTTCTTAAGCCCCAGGAGGACGCAATTTTCATTAGATTTGTCTGAAATTTTGTACATGATGTTCTGTTATGACTCCCAACAACGAAGCCAAGTATGGTCTAAATCGGCCTATAACCAGATATAGCTCCCATACAAACCGATGTCACGATTTAACTTCTTAAGCCCCTGGAGGCTGAAATTTTTTACATATTATTCTGTTATAACTCCCAACAGCGAAGCCATGTAGGGTCTAAATCGATCAAGAACCTGATATAGCTCTCATATAAACCGATCTTCCGATTTGACTTCCTGATCCCCTGGAAGCCTTAATTGTTGTCAGATTTGGCTGTAATTTTGCATGTGGTTTTCTATTATGACTCCCAACAACTTTGTGAAGTACGGTCCAATTCGGTCTATAACTAGATATAGCTCCCATATTTTGGAAGAATCCATGGTGGTGGGTTCCCAAGATTCGGCCCGACCGAACTTAGCACGCTTTTACTTGTTTTGCTACACCTCTTTTCACGCTAAGCTATAACAATGGGCCAAAGTGAACTCCTATAAAATTCACTACCTATGGTCTACCAAAAATTTTTGCAAATTTTGCCCCAGAACATTCCACTAAGGAACAGGGGGAAACTTCTGACCTATCAATGAGTGCAGTCCGATTCAAGTTTAAGCTCACTGATAAGGGGCCTCCTTTTTATAGCCGAGTCCGAACGGCGTGCCGCAGTGCGACACCTCTTTGGAGAGATGTTTTACATGGCATATTACCTCACAAATGTTGCCAGCATTAGGAGGGGAAAGCCACCGCTGAAAATTTTTTCTGATGGTCCCGCCAGGATTCGAACCCAGGCGTTCAGCCTCATATGCGGACATGCTAACCTCAGCGCTACAGTGGACTCCATCTATGGTCTACCTATTTAACCTAAACTTTGATAAATCTTTCTATAGAAATCTAAATACGTTCTCTGAATAAAATTTAAATGGAAATTTTTATAAAAATTTAATTTTCAGTTATTTTTTTTTTCAAATATTCAAATTTCAAATTCAAAAATGAAAAATTCAAAACTTTGAAAACTTCTTACAAATGATTTCATCAACTTTTGTTATGAAAACTGAATAAAACTTCGATGCATTTTTTCACTTAATATTAGCTCTTCGCGTTGGTCTAACTAAAGATTTGTTTTGAAAATTTCGTCGTATTTTGGTCTATTTATAAAAATTGGCTGCCTGTGTTTTTATTTTGTTTTATATTTACTATCATTTGTTTAACAAGTACCAGGGTCATGCAATTACTCTGTTGATTGCACAAAAATAAAAACAAAACGAAAAAAGCTAATTTGGCACACTTTTGCCGCAACCCCACATCGGGCGATCACGAACAGTCGGCCAAGCGACGCATGCAAAGGACATTTGATGAAGATTGAGGTCCCCCGATATTTTGTGGTTTTGTAGTTTTACATTTCGCCAGCAGAGTCTCTTCAAATGTTGTGCGCACGTCTTTCGAGTGAATTGATTTTGAATTGATGAAGACAGCCAAAGAACTTTGGCATTTATAATGGCTGCTCAAGAGTGAATATCGATGCATTGAATCGATAGATCATTGATAGGGATATAAATTGGCTTGTTGATCATTGGTAAATGCCTCATTTATCTCTAAAAAGACTCGATCGACAATATACCTGTTCAGTACGACCAGCCCATTGAGGTGATTATGGGGATTTTCATTTGGCCTGACGTTCAATGTACGGGAATTTTCGTTTTATGTTCGAGTATGTAGTTCGTTTTCAAAATACAATACTTTGCTATTGACTGTGGGAATTTCTTGAGGTCTGACTAATTTGAAAATTTGAATTCACCGTGCGTTCTTTTTTTTTAAATTGTTTCGTTTTTTTTTGTTGTTTCGTGAATCGCACTTTTTTTCAGTTTGTAGGTGGCCAAGGTTAATGTCAATTTTGATTTGCCTTCCCTCTTGAGGTGGGGGGTGGCTCTGTTGGTAGACTCACAAAGTCTTTGACATTGAACTTTTTCTGCCTTTGTTGTTGTTGTTGTTTTTCAGTTCAATATTGTCATGTTGAATTCTGCAATTAGGGCAATTGGCAACGAAGAATCTCCCCTTAGTAGACAAACGACATTTCTGTGTCCATTACGACCATATTTTTTTCGAAAACATTTAAAATGTTTTGCTGTATAATTCCACCCTCCGCTGAGTGTCAGTGACAAAATAAGCCCATAAATTATTTTCCATTAGCTGCCGTTGTTTAGTTTTTAGCAAATGACCTTGCGAGAGAAATTTGTTCTGGTTTTTAATACCCCGTCGCGGATATCCAAGGCAATTAGTGTGTCATCGCATAGGGACCAACAAACAGGTTCATTGATGCGTTGATATGTTCCATCAGATATTTTGGCAAATATTCCAGATTTGTTTGAAAAGTGTTTACAACGATTGAGTCGTTAAGTGAACGTGGACGTGTTTTTAATTCACTTCACATGAATATCTTTGCAACTTGGAGCAGGCACATTTTCAGGCAAGAAATTTTACGGGCACCCTGGGTAGCCTCAATACACGCAACAAAATAAAACATTTGAGACATTTTTATGAGAAACAAAATACTTTTATTACATATAGGACACGGATACCGAAAAGCCATAAGCCACTGTGTCAAACTTCAGCGGAATTGGATAATAAATGAGCCTTTTATGTGGCTAATATCTCAAATCGAGAGATCGTTCTATATGGCAACTATATCCAATCTGGACAGAACTGGGCCATCTTCAAGAAGGATATCGAGCAGCCTAACACAACGCACTATCCTAAATTTTAGCGAAATCGGACGAAAAATGCGACTTTTATGGGCCCAAGAGCTTAACTCGAGAGATCAGACTATATGGCAGCTATATCCAAATCTGGACCCATCTGAGCCAAATTGGAAAAATATGTCGAAGGACTTCATACAACCCACTGTCCCAAATTTCAGCGAAATCGGTCAATAAATGCGACTTTTATGGGCCCAAGGCCTTAAGTCGAGAGATTGGTCTATATGGCAGCTATATCCAAATCTGGACCAATCTTAAACATCTTCATGAGGGATATCGAGGGATCTAACACAACTCACCGTCCCAAATTTCAGCGAAATCGGACAATAAATGCTCCTTTTCTGGGCCCAAGACCTTGAACCCAGAGATTGGTCTATATGGCAGCTAAATCCAAATCTGGAACGATCTGGGCCATCTTCATGAGAGATATCAAGGGACCTAACACAACTCACTGTCCTAAATTTCAGCAAAATCGGACAAAAAATGCAACTTTTATGGGCCCAAGACCTTAACTAGAGAGATCGTTCTATATGGTGGCTATATCAAAATCTGGGCCATCTTCAAGGGGGATATTGAGGGGTCTAACACAACTCACCGTCCTAAATTTCAGCGTAATCGGACAAAAAACCGCATTTGAACCGTACTTGGCACAGTTATTGGAAGTCGTAACAGAACATCGCATGCAAAATGTCAGCCAAATCAGTTAAAACTTGCGGCATATAAGAACTTAAGAAGTCAAATCGGCAAATCGGTTTATATGGGAGCCATATCACATTAAAGATCGATTTAGACTGTACTTGGCAAAGTCGTTAGAAGTCATAACAGAACACTATTTGCAAAATTTTAGCCAAATCGGACAAAAATTGTGGCTTCCAGGGGCTTAAAAAGCAAATCAGAAGATCGGTTTATATGGGAGCTACATCAGGCTATAGACCGAGTTGTACCATACTTGACTGTTGTTGGAAATCATAACAGAACACTTTGTGCAAAATCTTAGCTAAATCGGTCGAAAATTGCGCCTTGTAAATGCTCAAGAAGTCAAATCGGGAGATCGGCATATATATCAGCTATACCAGGTTATACCGATTTGGACCGTACTTGGCTCAGTTGTTGAAAGTCAGAACACCATCTGCAAAATTTTAGCCAAATCGGGCAAAAATGCGGCTTCTTAGGGCTCAAGAAGTTAAACCGGGCGAGGTGACCAACTTAAGAGACCTACCAAAAGGCGCCCGGACAACCTACAGCCTTGAAATTTTGCAGACGATCTCGCTCTTAAGATTGCAAATATCAAAGAGATATCTCTACCCGTTCTTACACGGCATATTTTATTACTAGTTTTTTTTTCGATTCCTATGACATTGCCCGGCTTTCGCGGCTAATATACCAATGCCAGACATGAACCAACTTAGGGGCGTGGTATGGAATACAATTAAGAATTTTCTAAGTAGCACGGAGGCCACCATAGTGCAGAGGTTAGGGTTCGAATCCAGGCGAGACCATCAGAAAAAATTTTCAGCGGTGGTTTTCCCCTCCTAATGCTGCCAACATTTGTGAGGTACTATGCCATGTAAAACTTCCCTTCAAAAAGGTGTCGCACTGCGGCACGCCGTTCGGACTCGACTATAAAAAGGAGGTCCCTTATCATTGAGCTTAAACTTGAATCGGACTGCACTCATCGATATGTAAGAAGTTTGCCCCTGTCCCTTTGTGGAATGTTCATGGGCAAAATTGCAAGTAGCAAGGAGTTGGAGGTTACTCTTTAGTATTTAGAGCGCACCTCAAGCGTATTACTGGCGTATGTCCCTAATGGCATGGGGCCGATTAATATCAACCTAACTGAACCTTCTCAGCTCGCTCGTGTATTTTCCTAGTTCAGCCTTATAGACGTGCCAATCGTGTGGTGCTCTCCTGTCTTTTGCCCTGTTAAACCTCCGCTTTCCTAATTCCAGCCAGAAATTTTCTAAGACAGCTCTATTCTTGGTTCAGACCAAGGATATTTTCTACGAGCGCCTAGAGAGAGAATATGACCGCTGCCCCACCCATGATATTAAAATCATTCTGGGAGATTTTAATGCGAAGATAGGGAAGGAAGACATTTTTGGTCAAACAGTCGAAAAATTTAGCCTCCACGAGATAACGTCTAGTAATGGGTTGAGGCTGATAGATTTCGCCGCGGCAAAAAAAATGGTAGTTAGTATTGGGTTGCCCAAAAAGTATTTGCGGATTTTTTTAAAAGAAAGTAAATGCATTTTTAATAAAACTTAGAATGAACTTTAATCAAATATACTTTTTTTACACTTTTTTTCTAAAGCAAGCTAAAAGTAACAGCTGATAACTGACAGAAGAAAGAATGCAATTACAGAGTCACAAGCTGTGAAAAAATTTGTCAACGCCGACTATATGAAAAATCCGCAATTACATTTTGGGCAACCCAAAGCACCAGATTTCAACATAAAAATATTCACAAAGCCACATGGCTGTCACCCGATCAAAACACGATAAACCAAATTGATCACGTTGTGATAGATGGAAGGCATTCATCCAGTGTGTCAGATGCACCATCGATCCGTGCAACGAATATAGATTCGGATCATTAACTTGTTGCAGCAAAGGTTCGCACCCGTTTACATGGCTAGAAAAGTACGATCTGACACTGCACGGCAGCTGGACATTGAAGAGCTGCTAACACAACAAATGGCAGAGGCATACTCCACTCGACTGACCCAACTGCTTGATGAAAGCACTCCTTGTTCCGATGATGTAATGGCGCAGTAGCAAACTATTGCCCACTCCATGGAAAATGCCGCGAAATCCGTACTTGGGCGCCGGAAGCCTCCTCCAAGAAACCCAAGGTACGACCAAGAGTGTCAATATGCTACTGAAGCCAAGAATGCGGCATATAGAGCAACCCTGCAATCAGTAGCAATGCGCCAGATTAAGGAGAGGTATCGGGAGAAAAGGAGAGAGAAGAAACGTCTATTCCACAGAAAGAAAAAGGAAATGGAAAGACGTGAGTGTGAGCGAATTGAGATGAACAGGAGTCAGAATGAAGTCAGGAAATTCTACCAAAGAATTTAACATCAAACCGATGGCTTTGGTGCAGGCATATCCTCCTGCAGAGACAAAGAAGGAGATCTGGTAACTGACACAGATAACATGCTGAGGATATGGAAAGAACATTTTACTCAACTGCTAGTGTCCGACGTTGGCGGCGAAGAGGATACCGCAGAACGAATCCCTGATGATGGTATAGCATGTTTACCTCCTAGTCAGAATAGGGTCCAAGTAGCATTGACCCGACTAAAGAACAACAAGACAGCAGGAGCCGACGGGTTACGCAAATGCAAATTTTGTCCATGAACATTCCACTAAGGAACAGGGGCAAACTTCTCACATATCAATGAGTGCAGTCCGATTCAAGTTTTAAGCTCAATGATATAGCCGAGTCCGAATGGCGTGCTGCAATGCGACAGCTCTTTGAAGAGAAGTTTTACATGGCATAGTACCGCCAGCATTAGGAGGGAAAAACCACCGTTCGAACCTAGGCGTTCAGGGTCATAGGCGGATATGCTAACCTCTGCGCTATGGTGGCCTACAACGGGTTACCCGCTGAACTATTTAAGACCGGAGGCGACACGCTGATAAGGCGTATGCATCAGCTTATCTGCGCAATGTGGCTAGAAGAACGCATACCCGATGATTGGAACCTCAGCATACTAAGTAGCAGTGACTCGACTAAAGAACAACAAGGCTGTAGGAGCCGACGGGTTACCCGCTGAACTATTTAAGACCGGAGGCGACACACTGATAAGGCGTATGCATCAGCTTATCTGCGCAATGTGGGTAGAAGAACGCGTACCCGATGATTGGAACCCCCCAGCACAAGAAAGGAGACAAAACGGAATGTGCCAACTATAAGTCTCCTCTCCATCGCATACAAGATTCTCTCGAGCGTACTGTGTGAAAGATTAAAACCTAAAGTCAGTGAGATAATTGGGCCTTATCAATGCAGCTTTGGACCAGGTAAATCCACCCTGGACCAGATATTCACACTGCGCCAAATACTGGAAACGGCCCGAGAAGGACAAATCAACACCTACCATCTCTTTGTTGACTACAAAGCCGCCTTCGATACTCCTTTACGTTCAAAGGTATTTCAAACCATGTCTGAGTTTGGCATCCCTGCAAAATTGATAAGACTCTGCAGGATGACAGGATGCTGATACGCGTTTCTCAGTAAGAATAGGAAAGAATCTCTCCGAACCATTTAATACCAAACGAGGTTTCTGACAAGGAGATCTCTTTAATATCCTATTGGAGAAGATTATACGAGATGCAGATGTGAATAGATATGGCACACTAATCACAAGAGAGCACATGCTACTCGCCTATGCCGACGATATCTACATCATAGGTCGGTCACCGGAAATAGTAACTGCAGCCTTTGAAAGAATCGAAAGAGTCAGTGAAAATGGGTCTGGCAGTACATGGAGATAAGACGAAATGGATGGTTTCAACTCCCAAAAAACCTTGCACAACCGAGCAGATAAAGAAAATGGAGAAAGAAAGAAAGGGAACCACAACATTGAGATTGTCATTAACTATATCTACCTCCGTAACCGAAACGAATGACACCAGTTTTGAGATTAAGTGAAGAATAATACTGGCAAACAGATGCTACTTTGGACTAAGTAAACAGTTTAGAAAAAAAGGCCACCTCTCGACAGACGACGATTACACTATACAAGACACTGATACTACCGGTGTTGTTATATGGTTCTGATGCATGAGTACTTGTCAAAGCAAATGAGGCAGTGCCTGGAGTGTTTGAGAGAAAGATTCTTCGTAAAATATATGGAGAATATAGGCGACATATGAACCACGAGCTTTATGAGCTGTATGACCACGATAGCATCGTTACACGCATCAAAATACAACGGATGCGGTCATGTTGTCAGAATGGATGAAGAAGCTCCAGCAAAGAAGTGTTTTGAAGGCAAACACGGTGGTACACGCAAACCGGGAAGACCAAAAGCCGGATGGAAAGATCAAGTGGTGGGAGAAACCTCGAAACTTGGTGTCAGAGATTTTAGAATGAGCGCAGAAGATCGAGGCGCTTGGACTGCTTTTCGGCTAGTGGAACAAATATTCTGTCATAGCCAATTAAAGTAAACTAAGTTTTGGTATACTTCCAACAATTGTGTCAAGTATGATTCAAATCGGTTCATAAGCTGGTTAAGCTGTATTTACCGATAGTGGATCTTGACTTCTTGGGCCAATAGAGTGTGCAATTCTCATTCGATTTTGCTGAAATTTTGCATGAAGTGTTTTGTTGTGACTTCAATAACTGTGACAAGTATGACGCAAAGCGGTCAATAACCTGATATAACTGCCATATAAACAGATCTGGGATCTTGACTTCTTGGGCCTCTAGAGGGCGTAATTCTCATCCGATTTGGCTGAATTTTTGTACAACGGCTTCTCCCATGACCTTCAATTTAGGTTTCTAATATGGTCTCAATGGATTAATAGCTTGATACAGCTCTCATATAAACCGATCTGCCGATTTTGCTTCTTGAGCCCCTACAAGGCGCAATTTTTATCCGAATGGAATAAAATATTACACAATGACTTCTACAATGTTCAGCATTCATTTATGGTCCGAATCGGACTATAATTTGATATAGCTCCAATAGCACAACAGTTCTTATTTATAATTCTTTGTTTGGCTAAAAAGAGATACCTCGCAAAGAACTCGACAAATGCGATCCATAGTGGAGGGTATATAAGATTAGGCACGGCCGATTTTAGCATGCCGTGCTAAAATCGGCCGTAATTCTCTAAGAATTCTATGGGGACGTAATTCTCTAAGAATTACGTCCCCATAAATATCACATAGAAGTGTCATTTGATGATGTAAATTTAAATAATATCACCATAAAATAAATAAACGTACCGTCGCGAAAACTCTTATAATACACATATAAATATACAGACTTTCGCATTCGGAATTATGAGAAAAACATTTTCCTACGATATTTTCCTTCTATCGCATATATTTTTCTACCTCCACCATAGGATGGAGAGTAAACTAATTTCGTCATTCAGTTTGTACCTACTCGAAATATTCGTCTGAGACTCCATAAAGTATATATATTCTTGATCGTCGCGACATTTTATGTCCATCCAGCCATGTCCGTCTGTCCGTCGTCTGTCCGTCCGTTCGCCTGTCTGTCGAAAGCACGCTAACTTCCGAAGGATTAAAACTAGCCGCTTGAAATTTTGCACAAATACTTCTTATTAGTGTAGGTCAGTTGGTATTGTAAATGGACCATATCGGTCCATGTTTTGATATAGCTGTCATATAAACCGATCTTGGGTCTTGACTTCTTGAGCCTCTAGAGTGCGCAATTCTTATCCAATTAGAATGAAATTTTGCACCATGTGTTTTGTTATGATATCCAAAAAACTGTGCCAAGTATGATTCAAATCGGTCCATAACCTGATATAGCTGCCATATAAACCGATCTTGGGTCTTGACTTCTTGAGCCACTAGAGGGCCCAATTCTTATCCGATTTGAATGAAATTTTGCTCGCAGTATTTTGTTATGATATCTAACAACTATGTAAAGTATGGTTCAAATCGGTTTATAATCTGATATAGCTGTCATAAAAAAAAAGCTATCATAAAAATCTGGGGACTTGACTTCTTGAGCTTCAAGAGGGCGCAATTCCTATCCGATTTGGCTGAAATTTTACATGACATATTTTATTCTTACTTTCAACAACTGTGTCAAATAAGGTTCAAATCGGTTCATAACCTGACGTAGCTTGCATACAAACCGATCTGGGATCTTGACTTCTTGAGCCTCTAGAGGGCGCAATTCTTATCCGATTTGGCTGAAATTTTCCATGACGTATTTTATTCTTACTTTCAACAACTGTGCTAAAAAGGGTTAAAATCGGTTCATAACCTGATGTAGCTGGCATATAAACCGATCTGGGATCTTGACTTCTTGAGCCTCTAGAGGTCGCAATTACTATCCGATTTGCCTGAAATTTTGTACGACGGATCCTCTCATGACCATCAACATAAGTGTTTATTATGGTATGAATCGGTCTATAGCCCGATACAGCTCCCATATAAATCGATCTTGGGTCTTGACTTATTGAGCTTCTAGAGGGCGCTAGTGTGTTTCAAATCGGTCCATAACCTGATATGGCTGCCATATAAACCGATATTGGGTCTTGACTTCTTGAGCCTCTAGAGTGCGCAATTCTTATCCGATTAGAATGAAATTTTGCTCGCAGTATTTTGTTATGATATCCAACAACTGTGCTAAGTATGGTTCAAATCGGTTTATAACCTGATATAGCTATCATAAAAACCGATCTGGGGACTTGACTTCTTGAGCTTCAAGAGAGCGCAATTCCTATCCGATTTGGCTGAAATTTTGCATGACATATTTTATTCTTACATTCAACAACTGTGCCAAATAAGGTTCAAATCGGTTCATAACCTGATATAGCTGGCATATAAACCGATCTGGGATCTTGACTTCTTGAGCCTCTAGATGTCGCAATTATTATCCGATTTGCCTGAAATTTTCTACGACGGATCCTCTTATGACCAGCAACATACATGTTTATTATGGTCTGAAACGGTCTATAGCCCGATATAGCTCCCATATAAATCGATCTCTCTATTTTGACTACTTGAGCCCCCAAAGGGCGCAATTCTTATTCGAATTGGCTGACATTTTACACAGGTCTCCAACATATAATTTAAATGTGGTCCGAACTGGACCATATCTTGATATCGCTCTAAAAGCAGAGCAAATCTTTTCTTATATCCTTTTTTGCCTGAGAAGAGATGCCGGGAAACGAACTCGACAAATGCGCTCCTTGGTGGAGGGTATATAAGATTCGGCCCGGCCGAACTTAGCACGCTTTTACTTGTTTTTTGTCAATTGAATACTCACAAATCAATCAAATTAATTAGTCACCTCTCAAGCAATCCATACTGCCCATGCAGATATTTTGATTTTATTTATTAATAACACTCAAATTCATTAAGAAAAATTATTTGCTTGAAAATATCGCTTGCACGACATGGTCTACGTCATTCAAGTGAATACATGAATGAATGAATCGTCGTCGTCGTCGTCGCCGTCGTTGTCAGTGTCTTTCTCGTTATCATCGTGGTTCGTCGTAATGGATGTTGTCGAGGCGAAAAGATCACCCACCAGCTGGGCCATGTTAGGATGGATTATGAAGAGCAACGAAAAAAAAAAAACAAGCTTTTATTTTTGTTTTGAACAAAAATTAGCATTTTTGGGCATTGCCTTCAGTGTTTTCACTTGATTGAAATATGCATCCACACACACACACACGCATCTATATAACATGGGCATATAAGTAGTTGTAATTTGTGTGTGTGTTCTTTTTTTTCTATAAAGGCATTTTTCCCAATATATGTATGTATGAAAAATTTTATTTCAAAAATCTGTTTTGCTTTTAATTTTGATGAGAAACATGAAAATTTGTTTGCTTTTGTGAGTAATGAAAAACGTTTTTTTTTTTTTTGTTTATATTCAACTAACCCATGAACTGTTGCTGTTGCTGCTTCTTTTCTTTGTCAACATTGCTTAAGCGGAGGAGATAGCAAACGAGCTTTTATTTATTTATGGAACATGTGTTTGTCTTGCCCGAAGGACACCATTAAAATATGCCCACTACTTATTCAACCAAGTTGAGGGGCGTTTTTCACACATTTCACTACCAAGTTCAGGTGCGAGGTTCCTCTGTAATTTGTAGAATCTACGTTGAAGAGCTCATCGTAAATATGTCCGACTGAAAAATTAATGATGCTCGCGGTGGTTAACCTCAGCCACATAATTTTCTCGATGTAAGTGAAATTTATGAGTGTGGGCTTGTCTGTGAAGCGATTTTTTTTTTTCTTTCTTAACATTTTGTTGGAAAATAAATTTAATGGCAAATTGAAAAGGTTTTAAAAGAGCATGTGTAGGTGATTATTGAAGATTTTGCATATGATATATTAATCATTTAAACGTTGCTTGCTTAAGTGTTAAGTGACTGAAATATCTCCAGTGGATTCTCCACCACCATATATAGAAGAAACATCATCACAATTTATTGAATATCTAGACGAAGATCCTTGTAAGGCTCCTTTAACTAAAGGATGACATGGCCAAGGAATTCGTCTCTCGATCAATCCCCCTTTCGAAAGTACCCAAACGACGCACAGTGGGAGAAAATCGAAAAAAATAGTAAAAAATATGTCGTGTGAGAACGTGTAGAGTTATCTCTTTAAAATTTTAAATTCTTAGAGCTGAGGTGCTAACGAGAGCGTGTGCTAAACTTCAAGGCCTAAGGTTGTCTGGGAGCCTTTTGGCTAACCCCTAAATATCGAAGGCCCTAACACTGTCCCAAATTTCAGCAAAATCGGATAACAAATGTGGCTTTTATGGGCCTAAGACCCTAAATCGGGGTATCGGTCTATATGGCAGCTATATCCAAATCTGGACCCATCTGGGCCCATTGCAGACAAATTGCGAAGGGCCTAACACAACTCACTGTACCAAATTTTAGCAAAATCGGATAGTAAATGTGGCTTTTATGGGCCTAAGACCCTAATTCAGGGTAACGATCTTTATGGCAGCTATATCCAAATCTGGACCGATTTGAGCCAATTGAAGAAGGAAGTCGAGTGGCCCAACAAAACTCACTGTCCCAAATTTCAACAAAATCGGCTTATAAATAGGTCTTTTATGGACCTAAGAGCCCTAAATCGGCGGATCGGTATATATGGCAGCTGTATCTAAATCTGGACCAATTTGAGCCAAATTGACGAAGGAAGTCGAGTGGCCCAACACAACTCACTGTCCCAAATTTCAGCAAAATCGGATAATAAATGTGGCTTTTATGGGCCTAAGACCCTAAATCGGGGTAACGATCTTTATGGCAGCTATATCCAAATCTGGACCGATCTGAGCCAAATTGAAGAAGGAAGTCGAGTGGACCAACACAACTCACTGTGCTAAATTTCATCAAAATCGGATAATAAATGTGGCTTTTATGGGTCTAAGACCTTAAATCGGTGGATCAGTCTAGATAAGAGCTATATCAAGATATAGTCCGATAGAGCCCATCTTCGAACTTAACCTGCCTATGGACAAAAAATTTGTCTGTGCCAAGTTTCAGTCCAATATCTCCATTTTTGAACACTGTAGCGCGATTTGAACAGACAGACGGACGGACATGGCTAGACCGTCTTAGATTTGTACGAGGATCAAAAATATATTGGGTTGCCCAAAAAGTAATTGCGGAATTTTCATATAGTCGGCGTTGACAAATTTTTTCACAGCTTGTGACTCTGTAATTGTTTTCTTTCTTCTGTCAGTTATCAGCTGTTACTTTTAGCTTGCTTTAGAAAAAAAAAGTATATTTGATTAAAGTTCATTCTAAGTTTTATTAAAAATGCATTTACTTCCTTTTAAAAAATCCGCAATTACTTTTTGGGCAACCCAATATATACTTTATAGGGTCGGAAATGGATACTTTGATGTGTTGCCAACGGAATGACAAAATGAATATACCACCATCCTGCAAAAACCCCCTAGAGTTCAAAAATTCCATAGCCCAGACCCCCCAATTGGACACCTGTTGTGTTTTTACTCTTCTTTTGCACCTAGCAACATTTGTAGGCTCCACGGCAAATTTACTAAAAAATGCCGATTTTGAAAGCTTTTTTGCCCAACAGGGGTATTTTGGGGATTTTTGTAAAAAATATCGGGTAGAATTTATTTTTATTTTTTAATAAGGACACTTTTATCTGCAATAGAATATTTCAAAGATATTTCTATCCGTTCTCACACGGCATATTTTTTACTTGTTTTTTTTCGATTTTCTCCCACTGTGCGACGGTGATCAGTTCGGTTTTCAAAAGCAGGTTTCCCGATTTTATAAGTGAATGAATTGTTCCGTTTGTTATTACAAGAGTTGCCGAGGGGCCAACTATAACTCTCTGATCAAAACCCCATCGAATTTGGGTGATAATGTGCCTTTTATGGCCTCAAGACCCTTATTCGGTAAATCGCCCAAAAATGGTCCTATGTAGACCTTATTCAGAACAAAATGTCGGGGGTGTAGTAAAACTCTGTTACTCAAATTTCAGAAAAAAACGAGTGATAAATGCTCCTTATGGGATTAAGACACCCTAAATCGGGATTTGGTTCATATTCAGTGCAGATGTCAAGGGATCTCATATTCCAACTTTCATCCAGATCGGGTAATAAACGCGATTTTCATGGACTTAAGACCCTATACCTGGAGATCGGTATATATAGAAGCTATATCTTAAGATTTTCTGATCTAGATAATTATCGCTGCGGATTCACTGTGGTCGGGCTTGTATGGAAAGAGCGGCCAAATATACATAAAAGCCATGTTTATTACCCGATTTCACTGAAATTTTGAACGGTGAGTTGTACCATGCCTACCGATGTCCGAACCGAATATGGTCTAAATCTGACTTTATTTCGATATAGCTGCCATATAGACTGATCTGCCGATTTTTTTAATCTTAAGCCCATAATTGCCGCATTTTTTACCCTATTTCGCTGAAATGTTGAACAGTGAGTTGTACTATGCCCAATGATGTCCGAACCGAATATGGTCCAAATCGGACTATATTTCGACATAGCTGCCACATAGACCGATCTGCCGATATTCAATCTTAAGTCCAAAATTTTCCCATTTATTACCCGATTTTGCAGAAATTTGGAACGGTGAGATATACTATGCCTACCGATATCCGAACCGAATATGGTCCAAGTTGGGCTACATTTTGATATAGCTGCCATTTTAGCCGATTTTCACCGTAGACGTATGGTCTAGTGGACTTTTTTGCAAATGACTATCCCAACAATCAGAAACGCGAAGGGCCCATTAAGATTTTTTTCCTTCCATACTAATACCTAAAATCTGACGAACATATATATGAGAGCTATATCTAAATTTGAACCGAGGTTGGACCAAACTTCTAAGATATTGTAGTAGTCGTCAAGGAGAGCGTTGTGCAAAATTTTGGCAAAATTGATCAATAAATACGCCTGCAGTGGTTCTGAAAGTGAAAATCGGGCGATATACATATATGGCAGCTATATCTATAATCTGGACCGATTTCTAAGAAATTCACCAGTAATGTCGAGAGTCATAAGAAAGTCCTTCCTGCCGAATTTCGAGAGAATCGGTTAACAAATGAGCAGTTTATTGCAATATTTTTCAAAATCGGAAAAACATATATATGGGAGCTATATCTAAATCTGAACCGATTTCAAGCAAAACTTCTTAGACATTGTGGTTGTCGTCGAGGAAAGTGTTGTATAAAATTTTGAGAAGATTGTTCAATAAATGCGCTTGCAGTGGCTCGAAAAGTAAAAATCGGGCGATATACATATATGGTAGCTATATCTAAATCTGAACCGATTCCTAAATTCAACATGGAGACTATTCTAGATATCCGACCCATCGACATACAGTTTAAGTGTGAGGCAGCCACAGCGACTATGAGACTTAAGGCGATGGGAGAATGGATTGAGGAGGGGAGCAGCTCATACCATCGCGGTATAATCGAGGCGACGATAGGACACCTGGAATGAAGTGGAGAGGTCTCCGATCGAATATCTGAGATGAACCTTGAAGTCGAGTACGAGGCACTGCTGCCATCGGCATAGTTTTGGATTGACGGAACCCCAGTATTGCCATCTGGAAGATCATGTTACACAGATGGATCAAAGCTAGAGGACAGAGTGGGCCTGGGGGTTTACATTGAGAACCCAAGGACTGACGGTCCTGCAGGCGGAGATCTGGGCGATCACGGAATGCGTGAAGTGGTGTGGTCCTAACGCGAGGAAGTCGAGTCTGAACATCTTTACTGACAGTAAAATTGCCATAAGGGCAATAACAACCAGGACGGTAAGGTCACGAACAGTCTTGCAGTGTAAGAAGGAGATTAACGCCTTCTCTGAGGATGGCGAAATCCGGGTGCCAGGCCATAACGTAGTAAGGGGAAATGAAAGGGCAGACGATTTGGCGGTGAAGGCCAGAGGACTGCCGTTAATGAACTTGGTTAACCCGAAGCCTTTCGGGTCGGCGCAGTCTGAGTTAAGGGAGTGGGCGACGAATGCGCATGCAACATTGTGGAACAGCGAAACGGTCGGTAGGACGGCGAAAATCCTGTGGGGGGATCCAGATCGTGAGAAGACGAGGCTATCACTGAATGGAAGCAAGAAGGAGGTCAGTATAGCTATAGGTATCATAACGGGACACATAGGACTACGAGCTCACTTATGGTAAATCGGTGCGGCAAGTGATAGCATGTGTAGGGCATTTCGGGAAAGATGATGAGACGTTGTGGTACATTTCCTTTGTCATTGCCCGGCTTTCGCATACAACACATACCGGCACATAGGTGGAGACACAATATTAGACATGAACCGACTTAGGGGAGTGGCATTGAAAACAATTAAGGATTTTGTAAGTAGCACGGAATTCCTAACTTAAAATTCTCTTTTTAGAGGTTACTTTATAGTTTGTAGAGCGCACAGCAAGCCGATTACTGGCTTTGGTGTATGTCCATAGTGGCATGGGGCGGATTAATATATGCACCCTTTTTTCAACCTAACCTAATCTAACCTAACCTTAACAAAATGCGTGCTTTTAAGATGAAGCTCAGTTTATGGGCTGGTGGCATCATTGGACCGTACTTCTTCAAAGATGATGCGAATCGTAACGTAACTGTGAATGGTGAGCATGACTTGCATGACATGAGGTTTCAACAAGACGGTGCCACATGCATTATTGAGAGGCAAGTTAGGTGAACATTTTATTTCACGTTCGGGACCAGTCAATTGGCCGCCTAGATCGCGCGATTTGACGTCTTTAAGGGGGGGCGGACCCTCCCCCTTACCCTAATTTTCATAAACGCCAGATCTCGGAGATGGATGCACTGTTTTAAGCGAACATTAGTTTGGTATAAAACATTGGAATCACATAACCTGGGGGGACGCCCCACCCCAAAACCAAAACAACCAGACATGTTTACCGATTGGGACATTTTGAGTATCAAATGAAAGGCATGTAAGAGAACCTAGAACCTAGAACGCTGGGGCAATATGGGTATCAAATGAAAGGTATGTGATCTGGGAATTATTTGGGTCACGTCCAGTCCTTCAACAGCACATGTAGATCGCGACAATAAATGACTCAAATAAAATGTCTATGACAGTAGAGCAATCTTTTTATATTATCATTTGGACCCAAGTGTAGGGGGATAAGTGTCTGGGAGTCACCTAGCTCAAAAAAAGGGAAAAACATTAAGTCGGTTCGGGAGGGAAAAGGACACCAATGAAAGGTCTTTGGTAGTAGAATATAATTGTTTTCCTTCAAATTTGGGTTGACACAGAAAGGATCTGTGTTGCAAATGTAATGGACCCATAGCTCTGAATGTTTTGATAGCCAGCTTAAACATGCTTTAGGAAAAATCCACTTCCAAAAAGACGTGTTAGGATGTAGCGAAATTTAAAAAATTTACCTACCCACGATTTCATTAAAAACCAATAAATAATAGCACATTCAATTTTAACATAAAATTGTTCATATTTTATTATGGGACTTTTTGCAATGTCATTTTTAATTGTATATACAAACATGTGGACATATTTCTATAGAAATATGTTTTATAATTAATGAAATAAATGTAGTAAACAATTTGCAATGCAATAAATAATAACAAAGCCTATAAACGAAGTAAGGGTTCTAGAACTAATTTTTCTAAAAGACAAAAAATTTTTATGAAAAAAATTAAAAATTAAAAACATTAATGCAAGGAAGCTAAACTAGATAATATAAAAATTTATTTTATTATTTTCCATTTTACTTTGACAATATTAATTTCATGATTATTTTATGCAATGAAGGATGTTTTAAAATTTCCATATTTTTTATCTTTGGTTTAATTTTTGAACATAATTTAAAATACAATTAAAATTTATTTACACAAAAAATATTATTCTAGAAACACTTAAATAAAACGACTAAAAACAAATTATGTTCTTTATACACAGCGTCACAAGAATGTATTAGAGATCATTAAAAAATTTTAATATAAAACTTAAAATTTTTTAATTAAACTCAAACGAGATAAACAAAAAAGAAAATTATAAACTAAATTAAATTAAATTTATAAAATATTTACACTCTCAATAGTTCAAAGCTAAGTAAGGATAAGTGAAATGAAATTACACAAAAAGTATAACAGTTTTAAAAAGGTTTTGTTTGCTAGTTAAAATGTCCCGTTTTTTGGTATTTTGCAATATTACTTGCATTTAAGGCATCTATTAAAAAGATTTAGTTTTAATCTGAAAAGAAAATGTTGCTCCATCTGAGTTTTCATGATAAGTTGTGGTATCTCATTTAAAACTAAAAGCACAAGCTTTGCGCAGAGCTTGAAGTTTTAATCGAAATAATCGGACTAAAAGCACAAGTTTTTGTTATTTTAAATTATCTAATGATAAGATCAGAAGATCTTCATTTTCACTTAAAATCATTAAATTTTTCATATAATTGAATTTTAATATAGAATTTTGATGTTACTAAAATCAAAAAAATTGAAGTAAGTATAACAGTTAACGATTTTTTTAAAAAAATTGCATTTTACATATTGTATTTATACTATTCGAAGAACTTTTTAGTAATTTTAAACAATAATATGTTCTTTAAACACTTCCCATGTTTTTGTATAACAGCTAAGATAATAGTATACGCAAAACATTTTAAAGTTTATTATATTTACAAATATAAGAATAAAAAAAGTTGTGTATAACAGTTTTCAAAAGAAGCTTATAAAAGCTTTATAATAATCGTGAATTTCCAAAATGAGGGAAAAATATGTGTATAACAGTTTTCAAAGGTCAGGTATAACAGTTTGCAATAATCTTTGATTTGCAATATTTTGTGAATTTTTCTTATATTCAAAAAGTCAAAAAATATATTCAAACTAATAAGGAATTAAATGAGCTGATACATACTCATTTAAATGTACATTCCATTAACAAACTGCCTGTATAACAGTCTTCAATAATCGTTATTTTTCAATCTACAAAACAAATTTAAATAGAAACCTCCCTACTGAATTTGTGATACGTTATGTGTTCCGTAACTGTTAAACAAATTCAACAAACACATCTTTGGATGTAAAATACTTTTTTTTTTGAAAGAGGGAAAAGGAGGAAAAGTTTGTTTTAAATCAAAAAATTATTTAACACCAAAGATGTGTTTGCTTAATTTGTATCACAGTTACGGAACTCATAACGTAACTCATTTCGATTGATAATAAGTTTTGTTTCAAATTGTTTCTGTCAGTAAATTTACATTTCTTTAAAGAAAGCCTGGTGTATAACAGTTTTGGAAAATTTGTTTCTTTAATTTATTTTGAGACTATAATTAATTTCTATAGTAAAACATATTACTAGCAAAAAACTTTTAGGGCAGGACCAATGAAGCTTATCACGGAAAAATATGTGTATAACAGTTTGCAATGATCTTTGATTTCCAATATTCTGTGAGTTTTCTTATATTCAAAAAGTGACAAAAAAAAATCAAACTAATAAGAAATTAATAGAGTTGATACATATTCATTTACATTTACATTCCATTAACAAACTGCGTGTATAACAGTTTTCAATAATCGTTATTTTTCAATCTACAAAACAAATGTAAATAAAAATCTTCCTACTGAATTTGTGATACGTAACTGTTAACTAAATTCAACAAACAAATTTTTGAATGGAAAAATATGTGTATAACAGTTTTCAAATTTAAACAAAAACCTCCCTACTGAATTTGTGATACGTTATGTGTTCCGTAACTGTTGAACAAATTCAACAAACACATCTTTAGACGAAAAATATTTTTTTTTTTATTTTATAAAAAGGTAAGAAAAGGAGGAGAACGTTTTAAATCATTAAGATTCTAAAAAATGTATTTATCACCACAGATGTGTTTGCTTACTTGTATAACAGTTACGGAACTTATAACGTAACACTCATTTTGATTGCTAATGATATTGATTTTAATTATTTTTGTAAGCAAATTTTCATTCCAAATTTAGCAATGAAATATAGATTTAAGTATTTTTGTTGATTCGAAAATATAAAAAATAAAATTTGTATAACAGTTTTGTAAAAATTCCTAATTTTCAATGTAAATGCAAAACTTCAATTCACATCTAACTTCCATAAAATTTTAATTATCTATATTTGCTTGACGAATAATAGGTGTATAACAGTTTGAATTTTTAAATCAATTTATATATTCTTAGTTTTGTTGGGTATCAAGACGAGTATAATAATTTCAAGTTTATATAATAGTTTAAGTTGTTATAAAATATTTTTAATCAATAGAATTAATATTAATGACTTGTACTTCAAAACATAGGCACAGGTTTTAGGGTATTACAGTATTTCATTGGCAAAATCTTATGTATAACAGTTTCAAATTAATATTTATTTTTAAACGTTATTTCTCCCAAAAAGAAAGTGGGTCAATCTAATGTGCTTATTTTTACTTGCCAAATCTAAACCAAATGTTGTGTCTGCTAAAATTACGAAAATGAGTAGTATAACAGTTTTAGTTAACAATAACCAAAGGCTTTTGCCACACAAATATCCCGGCACGGGATAGCTGTGAGCACCATACAGGCCGTCACGAGAAGCTTAGCCGCGAGCTACCGGGCGCGTCCACATGTTGCGAATATTAAAATGCTCTATACGGAATAGCTGCAACGGCAGTCGCGGACAATCAGCGGTATCGAGCGGAGAGTCTCAGTTAGAGGCCGGGCGGCACCGCCTCTTCTACAAATGCTCAGTGCCTATGATGCTCGATATGATAAGGTGGGTTATAGGCGCCTTTAAATAACCAATGACCACACTGTTCCCGCGGCGATCGGTCCTTTGGACCGGAACGAGCTTGCTTACCTACAGGACCTTGACGAGGTTCGCCACCTCCACATGAAAACGCGGCTACAACAACAACCAAACAAATATTAGTTTATATGTCTCTAGACTTCATTTTGAATTGAAATGTGCACAAGAGTTTTCGAATTGCCATTGTTCTCAAATCTGCACTGCGTATATTATTTTTATTAAATAATATTTTATTATATGTCTTGTGTTTAAAAAAAAGTTCTTACAAGATTAGTATTACAGTCGTCAATGTGAATGGAAGTTTCACACGGAAAGATGACTAATAATTAAAGATTGTTTTCTTGATAAAAGATTATTTCGAGACATTCAAATAATACTACAAATATAAGAATCTTATCTTTAAGATGCCTGTTTTGAGGATTTTTGGTGTTGGAGAGGCCATATTCTTATATCATATATGCACTCTGCTTCCAAGTACCTTTCCTTTGATAACCATTTTGTTCCCATCAGTACAATGTCCTGTTGGGTGGTTTTTGGGAATGGGGAGGCCCCCCAAAGCTTGTAGTCAAATTTTTACATCACGTTCGTTATCTACTCTTAAATAGATTTCATTTAATACCTATATTGTCCCAGTCGGTAAACATGTCCGTTTGGGTGGGGCGTCTCCCCTGGTTATTTGATAGCAAAGTTATATACAAGTTTTGTGCATTTGGGTTACACATAAAGAGGCGAACAAATTTTGTCTCAAAACGGTGCACCCATCTCCGAGTTTTGGCGTTTTTGAAAATTGGTATAAGGGGGAGGGGACCCCCCCTTTTTGGGAAAAATTAATATCAAAAGTCTGCAATTTTTTCCGTTTTGAAAAAATGCAGACTTCTTACAAGTCGATTATTTTCCTAATTAATGCTTAATGTGTCGTAAAAACAATTTAATGAACTATTTTCATTAGTTTCGTTATTTTTTACCTAACACGCGATAGAAATATAAGAAACTCATGGTTGACACACTGCGGCAAATACTATCCGCATTAATTTTTCAAACTAACCTATCGATTTGGTTGTATTTATTATTGAGGTCTCGTGTATATAACACTCCAAGGATAAATATGAGGATAGGCATCAATGTAAACACTCTACACTTCAGCATATATTTTGAATAATAATAATAATAAGTCATAACTATAAACAATTGTCCAGTTGTTTGTTCTCAGGTCACATGACTCAAACGAATCTCAAAAAAAAACATAAATTTTTATGATGAATTTTTTTTCCGAACAAAACATACATTAAAAATTTCTCTAATTCAAGAAATTCTTAATGCAAAAATATTTCTTAATCCCTTAATAGCCTTTCCCTGTGACAGCAAACAGCAATTAAAAAATAATATTTTTCAAAATTTTTTTAACAATCCTTCTGAATTACTTTTTGCGTTTTCATATGTGATATTTTAATTCTTTATTTTTATTTTAAGGCGTATTATGTCCCGAAAAAATTAATTTTCGCAGCAAAGAATTCTTTTTTTCCCTAGTATAAGATACAGCAACGCTTTTTTTGCATTTAATAATCTGTAGATATGACGACGCACAGTGGGCCAAATGGCAAAAAAATTGGAAATAAGTCTACAACTTTTTATCTGTTGATTTTAGCCATACAAAATGTTCTAGACATTTGTAGAGGAGGACATAGGCTTTCAGAAAAGTGCTGTTGTTGGTCCATATCTTTAATACAGGGTGAGCTACAGGGTGTCAAAGTTGACCACTTTTGACTTCTCCAAGCTTCTGGGGGCCATAACTTTTGATCTACTCAACCGATTTACATGATTTAGGACTCTAGAGAAAGAGCTTGACAAGATCTAAAAAACTTATGCATAAAGTACCATGCCATCGTGTACTGTTAAGGAGTTATGAATTGTTTAATTTTAAAATATGAAAATTTGGCCTTGGTTTTTTTCAGTGTTTTTTAAATAACTCCGTCAATTTTAAAGCTATAAACTTCATACTTCACACAAATTATGCCAGCATATGTGTGCATAAAATACAAAAGGAATCACGTGAATATCTTTGGCGGTTTAAAAATGGCATCGTTTTCAATATGAAAAATATTTTTTTTGTCAAAAAATTGCAAAATTTTTCAAAAAAGATACTCCCATTTCCTTTAAGTTTTCGCAAACTTTGGCCGTCAAAGCATTATCATTTCTTTCCATTTTCACAAAGTCGAGGTATTAAGAAAAGTTTTAAGTGCTAATTTGGCTAATTTCGATATCAAACAACACCGTTATCTTAAGACCAAAATGGCCAATTTTTTTACTAAACTTCAAAAGTTTCTCACTGGAAAAAAAGTTCCACGGGGATTTTTTCGCTTTTTTTGAACTTAAATGAAAGCTTAAAATGTTCCCAACATTTTAAGGTATGTCTCGCCATATCCTAGCCATAAATGAGATCGTAGCGATCAAAATACTGAAAAAAGTCAATTTTCAAGTAGTGCTATATTCATTGCTAAAAAACAAGTATTACGTCACATTTTATTGCAAAGATGTTAAATAAACTTTTATTTGGTAACACTTCTTCTACAAAACACAAAAAGAATCATGGAAATATCTCTATTCTATTCCATTTTATGGAACCGGCAATAAAAAAGTCAATTTTTCAAAAAAGTCGAATTTCCCAAATTTTGTTTTTGTTGTCCTAATTGCACATGACACACTATAGCCATATTTACGCAACATACCTTATCGTAAAGGAAATTTTCATACCTTTCCAACAATGTATAAAACATTTCTCAACTCGGATTCTATCTACTCTAAAATTCATTTACACTTCATTAAACTCTATATAAAAATGTCTATTTGTGAAATGGAACCTTATATGGGGCCTACACTAAAACATTGATAGATTTGCCCAGGGTTTACAATACAAATGTGTTAGAATAAAAAAAGGTCTCCTGCCAAAGTTTAAAAAAATTGGAATAAAAATATGTGTTTTAGAGCGAAAACACTTCGCATCGGCGTGCGTTTATATGTATATTAGCTACTCCCAAAATAAAAAAGCATTTTAGTTTTGTATTATTTGATTTTATTCTCTACCAAATAATCTAAGGTATCAAAATTTAAAAGCTCTTTAATTTGAATGGCATCGGGATCGTCCTTATCTATATCGTCACATATTTTTGGTAGCCATTTAGTTCTGATGCTGTATAGTACCGGATCAGACGATAACAATAAATATTGAAGTAAATCATAATTTTGGTTAAATTTGGTGCTCTTTCGGGTATTGAAAAGCCGGAACTGTTTAACATCTCTATTACGGGATTCCTGAGCTTCTTCTGTAAGTTCTCCTAACGGAAGTATGTTGTATTCCACAATTTCCTTGCCATGATGTAAGACTTTATGTACTGTCGGTGTTAAAGCTTTCCACGAATATAAATCAGATAAAATGTTTTTTGTGTCATTACTATAAGCTTCAAATTTGGTTGAATTTATCATCTTTTTGCTATTGATTACAGCCAAAATCACTTTGAATCGTCTTAGCAAGTGTTCATCAAGACCGGTTATTTTAGATGTCGATACGGGGTCCTCAAAAAACCGCCTTGCCGAGTTGCCATCATTTGTGCTTCCGTATCCGTAAAGAGGTTTATCTATTATAAGTCCCTTTTGTTTAAACTCCAACTGGATTCGATTCTTCTCTTCCTGCCTCATTTTGTGAAGATCTTGGTTGTTTCTAGCAGAGACATCGCGGTTTCCAGGGCTAGTCCGATATTTAAGGTCATACGATAAATGCAAACAATACTCCATGAATCGAATTCTACAGTGCAGGGGCGAAATACCGAAATTGAGCGCATTTTCGTTTACTAAATTTTCATCAGACTTGTCCTCGAATTGCCCATTCTTCTTGCCACAAATATTGCATCTCCAATTGGACATAACGCCAGTTAATGCGTTTGCCACCTTTCCATCGATCATAGTGAGTTGTAGTTGAAACGAAACTTTTATATTTCTTCCCAATTGGTTTATAACAATCATGGGTAATGCAGCAATTTCTTCCTTTATTTCGTTCACCAAAGATCGTGTTGTGTTCCGGTCTTCCTTTGTATACTCAAACCGAATTGGGCGACATAAATATTTTGACCCAGGTGTTCTATTTATCCATATATCTTGAAATGCATTTTCTTTCGATGATGAAGATTGGTCCTTGTACAATCTCATTCTCAATGGTACTAATGATGCCATGAAAATTGATGCGAAGTTGGTATCTATTTCTGTTTGTTGCTTATATTCGGAAAATCCAGATGATCCATCACAACCCCATTTGCTGATCAAAACCACTTCGGAATTATTACATGTGTTCAACTGTTCTTCAGTAAAATTAGAAATAATTCTAACAGCTGTATTTTCAACAAGATCAGCAAGTTTCACTCTTGCTTTTAATTCGTCCACGTATATATTTGATGGCACCATTTTCGTCCTGGTGTTGTACAATTTATGTTTTGAGGGTAAACAACCCCATCCTTTTTCACGAAGAGCCTTCCTCATTGTTGAGTATTTGTTTCTTGAGAGGCCTAGGTTCAAAATCAGGGCCAGTGCATCTTCCTCCGTGAATTCTGTAGTCGATTCTGGAGTTGGAATACTTTCTACCATTCTCTTTACCCTTTTCGGAGATGCTAATGGTAAAACATCGACAATTCGTCCAACATTTTTTGGTTGTGTTTTTAACAATGCTGTTTTGAACGTATCTTTTATTAAATTTGGCGGATGTGCCGCCAATAGTTCCTCTTGTTTTTTCTTTTTGGTTTTCTCCGTAACTTCGTCGTATGCTTTGCTAGGCCGGCCGGGAATCAGCGGTTTAATTTCAATAAGTAGATCCGATTTCAGCCACTTCTCATACATTTTGAAAAACTTGATTTTTGCGAATGAACATTCTGGCAACCTTCTCTCAAATGATTTGTAGAATTTTTCAAGTTTGTCTAAAGCGTCTTTATTTAGCCTTATTCCATATATGTGGTCCAAAGTGTAAACAAGTTCCTTAAATGACTCCGTGTATGATTTGGAATCATTTTTGATGTCCCAAACAATTTTCGAAAGAGTGGAATACTTCAGTATGACTTCCATAACTTATAAATGTCCTTTACGCCTCTACAAAATATAATGAAGAAAATTTGGATTTTGTTCAAATATTTATGCAATATATTCACAATTAATGACCCATTTCAGGTATCAGACGCAATCGTAAAAAGGGGTCCAAAGTGCCTCTTTTTACTTACTCTTCTATAATTATTTACCTGGACTCGAATTTGGTTAAAAAAAATGACAATGAATTTTTTATGGGTAGGTTTTTTCACATTCATTGATACGGTGGATTTCCTGGGAATTTGACATAGCGAAACAGGTAACATTTGTCTGCATCAAATCTTAACACAAATATATATATATATGCAGGTATATTTCTAGGTTACTTTTTATTCAAAAATCATCAGCTTACATTAAAAATAGATGTAGGTACTATACAAACGCACGCCGATGCGAAGTGTTTTCGCTCTAAAACACATATTTTTATTCCAATTTTTTTAAACTTTGGCAGGAGACCTTTTTTTATTCTAACACATTTGTATTGTAAACCCTGGGCAAATCTATCAATGTTTTAGTGTAGGCCCCATATAAGGTTCCATTTCACAAATAGACATTTTTATATAGAGTTTAATGAAGTGTAAATGAATTTTAGAGTAGATAGAATCCGAGTTGAGAAATGTTTTATACATTGTTGGAAAGTTATGAAAATTTCCTTTACGATAAGGTATGTTGCGTAAATATGGCTATAGTGTGTCATGTGCAATTAGGACAACAAAAACAAAATTTGGGAAATTCGACTTTTTTGAAAAATTGACTTTTTTATTGCCGGTTCCATAAAATGGAATAGAATAGAGATATTTCCATGATTCTTTTTGTGTTTTGTAGAAGAAGTGTTACCAAATAAAAGTTTATTTAACATCTTTGCAATAAAATGTGACGTAATACTTGTTTTTTAGCAATGAATATAGCACTACTTGAAAATTGACTTTTTTCAGTATTTTGATCGCTACGATCTCATTTATGGCTAGGATATGGCGAGACATACCTTAAAATGTTGGGAACATTTTAAGCTTTCATTTAAGTTCAAAAAAAGCGAAAAAATCCCCGTGGAACTTTTTTTCCAGTGAGAAACTTTTGAAGTTTAGTAAAAAAATTGGCCATTTTGGTCTTAAGATAACGGTGTTGTTTGATATCGAAATTAGCCAAATTAGCACTTAAAACTTTTCTTAATACCTCGACTTTGTGAAAATGGAAAGAAATGATAATGCTTTGACGGCCAAAGTTTGCGAAAACTTAAAGGAAATGGGAGTATCTTTTTTGAAAAATTTTGCAATTTTTTGACAAAAAAAATATTTTTCATATTGAAAACGATGCCATTTTTAAACCGCCAAAGATATTCACGTGATTCCTTTTGTATTTTATGCACACATATGCTGGCATAATTTGTGTGAAGTATGAAGTTTATAGCTTTAAAATTGACGGAGTTATTTAAAAAACACTGAAAAAAACCAAGGCCAAATTTTCATATTTTAAAATTAAACAATTCATAACTCCTTAACAGTACACGATGGCATGGTACTTTATGCATAAGTTTTTTAGATCTTGTCAAGCTCTTTCTCTAGAGTCCTAAATCATGTAAATCGGTTGAGTAGATCAAAAGTTATGGCCCCCAGAAGCTTGGAGAAGTCAAAAGTGGTCAACTTTGACACCCTGTAGCTCACCCTGTATTAAAGATATGGACCAACAACAGCACTTTTCTGAAAGCCTATGTCCTCCTCTACAAATGTCTAGAACATTTTGTATGGCTAAAATCAACAGATAAAAAGTTGTAGACTTATTTCCAATTTTTTTGCCATTTGGCCCACTGTGCGACGTATGACGCCAGCACAAAAATAAAACGTTAAAAATTAATAGCCTGTGAAATGTTGTGCCATAAAATATCTTTAAAAGAAATATTTTTAAGATCAATAATCATTGGAGCAAGAGTAGGCGCACCAAACGAACTCTAAAAGCACAAAATTAAGTAGCATACTTGAATATAATTTTCTGTTTTCATTAAGTATATTGAATAAGCGTTTCCGATTTGGTGAAGTTCTTCATCAATACAAATGTCCGACTGCTCAATTTGATAAAATATATAGGAATTTTGGATTTTGAATCTGGAACCCAATCCAATTTTTTCAAATCAAAACTATTTTTCTTTTTTTCTGTAACTGTTATAATTTGATATTTAAAGTATTTATTACATTTTAAGGAATTTTTACAATGTGTTTCCAATTTTAAAGCCATCAAGAGGAAAACTTTTTTTCACCACTATCATGTAAACAGAAATTTTTCAACCTTCAACTACAAATGTTTGTTTTTGTTTACATTTCATTGCCATTATGGCTAATTGAATTTGAAATTGAAATAAATATTGACCTTGAACTGGCATATTTTTCAAGGAGAATCAATTATTTGTTTTTTGGTCAATTGTTTCTTAAAATAAGCCAGTGGCACATTCCTTAAAAATCAATAAACTCTATAGATTTTCTAACATTTTTCAGAAAAGTCAAAAAGGCAATATTTGGCAAATGGATATTTGGTAATACGAGGAAAATTGGAATACTGTTTGCAAAAAATTTGTTGTTGATAACAACAATTCTTAGGTACATTTGGTTATTTTCAAATTTATAAAGTTTGTTCTAGCTTTCCAACTTTTTAAGGAATCATTTCCTTTGGCGAAAGATATTTTACTTGATATTAGGGAACCGAATAGCCTTACATTTGTATTTTTAATGTAAAGACGCTAACTTCGAAACGCTATGTTTCGAGAAATAAAAATTAAAATTCACTTATGAAGTAAAATGGGTTTCAACGAAATTCGAATTCAATATATGAAGTGATCTAAATTTAAAGATAACTCCTTAAAATGAAATTTTATTTCTTAGGCTAGAAATCAGTTAATTAAAAAAGTCTTTAATTTGTCACGATCTTTTTTGAGTGCGGACAACAGATGGATTGGTCACAGGCACCACGCCATTGTCCTAATAAATTTATTTTTGCCCTAGGAATTCCTAATAATTAAGTTTTTTAAATATTTTCTGTTTTTTAATTGTTATACACACTTTAGCAAGCTCTTCGGACTCAAAAACATTCTAAAAGTTTCTCCCAGAAAGTCACAGACGCTTGACAATTTTTTTTTGGAATAATCAAACTGTTGTACAAACAAAATTCCATAAATTTATGATTTTGACATTTAAATAGTTCACGAAAAATTTATTATTTATTGATTACTTCATTACCATTAAACTGATATACAGAAGTTTAGTGTAATTTACTTCCGATCCAAAACTTTATGACCCATTACTTAAAAGATAACGGAAATTTAAGTAATGTTGTAAAAAAATGAAACTGTTATACACATAACCAAACTGTTATACGAACGAATTTCCATTATTTTCTGCCTTTTATATTTATGAAGTGGATGGAAACCGAATGGCTCAATATTCATCGTTGTTATATTGTACGAAAATAGTTATAATATAAGTTTTATATTAAAAGTGTGCATAGAAGATAACTGTTATATCACTGTTATATATTCTTAATTTTATTCAAATCTTTACGGTTTTTATAGACTCCTTAAAAGCTTTGAGAGTGATTTGATTGAAGGTATTTCCGTGAAAAAAAAAAAATTAAACTGTTATACACATAACCAAACTGTTATACACTTGACTAAACTTTTATATGAACGGATTTCCATTTATTATCGATAGAAAAAGAATAATTTTGCGAAATTTTACGAAAATAATTTCATCATCCCATGACTCTTAATTTTAAATAGTTTGTTTTCACTTCTAAACTGTTATAATTAAACTGATATATAACATTTTTCATAAATGAACTTCTGTACCAAACCTGATTTACCGATGCCTCAAATCCGGCTCAGATTTGATAGTTTTTTATACAAATATATAAATTGTTATAAACTAACAAACTGTTATACGAAAATTAAAATGTTGTTTTTTTCAAAAAAAGATCATAGAAGACGAATTTTTCATTGTGCATCAAATAATTGTAATATTTCTCTAAACTATTATACGCACAAAATTACTTCATGTTGTGATTTTTATATCAAAAAACATCGTACAAGATGAGTGCCTTATTTAAAAACTATAAAAATGTTATTTTAAGCATAATTAAAAAAAATATAAAACTTTTATACACCTGACCAAACTGTTATACAAATAAAATTTCATTATTTTATGATTTTTATGCCAAAAAAAAAAGTTCGTAGAAGACCAATTTCTCATTGTGCACCACATGCTTCTTATTTTTATTCACACTGTTATATGCACAAAATTACCTCATGTTGACTTTTATATCAAAAAACTTCATAGAAGATGAGTGGTGTATTTAATTTCTCCATATAAATGATGTTTAAATTTTTAATTAAAAAAATAAGAAAACTGTTATACATGCGCCCAAACTGTTGTACCAACAAAACTTCATTATTTCATGATTTTTATTTGAAAAAAGTTCAAAGAAAACGATTTTATCATTGTTCACCACCTAGTTCTTATTACTCCTCAAACTGTTATACACAAAAAAATTCTTCTATTTCATGGTGTTGTACATCAAAGCACTTCAAAGAAGATGAGTAGTTACTTTTAATCCAATATTTAAATATTGCTCAAACTTTTATATAAAAAAATAAACTGTTATACACAAAAATTACTCTATTTTATGGTTTTTTTTTGTACCAAAGAAGTTCATACCAGATGACTATGTAACGGTTTTTATGTTTAGGAAAATCATAGAAGACGAATTGCTTGTTTTCGGCACATTTTTAGTTCTTTTTTTAACTGTTATACTCCACTTCTATTCATTTATATTTAAACCTTTGTCATAATTTTATTTTTTGCACTTGGGTGAATTAAAGATTTTTTTATACTAAAGTTCAACTGTTATACACATCGTGAAATGTGGATCTTCAATATAACTGTTGCAAATTTTTTTTTTTTTTAATATTTAGTTTTCTCTTGTCTATTTGTTCCATTACATTTTTTAAAGCTCTTCACCCGTTTTTTCAGTTCGATTTTGTGGTATTGTCAAAATGTTATACACATTTTCTTGGCATTTGTGATTTTTTATGCATTTTATTTCTTATACAAAAGAAAAACTGTTTGAACTTTTATACACACAATATTTTTTATTTAGTATTTAGATTTTTTAATTGCCTTTGGCGTAGCACAAATTTTTCGTATTATTTTATTGTTTCTCAGTTTTGTTTTTTATTCAACTTTTTTATTAGCAAAAGTCTTTAGTTACACACATTTCTCCTAACATCCTTTGAAACCGTTATGTACTTTAGCACCAAAAGAAAAACTGTATGCTCTTGCTCAACTGTTATACAAAACAAATTGCATTTCTTTTTGGGAATTTTTTCCGTTTAATTGTTTGATGAGTGGTCCTTTTTGGTAACTGTTATACTTCCGTTTAACTCTTCGATGAGTGGTTCTTTTTGGTAACTGTTATACTTGCTTATACTATGAAGTTTTTGGATTTAGTTTTTATTTTTCCATGTACCATAGATTGCAAAATGCGCAAATCATATATTTGTTAACTGTTATACTCGCTTATGTTTTAGTCCTTTTTTATAAAGTTTTTTTTTTACCACAAAAATTTTTTTTTTATTTTTTTAACACAGCAAACAAAACCTTTTTATATGTTTTCACAAACACTCACACGAAATATTTATGGTATAGCCCCCAAAAAGAGGCGTTTGTTTTTAACAATTATTTCAACTACTCATATTGATTTTTTTTTCAATTTTTTTTTTTTTTTAATTTTTATTATCCTTTCTTTCACTTTTCACTTACACCATATTCCATATGCTGTAGGAACGCCTCTGAACTCTTTCCGCCCTTTCTTCCTCCTCGGCCAATTGCTCATAGTCAATTTCCAAGTACTCCTTGCCACCAAAGTTCACCTTACGTCCGGTATACTTTTTCAAATAGTTTATGTGCGAGGAAACATCGGTGCCATCGATATCGATTAAATATGATATGCTGGTGATTTGCTCCTTGACACGACCACGCTTCCAGCGTATTTGATTTCGTCTCCAACGTTCGGCATACATAACCTCATCACCAATATTGTATTCTTTTTTGTGAATGCAGGATTTGAGGGGCTTCTTTTCTACGACAACTTCTTCGGGCTCGTCCTGATCTTCCTCCTCGTCGGTGACATAGGAGACCGCCTTCTCCAGAGTTTCCACCTCAGGTATAGGGGCTTCGACTTGGCTGGGATGGAAGAAGGTATCACCTATGGAAAGCTTGCGCTTCTGACGTTTTATTATGACCTTATTTTTAATTTTGCGTTCTTTTTTGGGTTTTGGAGGCAAGGCTGCAGCTGCAGCAGCGGCGGCAGCTTCGGCTAAGTCTGCTTCACTCAATTCTTCAGTTTTGCTACATTCTTCAGAGGTGGCCTCGGCTGCAAGGGCATCCTCCGAGGAGCCACCTTCTGTTTCTGGCTTGTGATCCTGTGAGTCTTCCACCACTACTGTGCCCTCACTAGCTTCCTTTTGTTCATCCTTTGGTTGGATTTTTTCCTCCTGAGGCTTTTTACTTTTATCCGTGGATGTCTGTCTAACGATTTTCTTTATGACAATTACTTTCTTGGGCTTGGCCTCTGCACTTATTTCGGCGGTTTGAACCGGGGCCGGTGCCTGTTTTAATTCCGGCATATTTTCAGTTTGTTTTTCCTCGAATGTGGCTGCAGCTACTAGGGGTTCCTTGTTGAGTTTGGCGTTGCTTGAAGAAGCTGCAGATGCTTCAGTTGTGCCTGCTGATGGCGGCGCTTTTGCGGTTGTGTCTTCTTTGGCCTCTGGTGGTTGACTAATGGAAATTTGTGGAGAGCTATTGGCTTTTGTAGTAGCCTCGTCACCGCCTTCAAGCGTTGGGGTATGTTGCTGTTGTGATTTTGTAACCGCTGACGTTGAGTGCTCAATAACAGATGCTGATGCTGCCAATGATGACGTGTTGGCGGTGGTCACTGTGGCGCTAGAGGCTGGTGCTGTAGGCAATTGTGGGGGTGTTGCTGTTGCTGTTGCTGCTGCTAGTGTGGATGTGGATGTGCCCGAATCTAAGGCTGTTGCTTTCGAAGTCGTATCTATAGAAATAGAAGGTTCTTTGGCTATAGGCGAGGCCCCCAAAGCTTTGGCATTTGAGTTGTCAACACTTAGATCTGTTGTTTTGCCCACCTGTTGCTCTGGCTCTTTGTTGGCCTCCAATGTTGGGGGCGTTTTGGAACTTTCCAAGCTAGCTGAGGTTGTTGTTGTTGTTGCAGGTTTCACTATTACCGCCTCCTGCAAGAGTAGATCGTGCAAATTATCCACCGCCAATGTAGATTTTTGACCGTTTGCCTCGCTGGCTGTTGGGGAACTTACCAGCGCTTTTGTTACATTCTCTGCCAACATGCTGCCAACAACATTCTCGAATTCAAGCGATTCGAGATTCTTTGTAGCTGTCGTTCGATCATTTGTCGCCTGGTTGGAGGTGGTAACATCTACAATGCTCCTACTCTTGCTGGCATCTAATGGGGGTGACTTTACAATCTCATCAATCTTTGTGGATTGTTGTTGTTGTTGCTGTTGTTGCATTGGCAATACACTATCCGATTTTTGGCCCATGGTATCATTTGACGTTGCTTTCGCAGCATTATCAGCCATTGGCATTCGATCATTTGGCAATGTTACATCCTTGTTGGTATCGCCCTTACTCATCTCTTCTAGCTTCCCTGGCACCCCTGATGATGACGCTGCTGTTGATAATGAAGCTTCATTTTGTGATTGATTAAGGCTCTTCGTCTTCTCATTGATTTGTATAGTTTCAGATTGCTTTGTTGCCAATTGATGCGTTTCATCATTCTTTGTTGGCGTCTTGGTGTCATTGTCGTCAATGGCTTTTTTATTGGCTGGCCGTTTAACTTTAACAATTTTTGGTTTTGGCGTCACTTCCGCAATCGCACCGGATATTGTAGTTTTGGTGGTGATTAGTTTCTTTTTAATAATGGCCTCTGAATCAGAGGGTCTTCTTTGTATGAGACCTGGGGTGGCCAATTTTATAGCTGGTTCGATTTTTGATCCTTCCACAGCGGCCAAAGATGAACGACGTGATGTTGGGGTGGCAGCTTCTTTGGATGTGGATTTTTTCTTCTGCGTCTTGGGTAGAATTTGGGTATTAAAGGTGTCTTCTGCTTCAGTTTCAGTGGACGTTTTGAGGGCTGTAGATTTCTTATCCTCCTGAGTTTTATTGCAGGCTTCTGCCGAATTTTGTTTTTGAGCAGCTTTAGTTTTCGGAAGGGCTCCTTTTTGCTCGGCAGATTTATTTGGTGTAGGGAATTTAGGTGGTGCTGACGCCGTTTGAGGTTCAGGAGATTTTTGTGTTTTTGAGCCACTTTGGGGAGTGGGAGATTTTGGTGGTGAAGTGGAAGATTTTTGTGTCTTTGCTGATTCAGGAGTTATTGGTGGCTGAGAAGCTTTTGGTGGCTCAGCAGCTGATGGTTGCTCAGAAGCCTTGGGTGGCAGAGTAGATTTTGGTGGTTGAGAAGCTTTTGGTTGTTCAGAAGCTTTTGGTGTTTCGGAAGCTTTTGGTGCCTCAGAAGCTTTTGGTGTTTCGGAAGCTTTTGGTTGTTCAGAAGCTTTTGGTGCCTCAGAAGCTTTTGGTGTTTCTGAAGCTTTTGGTGTTTCGGAAGCTTTTGGTGTTTCGGAAGTTTTTGGTGTTTCGGAAGCTTTTGGTGTTTCGGAAGCTTTTGGTGTTTCGGAAGCTTTTGATTGTTCAGAAGCTTTTGGTGTTTCGGAAGCTTTTGATGGCTCAGTAGCTTTTGGTAGCTCTGAAGTTTTTGATGGCACAGAAGCTTTTGGTGCCTCTACAGTTTTTGGTGGTTCCGAAGCTTTCTGAGTCTTAGTCTTAGTATCCTTTGGTGACTCTGAAACTTTTGGAGTTGCAGAAGATTTTTGTTGCTCACAGGCTCTCAAAGACTCTGACGATGAGGATTTGTTGGTTTCCGAAGAACTTTTGCCCAAAGAAACTTCATTTACAGTTGATAATGTAGCTTTCTGCGATAATGTGTCTTTGGTTTTCGTTGCAGAACTTTTCCTTTCTTGCGAAGGGGAAAGTTGTTTAGGAGTAGCTTCATCACTGGATGCTGAAGAGGCTGGCTTGGTTTTGATTAAGGACTTGTTGTTTTTCTGTGAGGAAGAAGAATCACTGCTATCTCCTTTTGATGATTTTATTTCCGAAATTGGTTTATCGTTAGTTTTGGAAGTAACATCTTCCGTGTGCTTCTCCAGCTGGGGCGATGAGGACCGCAATTCTTCTTGGTCTTTTTTAATCAAATTTTTGCTTTTATTTTCCAAATTAAGTTCACCAGCCTCACTTTTCTTTCCACCATCCTTAGATTGTGGGGATAATTTATTTTCACTGGTTTTTTGATTGGTTTTCAAATTTTCTTGCACTTTTTCCACACTTTTACCATCAATCTTTTGAGTTTCTTTATGGCTTTTAGACACTTCACTTAATTTTTCATTTTCATTGGGGGATTTTGGTGACATTTCACGCGAGACCCTTCTCTTTATGTTGATATCTTCCATTAGAGGTGATACTTCTCGAGAGCTTTGACTCATGGTCTCATATAGCGATGAGGAGTCTCGTGTGCTCTGATCCAAACTCTCGGAGAAAGGTGATGACTCACGAGATACTGTTGACATGGTGGAGTCATCTTTCCCACAGTCCACTATATTAATGGTGGGCTTGGTGTTCAATAAGTTGGGACTTGTATCTCTGGAGCAGTCCCTTGAGTTGCCGGAAATTGGTTTCGAGGCAGTTTCCCTATTAAGGGGTTCTATAATTTTTACCGGCCCACTTTTATCTACCTCATCCTGACCATTTGAGGGAGTTTCTTTCAGAGGACTCAATTCTTTGTGAGGTTTTATGTGATCCGTTTCATCTTGACCTTTATTCTCGTCACTGTCATCATAGAAACTACGTTTACGTATTTTTTTGACAAATCTAAAGTTTATGGGTTCACTTTTGCCTTCACTTTCTTCCTTGGCGGACTCTTTGCCACTAGATGAGGGTGATTGCGAAAGCCTAGGCACTGCCAAATGCTTGGAGTAGGCGCCATCACTCTCCCCCTCGGTGTCGGTACTTTTGTAGGTTTTCAGCACAGTCTTAACTTCACTGAGCGAAGCTGTTATGCGAGCCTTTAAACGTTCCAAACGCTTTACGGGGTCCTCCTCTTCGTCCTGAGAGCTTTGGGTATTTTTTTGGCGACGCAAACGGCTACGCTCGGTGGGTGCCTCTAAGGAATAGCCACGATTTATGGATGATGAGGATGAGGAGGAATCTACCCCTGAATTGGGATGATAACGAGCTAAATCTACAGATAGCAAAGCTCCGGAAGTTGCTGTTCTGGTGTATTTCAAGGGAGGTGCTGTTGCTGTTGCTGTTTTTTCTAAGGAATTGGAAGTGCTGGGGGCTTTGGCGTTGGAGGAATCACTGGAATAACGATTGCCGCTGCTACTGTCATGGGAGTATCTGGAGCTGCCTGCACTGGATTTGTTGGATGCCACACTATCTGTAGAGGACCTCAGCAAGGTGCTTGAGCGTGGCGCCAACAAATTTGTGGATCCTGTGCTATCCGTGGAGGAACGCTGTGATGTAGTAGAGCGGGAACTGTCATTTGAGAATTTTCTAGTTAAAGCTGTAGCCGGGCTGGCTATAGAATTTGAAGAAGCATTGCTGTCATTGGAAAGCCTGCGTGTAGGGGTCTGACGACTTAAGGCACTTTGAGTTAAACGTTCACTTGCGGTCTTCCCCGGGGACTTGGAGTCTAACGCCGCGTTTTTATTGGAATATGTGTTATAGGGGGAATAGGAGGATTTTGGACTATCATATTTTCCCAAGGAACGCGTGCTAGTCCCACTTCTGGGAGCCGAACTGGAGGAGGTTGTTGTTGTGGTGGTGTTGGTACCGATGCTACCATCACTACCGCTTTTATTTTTGCCACTTTTCATTTCAAACTTCATTTCATCGATTTGAGCGAAATCTTTAAAAATCTCATATGCTTTCGTTTCTTTGGCTAATTCTTTTTTTTCATGGGTTTCACTTGGGGGCTGGGGGTTTAAACTTTCATTTAAGGCCACAAGCCTTGCACTATCTTCACTTTGTATTTCTTGAGGTCTTATGCCTGCTGTCTTATTTCCATCAATTTCCGGACGAGCGCTTGCATTGCAATACGATTCATACAATTCGAGCACGGACGATTTTGGCACGCAAGGCGTTGTGTCAAATGACGTAAGGCATTTATGATCAACCCGGCGGAGGCTGGCGGCAGTCACTAATGGCGAACTGGTAGATGGCCACGTTGAACACGTCCACGAAGACGGCAAACTGTAAGGCGACGCAGGCGGAGCCGTAGCCGACGGCAAAGTGGCTTGTGGGCGATGTTCGTCGTTATAGGAAGGGGACGCTGAGGAGCTATCGTTTTTAACTAAAGAACTACCCGTGCTATTAAGATTTTCGCTGATTTCAGCGCCGACAACCGTTATGGCGAACGTATCACGAACATCTGAGCATTCCACAATATGGGCAACCTGCGGATTGCAGAGATCATCAAGATCATGATCGCCATGCCGCCTATGATGGTGGTATTGGTGTGTTGCCGCTCTAATTCTCTTGGTATTTTGAACACTTGTTGTGCCGCCTAAGCTCATTGGGGGTGTTGAGGCGCGTAATATACCAAATGCTTCCTCATCGGCATCGGCATCGTTGTATGAACGATGATTAACCAAAAAATTTCTAATATTTGCAGAGAGCATAACATTGTCGTTGTTGTAGTCATCATCATCATCATCATCATCATCCCCGTCGGCAATACGCTCATCTCGAATATTAATAATGGCGGCACTGTTGTCTGATATTCGCTCACAATTCTCCTCAAAATGTGGTGCGACTTCCTTTGTAGGTGGCAGTTCTAAGGAGATGAGAGTATTTTTAGCCCTCCTAGCTGCTGCTGCTGGTACTGGCATGGGGCTAAAGCCGTCATCTTCTTTGGCTATTGCCTGCCCTGTTTGCTGCTCTTGGGAATTCTTCACATATACTTGTGGTGGGACAAACTGAACTTGAGACAATAACGCATGGGGTGTATTATCGTTTTTTTGTATTTGGCAAATTTGAAACAACTGCTGCTGCTGCTGCTGTTGCTGTAAATTTTTTTGCGTCATGGCCGGCAAACTTGTTATTGACGCCGTTTTGCAAATGTTTACAATATTTGGTTGTTGTTGTTGTTTGGTATTCAAAGAATTTGCCAAGTTTTTCCATTCATTCAAATTAATGCCACATGTATGGAGGTTTGAAGCTGATGGTTTGTTGCTATCACTGTAGGCCATGAAAATATCTGCTTGGCAAGGAAATTTACGATAAAATTTCCTTATCATACGCTCTTTAAGGGGGAATTTTGTAAACTTGGATGCAGTGAATTTCAATAAACCCGAATTGAGTAAAACCGTTTGTAAGGATTGCTCGATTTTATTTTTTAGGTACAGCTGCCTTATTTGTTGATTGTTAAAATTTAAGAAAATTTGCTTGGGGGCATTTTCCAAGGGGAATTTGTCTTTGGAAATAGGTAAAGACAAAGGAAATTTGTTTAGTTTCTTATTTAGTGAAGAATTTTTTTCTATTTCTTTGCTTTGGTCTCTTAGTTGCCTTAGGTCACATTTTTTGAAATTTCTTATATTTTTTACAAATTTTTTCTCGAGTGTATTTTTCTTAATTTCATTTAAATAAAATTTTAGATATTTTTGTTGATTTTTAATCAGAAATTTTCTTAACTTTAAAGATTTCAACAGCAATTTCAAACTTTTTTCTTTGGGTGTATTTTTGAAAGCTTTTAGCAATTGTTCACTTTTTTCACTTCTGACTTTGGCTTTTCGAATAGCATGATAACAGCTAGATTTTCGCTTAGAAGTTCTGGGATAATAAACTTTTGAAGAAGCTTTTTGCTCCCGATAGAGCTTTTCCAAAGCTTTGGGAAAAAGCTTTCGTTGGTTTTCCAGCATCATTGTAGTATTTAAAGGAAATCGGTTTAAGTTGATAAACTCTTTAGCTTTGTCGGATTTTTTAAAACTTTTAATAATAAGCTCTAAAGCTTTAAGCTTCACAGCTTGTTGTCTTAGACGTTTGTGGTTAACTTTACCATAACTTGGCAATACATGATGGCAGAAGGGAAATTTATTTTTGCCAGGTCTTAATACAAGGGGAAATTTGTGATTATTTGTGGAATTCTGTTCTATGCTTCTTGGAGCTTTTAACTCTGGATTATTTCCTTTCTCAAAGCTTTGTGAAGAATTTTCCTTTTCATATGCAGCAATGTTTGCCCTAGAGTGTTTCCTTTCCAAGCAATCGTTCATAGAATTTTCTTCATGACAAGGAAAATGTTGTCTGGGTATTTTCTTTAAAACTGGCTTTTCTAAAGGAAAGTATTTCAATGATAAAGTTGCGGGAGCTTTTAGGGTTTTCCTAGAAGGCTTTAATAGGGTTGCCAAATGTTTTATTTGTAACAAATCGAAACTGCTGGAATTTTGCTTAGTTTTTGCAAGACTGAAGACAGCTCCTTGATGGTCCACAGGAAATTTATCTTTTTTAGATCCAACTTTCAAAGGAAATCGTAGAACTTTAGATTTATTTTTAGCGCTCTTTAATCTTTTAATAGTTGCTTGAAAATTTGCAGTAACTTCTTCTTCTTCATTATCACTATTTATTTGCCCTATCGAAAATGGTACATTTTTTCTCGAGTGTAATTTGGGTGAGGAATTTATATAAATGTCTTCATTGCCATTAAGACTGTTGTCAGTATAACCCAAAAATTGATCAAATTTGGATTTGTGCTCCACTCTAAGTTTCATTTGATAATTCTCGTTGTGAGGGGTTACATGTCTTCTGGGTTGTAATTTGGGCATATTGGAGAAGTCCACAGCTAATTGAGTACCAATTTTGATTTCTGATTCTGGTTCGGTAATGTTTTCAAATTCCTCCACGCATATAGTAATACTTTTGCTCGAGTGTATTTCTCTATGATTGATAGTATTTTTCTTGGGATCCAAAATGATTTTTGGGGTATTTTCACTCAGGACTTCGCCTTCAAGATTTGGAATCATTTTTCTTTGTTCATTGTCCATCACAGCTTTAAATTTCGATTCCTGAGAACTTTTAACAACTTTATGGCAAAGCTTTTTTTCAGGTATACGCACATTTCTCTCTGAGTGTACAGGGTTACCCATATACCATAACTTTTCCGGCGAAAAGGGAAAACTATGAGGCGATGATTTTGGCTGCAATTGCCCAGGTTTCAAAGGAAAGCTAACAAAATCGGTAGTTACTTGTGCTTGTAATAGGTCTTTCCTTAGGGATTGCAATCTTTCAAACAAATCCCATAATGTAAAGGCTCCATAAGATGTAGTATTATAATTCAGTTTCACAAAAGACTCGCAACCGATTGTTGTAGGAAGACAGGGAAATTTATTTTTATTCTTTTGTAAACTCAAGGGAAATTTGGGTTTCTCTGAATCGCCATAAGATTTTGTATGCTCAGATTTTGAAGTTTTGCTCTCTAAAGTTGTGGCAAATTTTCTGAAACGGCCATCTCTGCTACCTTCCAGGGGAAAGAATTTCCTTGGCCCACATTTAATTGAATAAAGTTTGACAGGAAATTTAACATTCTCTTCCATCAACACTTTGTCTTCTCTTTCACAGCCAAACTCTTGCCAATTTTTCTTTGATCTCAACCCCTTGAGTTTCTTTTCATATTCCAATCGCTCATTTTGCACACGTCTTATCAAAAGGCTCCATAAATTAGCCTGCAACATGGTTTTATCATCTTCAACATTTCTTTTCATTTCGTGTTCACAAATTATGGGAAAAGTTATTTTATTGATAGATTTTTGACAAGGAAATGTAGCCCCAGACATTGAGGTAAAGCTAATGCCAGAGAGCGTGGTGGTGAGGATAGCCGCTGCGTTGTCTTCTCTTTGCCTATGCCAAACAGGTGAATCATCATGTTGAGACTTCGCATTGATTGGCTTCGATGATGACGGTGAGTTGTTGGCCTTCATAGTAATGACGTTCTTATCCAATGGCCTTAACAATGGAGAAGCATTTCGTATTTTCACTATGGGAGAGGGAGAGGGGGAGATAGTGACTCTTAGAGGTGGCAAAGGTTTTGGCTTGGGGGAAGTAGGTGGAGGAGTGTTGGTGGAGGGATGGTGGGGTGTTTTTGATTTATCCAATAATTGACCTATTTTTGTTTTCTTTATCACTCAGTTTGTTTTGAAAAGTAAAATAAACTCTCTCTATTTCAAAGGAGAGAAGTTGTGACTCTCTCTCTCTCACTCTCTTTCTTGCGCTCTTGAGCTATCCCTTGCACTAAAACAGCTTATATGCTATAAAGTGCTTTTGTTTTCTTTTGTTTTTTTTTTCTTCACTCTCACAATTAACTGTAGAGATGCTTTATATTTTTTTCTATTTATATAAATTTTTATTATTTTTTTTTTTCAAAATTTATGCTCTTTTTCTTCCGACCATGTTAATCAGCATTTATTTTTTTTTCAAAAAAAAAAATAATATTTTATTTATGTATTTTTTTCTGCTGTTGCTATTTGTTTTTTTTTTTCTTTCTCTATTTTTTTTTTCTTTTACTGCCAACAACACTATTTCAACTTGTCTTCACATAATATTTGAAAATTATTTAAAATATCTGAATATACGTTTTTTTTTTCGTTTTATTTTTTTTTTTTTTGGTTTTCGGTTATAGTTCCCGTATTTTAGCACTAGTTGTCCGTCAACAACAAAACCGCGCAATTGAGTAGCACCAGAGCCATGTATATCGTCGTCTAGCGTACTTTAATCGCATTGGCGTGGTATCCATCGAATGCATTAAAAATAATCCCTGCGATTTCTTCTTTTGGGTTTTTATTCATGGTTACGTTTGGTTGCTTCGTACGTCTTTATTGTTGTTTTCATTATTACTGAAATGATTTTGGGTTTGTTTTTTAGTTTTTCCTTTGTTTTTTTGTGAGATTTTCTTTTACCAATAACAATTAAATTACAAACAAATTTTTATTTGATAAAGGTTTTTTTTCTGTTTGGTGTATATTATCAATGTGAGAAGAGGGTGGTATGATAATTTTGGAAAATTTTCTATAGAAATAAAATTTTGAAAAAATTTTCTATGAAAGTAAAATTGAAAAAAAAAAAATATTTGGACAAAGCAAATGCAAGGTCAAGGTCAGCCTACAAGATTTTTAGACACCGCCGGAAAATTTTTTCACCTGAGGTGATCAATTTGCAAAAAAAAAATTAGGGGAAAACGATACGCCATTTATATATGTACTAGCTGAACAGGGCCCGCTCCGCAGCTCCATCTCTCACTCTCTTATTTTGTCTGAGACCTATTATGGCAAGGTCAAGCCCTATACTGGCAATAATATTTGGACAAATTTTTGCAAGTAAATTCAAGGTCAAGGTCAGCCTACAAGATTTTTAGACACCGCCGGAAAATTTTTTTACCTGAGGTGATCAATTTGCAAAAAAAAATTAGGTGAGAACGTTACGCCATTTATACATGTACTAGCTGGACAGGGCCCGCTCCGCAGCGCCTTCTCTCACTCTCTTATTTTGTCTGAGCCCTATACTGGCATGGTCAAGTTCTGTTTGGGGGTACTGGTATGGACTTTCAGATATTTCGCCCCAATGTGAAGATCATATTGGTGCTCAAGTCTGAAATACATTTTATTTGAGCCTAACATTGCTTGTGGTGGGTAAAAAAGAGCGGTATGGGAGTGTTTTTGAGAGTGAGGCGGATCCCCATGTATCAGATTCGTGCTCTGATCTCAAATACCTTTAATTTGAGCCCCATATTGTCATTATTGGTTTGTATTTCCATTTAGCGAGCTTTGGAGGTGAGGCGGCTCTCTTAGGTATCCCACCCTTAGTATGGATACCAAATTTCTGTTTTTGAAATTTCCCCACTCATCTCCGAGATCTGGAATTTTTGCAAATAAGATAAGGAGGGAGTACGCCCATTTTAGTTTTTATGTTAGATCCACTTCATTCTCTTGGTTTTCATGGTGGTGGATTGGAGTAACCTAAACCTTTGCCCCCCCAAGTGGAAACTGGATATCAGATTCATGCTCTACTTCCAAAAATCACATTTGAGCTAAATATTGCTATAGTCGGTATATATGTGTGGTTTTGGGGGGTGTTTAGGTGAGGAGTCCCTGAAACACTTGGCAATAAAACAGATATCAGATTTGAGCCCCTTATTGTCATAATCCACAAATATGCCCAATTTAAAGGGTATCTAGACATCGCGCTCTACTCTCCAATTTCTTTTATTTGAGCCCCAATAGCCATTGGTTTGGGCGGAGTTTAAGGGATGAGACTACCCCCAAACACTAGGCCTCAAAATTGAATATTAAATTCGTTTTCTACTATGAAATATTTATTGCCATAGTATGCAAACATGGCCAATTTGAAGGGACTTTAGGGGCGGACTCTGGTAAGATATCAGCATCGTGCTAGAGCACAGCATTGTTTGGCCCTATAATGTCAAGCATTTTGAAGGTGGCCATCAAGATGTTCAGGGCAACGAGTCTCGTTCAGATCTACACTAATTAATTTTTTTATACCCACCACCGTAGGATAGGGGGTATATTCATTTTGACATTCCGTTTGCAACACATCGAAATATCTATTTCCCAGCCTACAAAGTATATATTTTTCGGATCGTAGTAAAATCCTAAGACGATTTAACGATGTCCGTGTGTCTGTCCGTCCCTCTGTTGCAAGCACTCAACTGCCTTCGAAACTTGAGATATTGAGCTGAAATTTGACACAGATACGTCTTTTTGATGCACGATAGTTAAGTTCTTGAATGGGCCAAATCGGACAATATTTGGATATAGCTGCTATATATACCGATCTGCCGATAAAGGGTCTCTGAGCCCATAAAAGCTTTATTTTTTCCGATATCGCTGAAATTTGAAACAGTAAGTAATTTAAGGCTTCCCGACATATAACCCAAATATGGTTCAGATCGGACTACATTTATGTAAAGCTGCCATATATACCGATCTGCCGATAAAGGGTCTGAAGCCCATAAAAGCTTCATTTATTACCCGATTTCGCTTAAATTTGAAAAAGTAGGTTATTTTAAGCCTACCGACATCTGACCCAAATATGGTTCATATCGTACTATATTTAGATATAGCTGCCATATAGACCGATCTCCAAATAAAGGGTCTCAATCCCATAGAAGTTTTATTTTTTAACCGATTTCGCTGAAATTTGAAGCAGTGAGTAGTTTTAGGCCTCCCAATAAAAAACCTAAATATGGCTCAAATCGGACTATATTTAGATATAGCTGTCATATAGACCGATCTGCCGATAAAAGGTCTGAAGCCCATAATAGCATTATTTTTTAACCGATTTCGCTGAAATTTGAGACAATGAGTAGTTTTAGGCCTCCCTATATAGGACCCAAATATGGTTTAGATCGGACCGATCTCCCGATAAAGGGTCTGAAGTCCAAAAAAAAATCTTTATTTATTACCCGATTTAGCTGAAATTTTAAACAGTGAGTAGTTTTAGGCCTCCCAATAAAAAACCTAAATATGGCTCAGATCTTACTATATTTAGATATAGCTGTCATATAGACCGATCTGCCGATAAAAGGTCTGAAGCCCATAATAGCATTATTTTTTAACCGATTTCGCTGAAATTTGAGACGATGAGTAGTTTTAGGCCTCCCTATTTAGGACCCAAATATGGTTTAGATCGGACTATATTTAGATATAGCTGTCATATAGACCGATCTCCCGATAAAGGGTCTGAAGTCCAAAAAAAATCTTTATTTATTACCCGATTAACAGTGAGTAGTTTTAGGCCTCCCAATATAGAACCTAAATATGGTTCAGATGGGACTAGCTGTTCAGATATAGCTGTCATATATACCGATATCCCGATAAAGATTCTGAAGCCCATAAAAGCATTATTTAATACCCGATTTTTCTGAAATTTGAAACAGTGAGTTAATTTAAGCCTCCCGATATCTGACCCAAATATGGTTCAGATCGGACTATATTAAGATATAGCTGCCATATAGACCGATCTCCCAATAAAGGGTCAGAAGTCCAAAAAAAAACTTTATTTATTACCGGATTTTGCTGAAATTTAAAACAGTGAGTTGTTTTGAGCCTCCCTATATCCGAGCATAATATGGGTGAGATCGGACTATATTAAGATATAGCTGTCATATAGACCAATCTGCCGAAAAAGGGTCTGAAGCCCGTAAAAGCTTTATTTTTTCTTTCGATTTCGCTTAAATTTGAAACAGTGGGTAGTTTTAGGTCTCCCGCCATCTGATCCAAATATGGTAAAGATCGGTCAGTAGTTAGATATAGCTGTCATATAGAACCATATGCTGTTTAAGGGTCTGAAGCTCATAAAAGCTTTATTTATTTCACGATTTTGTTGAAGTTTGAAATTCAAAATTCAACAGTGACTTAGACCACTCAATGACCGTGCCGAATTTAGGTGCATAAAATATCCAATTTTCACTGGATTGTGACGAAAGGGGATTTTCATATATACCCGAGGTGGTGGGTATCCAAAGTTCGGCCCGGCCGAACTTTATGCCTTTTTACTAGTTTTTTTGCAGCAGATGTCTTTTAAGGCAAACTTCAAAATTCTAGCTCTTTTCATCCGCCCTGTTCAAAGTTCACCCATTTCGTACTTCTTTTAGTACCTAAATGTAAAAAAATCCAAAAACTCATATAGTCACCCATCGCCAAAGTACATAAGTTCCAAAATTCAGAGCCCATTTTCGTACTATTTGGTACCTTAACGTACGAATACCACCAAATCCGGTCTTATCTCGCGAATGCGACCCAAGCCTAAAACTCGTGCAAAAATTCATAATTCCAGCTTAAACCGTTTGGGCTGGGCTGTTATCATTCAGACAGTCAGTCAATCACACGACTCTTTTATATATAGAGCATTGTCGGTGGGGACTGCCCTGCACAAAGTGGTTCATAAAAAAGAAGAATCCTTCGATGTCAAAACGTACACCCTGCGGTATGCATTGTCAAAAGCCCCCTTTTAACAATGTGCGGAACGACACACTGATCCAATCCTTAGACCAGTACCGGGTGGACCCGGTCCTTAGAGGCTGGATAAACCATATGCTAAGGAACAGGTGGATATATTGTGTGTCCAATGGCATAAATATAAGGGAGAAAGTGACACAGGGCACGCCACAGGTGGGCATTTTATCGCCACTCCTATGGGTGACCACCATAAATGACCTATTACGGATGCTGACTGAGGAGGGAATTAAACCCGTCTGCTACGCAGACGATGTTATAATACTTCTTAGGGGTAAGGATCCGAACGAGCTATACAGAAGGACAGAATGGGTCCTGCAGATGACATTCGACTGGGATAGTCCCAGGCGATTTGGCAGTGAAGGCCAGAGGACTGCTGTCAATAAACTTGGCAGTTAGTACGAGTTGAGAGCGTGGGCGACGACCGCATCTAATACTATGGAAAAGCGAAACGGTCGGTAGGACGACGAAAATCCTATGGGGAGATATGGATTGTGAGAAGACGAGGCAAGTAGTGAAAGAAAGTAAGCAGAAGGTCAGTAAACCTTTCGGTATCATAACAAGGCACATAGGACTACGAGCTCTCTTATGCAAAATCGGCGTGGCAAGTGACAGCATGTGTAGGGCATGTGGGGAAGATGCTGAAACTTTGGAACATTTCCTATGTTATTGCCCGGCTTTCGCGGCTAAAAGACGCCGGTACTTAGGTGGGGATACAATGCCAGACATAAACCAAGGGATTTTGTAAGCAGCACCGAATTCCTGACATACTTTTTATTATTTAGAGCGCACAACAAGCCGATTACTGGCTTAGGTGTATGTCCATAACAGCATGGGGCGGGTTAATATTCGCATTCTCTTTTTAACCTTGCCTAACCTACCATTCATCGCATAGTTGCAAATTTGCCACCACCATTCCGTTAAGGAACAAAAGCAAACTTTTGACATATCAGAGTGTGATGTCCGAATCAAGTTTAAGCTAGATGATAAGGGGCCTCCTTTTCATAGCCGAGTCCGAACGGCGTGCCGCAGTGCGACACCTCTTTGGGGAGAAGTTTTACATGGCATAGTACCTCACAAATGTTGCCAGCATTAGGAGGGGAAAAACCACAGCTGAAAATTTTCGGACCCAGGCGTTCAGCGTCATAAGCGGACATGCTAACCTCTGCGTTACGGTGGCCTCCATGAAATTTTACATGGTCAATTTTGAGGTGTTTTTCAATAAGAATGCAAAATTTGGGGACCCAAGTGGGTCCAGAGACTGATCCATGGGGCTTAAAAGTCGATAACCTCGAGTATGTAAAACTTTTATTCTGCTTGCCAAACAGTCAATTATGACAATGTAAAGTTTCGTGTACATATCTCTATCAGTTCAAAAGCTCCAGAATTATTTCCAAGATTTTTCGATTTGGCAACACTGTATGTCTCCAGCATAACCACCGCTGAAATTTTTTTTCTGATATTCTCGCCAGGTTTTGAACCCTTGCGGTCATCGTCATAGGAGTACATGCTACCTCTACGCTAGGGTGGCTAGAAGTCATAAAAAAATACCACGTTCAAAATTTCCACGAAATCGACTAGTAATTGCCGAGGCTCAAGAAGTCAATTAGGGTTGGATCGGTTGGTATGGAAGCTACAGCCAAAACGGATAATAATTGCGCGCTATAGAGGCTCAAGAAATTGAGTAGGGAAATCGGTTTATATGGAAGCTTAACCAAAACATGGACCGATTTGGCTAGCTTAACTCCTTTGAAAGTTAGCGTGCTTTCGACAGACAGAGGGACGGACATGTATATATATACTTTGTTGGGTCTTAGATCAATACTTCCATGGGTTACTAACGGAATGACAAAATGAGTATACCCCAGTCCTACGATGGAGGGTATGATAAAATTGAGAAAAAGTCTTATACACCTATAATAGATCCCCTACAAGTTAAACTAAACCAATTATATATAAATATTTTAGATATTCCTACATGGTCTCTCCTTTCCTCGTAAATATACCAATTTATAAAATGACGAACGTGCCTAGCTTATTTCTTTTCATTTTAATTGTTGCTCCTAATCCCTCGCTTCCCACATTTTGTTCTTTATGTGATTTTTTGTTAGAATTTTAGTGTGTTTTTTTTTGCTTGGTCTTTCTTTTTGGTTCAAGTTGAATAGACTGCCAAGATTTTTTTTTTTTTGCTAATATAAATATGCACGTTGACACTCGCGCACACACTCGCACACAAATGCTTAAGCATGAGTACATTCGGCTCCAAATGAATACCTCCCAACCTAAGAAGTATGAAAACAAACAGACACACTCACACATACTCGTATGTATGTAGATGGGCTTGCATATACATTTGAGAAACCGGCGGCACCACGACACTTGTCTCATTGTTATGTCGGCATGGTTGTTATTGTTGATGTCGTTGTTGTTGTTTCTGTTCTTGTTGTAGGTGTCTCTTTGTTTAGATTTTCCGCTTATACTTTATTGTTTTAATTTTCTTGGCATTCATGATTGTTTTATGTAAACAACAATGTTGTTTTTGTTGTTGGTATCATTTGATTTCATACCAAATGTTTTGGTGTTGGCACAATATATGGCGATTCTGATAGTGTGTGTGTGTGTATGTATGGGGTTCTCGTTGCCTCAAGTAGTATGTGTATATATGTTGGGATTAATTAAATTTTGCATTCACGTTATGGTAAAACTGCAAACCCAATACTCGGTGAATGTTTTTAAATGCGAAAAATTATGCGTAACTTAACTGCATTCCTTTCTGGGTCTATGTCATCGAGCAATTTATTGCAAATGATCTCTCAAATCGAAAAATGTTTATTTTTATTTCAAAATTTTAATGCAGATGTCTGAATTGGATAAAATGATGTTGTATTAGTGTATGTTACACAAAACCATTGAAAGCATGATTTGTGTTTGGCAATCAATTTTAGTGGATACATTTGAACACCGTACGCTTGAGCAACATTTGCTTGCATGCAGCCACGTAATACTCATACGCCACCCTGTGTAATAAATAATTTTCAATGTATTTTGAATGCAGTCAAAATTATTACTGCATATCATATGTATGTGCTAGATAAGTGGCAGGCAGACAAATATTCATGATTCATTTAATTTTATACAGACAAATAAGGACTATAAATTGAAAATTCGCAAACAGTTTCTCTGAAAGTCTAAATTTTTACGAAATATTTTAAAATTCCAAATTGTTTATACCCATCACCGCAGCATGGGGGTAAATTCATTCTGTCATTCCCTTTGCAACACATCGAAATATCTATTTTCGACTCCATAAAGTATATATACTCTCGATCGTCGTAAAAATCTAAAACTTTATAGCCATGTCCTTCTGTCTGTCTTTTGAAATCACGCCACAATCTTTACTAATGGAGATATTGAGCTGAAACTTTGCATAGATTCTTTTGAAGATGGGCTTTATCGGACTATAGCATGGTATAGCCCCCATATAAACATGTCCCCCTAATTAAGTTCTTGGGCCAATAAAAAGTGCGTATACCACCTGATTTTGCGGAAATTTGGTCTCTCGACGTTCCTACGAAGTATGGTCTAAATCGGGCTATACTCGGATATAGCTGCCATACATACCGGTCTCCCGATTAAGATTATGGTTCCTTAATAGGCGCAGATTTTGCTGAAATTTTGCACAGTAAGCTGTAATAGGCTTTTCGACATCCGTGAAAAAATCGGAAAAAAATTTTCAATTAAAAATTTAATTGGAAAGGGGTATATTCATAAAGTTATTCCGCTCTCAACACATCGAAATATCCAATTCCGACCCTACAATGTATATATATTCTTGATCGTCGTAAAAGACGATTTAGCAATGTCCGAGTGTCTGTCCGTCAGCTCGTCCATGTGTCCGTCTGTTGCAATCTTATATATAAAATTCAATTTGTTTGTTTTTTTGTTCCGTATAGACTCAAAAACGGCTAAAACCGATTACCTTGAAATTTTCACAGATTGTGTAGGTTGATCTGGAAGAAAACATAGGCTATATAATTTATGGGTGGGCGGACCCTCCCCCTTACCCCAAAAGAACTACCCAAAAATAAAAGTGGAACGATCGGGACAATATAGGATTCCAATGAAAGGTATTCAAGAGTAGAGTACGAATTGTTGGTTCCAAGTACCTGGGGGCCGCCCCAGACCCAAAATCCCTTAAAATAGGTTTATTTAACGATCATGGCAATATGCGACTCAAATAAAAGGTAGGTTATGAATATTGTCAGGAAGTAGGAATAGGCTTTATAATTTATTGATAACGGAAGGGGGCGGACCCTCCACCCTTACCCCAAAAACACCACCCAAAATAAAAAGTGGACCGATACGGACAATATGGTAATCAAATGACAAGTATGCGGGAGTAGATAACGAATCCGGCATACAAATTCATGTCAAAGAATTGGGGGTCACCCCACCCCCAAAAAAACGCCCAAAATGGGCACATTAGCCAATCACGGATATATGGGACTCGGTTTGTTTGTTCCGTATATATTGAAAAACGGCTGAACCGATTTTCTCGAAATTTTCGAATATTGTGTAGGTTGGTCTGGAAGGAAACATAGACTATATATTTTTTCGATATCGGAGGGGGGACGGACCCTCCCCCTTATGCCAAAAACACGACCCAAAATCAAAAGTTGACCAATCGGGACAATATAGGGTATCAAATGAAAGGTATTGAAGAGTAGAATACGAATATGGTATTAAAATTTGAGTCTAAGTACCCATAGGAACGCCCCAACCCCAAAACTTCCCCAAACAGACGTTCATTTCAATATGGGGTTCAAATGAAAGGTATTCGGGAGTAGATTTCGAATCTGGCATACAAAATCAGATTGAAGTATAGGGCGTACGCCACCCCTCAAAAACGCCATTAGACCCAATATGACTATATGATACTTGGCTGTACCGATTTTCTTAAAATGTTTATACAATAGATTGTGTACGTTTGTCTGGTGGGAAACATAGGCCATATAATTTTTAGATATTGGTTGGAGGCGGGCCCTCCCCCTTACCCCAAAACGCCACCCATATCCGAAAGTGGTCCGATGGGCACAATAATGAAAGGTATTGGAGACCAGAAAACGAATATGGTATTTAAATTTGGGTCCGAATACTCAGCGAACAACCCCCTCCCAACCCCAAAACTCCTCTTAACAGAAATATTCGAAGTACCTGTCAATATGGGAAGCATTGGGCAACAGATTACAAATATGGCATAAAACATTAGGTCCAAGAAATGGGAGGTCGCCCACCCCCAAACGGGCTTATTAGACGATCATGGCTTTATGGAACGCAAATGAAAGGTATTTGGGAATAGATTACGAATATAACATTAAAATTTGCGTTGAAGTCTAGGTGGCGCTTTTCCTTCTAAAGATACTTGACGTATCTTTATTATTAGGTTATTTGACAAATTATGACAATATGGGACTCAAATGAAAGGTATTTGAGAGTAGAAAACGAATTTGATATCCAATTTTGGAGCCAAGTGTTTTGGGGACTCCCTAAAGCACCCCCTAAACTGAACTTCATTTCCGTTGGGAATAAAGAACGAATTTGATATCTATTTTCAGTGCAAAGTGCCGGTGGCCGCCCCATCCCCAAAACACCCTCCAAACGGTTCATATTTACCGGCCATGGCAAAATGGGGCTCAAGTTAAAGGGATTTGGAATTGCAGCACGAATTTGATATCCATATTGGCGTCGAAATACCCTCCCCCAAAAAGCACTTCTCATTACCTTAATTTTTAAAAACACCAGGATCCGAGCAGGTGCAAACTTCTCACACTTCAATGAGTGCTTTCCGATTCAAGTTTAAACACAATGATAAGGGACCTTTTTTATAGTCGAGTCCGAACGACGTCCCGCAGTGCGACACCTCGTTGGGGAAAATTTTTTAAATGACCTTGCATGGCATTGTACCTCGCAAATGTCGACAACATTAAGAAGGTCTAACCACCGCTTTGTCTGATGTACTTGCCAGGATTCGAACGCGTTCAGCGTCATAGGCTACAATGGCACGAGTTCGATATCCGCATTCGGGGCGAAGTGTCCCCACCCTAAAAAGATATTAGAGAGTTAAAAAGGCGCAGCAGAGCGGGTCCGATTCGGCTAGTAATAATATAGCTGCCATATAGCACAATCTGCCGATTAAGAGTGTTAAGTTCATAACAGCCGCATTTATGAAATCTGCCGATTAAGGGTCTTACGCACATAAAAGCCGCATTTATTACCCGATTTCGCCGAAATTTGAAAAAGTGAGTTGTTTTAAGCCTACCGACAGTGCCTATAGTGGAACCTGTCTCCTTAGGAGGAGAGAATGTTCCATTTACAGAAAGCGCAAAATACCTGGGTGTTGTGCTGGACAGGAAATTGAACTTCAAATCCAACATTTTGGAAAGGGCAAGAAAGGCAACTCTTGCCCTATACACCTGCAAGAGAACCATTGGCAAAAGTTGGGAGCGTGTCATGAAGACCCTATAATGCTATATGGTGTTGTGGCCTGGTGGACGGCGCTTCCACCTACGTCCACCTACTGTTCAATGGTCAACCGGATCCAAAGGATGGATTGTTAATTCATCACAGCCACACTAAGAACGACACCATCTGATGCACTGAATTTAATGCTACATATATTGCCTCTGGACATTGTGGCTAGACAAATTGCAGCGACCACTGCCGTGAGGCTAAGGGAGCTTTCTCTTTGGTTATGTGGCGGCTACGGACACTGTGTTATCCTTGATACAATATCCGATGTTCCAGGCAGTGTGGATTACACCCTACCTGAGCCGCTTTTTGATAAAAAGTACCGAACCACTATTGCTGATAGAACCGATTGGAACTACAATATCCCTGGTAACAGAAGTTACATAGAGTTCTGTACGTATAGTTCCAAACTAAACGACCAGGTGGGCTTTGGGATGTACTCTAAAGATATAGAACTGGTCATATCGAAAAGGTTACCCGACCACTACAGTGTGTAACAAGCAGAGATCCTTGCAATTAAGGAAGTGGTGGAATGGCGAAGATATAATGTCATTACGACGATTGGCATAAATATCTTCTCAGATGGACAGGCAGCCAACAAATCCCTGGAGAATATATTTCTGAACACAAAAACCTCCCTCGGCTGTTACACATCTCTCAACGAGTAGCTGAACATTTCAAAATTCACCTGTTCTGAAAGCCGGGCCACAGAGATAACCCAAGGGATTGTAAAGCGAACAATCTTGCGAAATTAGGAACTACCCTACACACTTCAGGCATACATTTTTAGCGGAATCCATGGTGGTGTGTACAAAGATTCGGCCCGGCTGAACTTAGCACGCTTTTACTTGTTTTACCTTAAAACATATGGAACCCCATCACATAATGTAAGCAAAAATACTGCGCTCTCTTTCCTTTACTTGTTAACACTCTTCATTCATTAAGTGCATAGTGTGGCCACACAATTATTTACTACGACTTCTTTATGTTAACTTCAATGTTTAAATAAGTGCGTTGCCAAAGTTTTATTTAGCTGTAGCCAACACATTAAACGGCAAACGTCATTGCCCATAGCCGCAGCTTAAGCTACCGACTAATCTCCATGCCAAAAAAAACACCAAGTAGGGACACACGCATCACACCACCACACACTCGCACCACAATAGTGACCTCTTTTAGCATACTCTTTCTCTCTCGCAAATACCAGTCACCACTCGCACTCTCACCACTAATACTCTCACATATGGCTTTGCATTCACACATATAACGGATGTTAAGTAAAAAGCAACAACAACTTGCTGTGTTTCTGCTTCTTCTACGTTAACGACAACGACATCGTCTCGATAGGTTGGTCACCGGAAGTAGTAACTGCTGCCTTTGAAAGAATCGAAAGAGAGTCAGTTAAAATGGGTCTGGTAGTAAATGGAGATAAGAAGAAGTGGATGGTTTCAACTCCCAAAACGCCTTGTACAACCGAGCAGATAAAGAAAATGGAGAAAGTTGGGAACCACAACATTGAGATAGCAACTTTATCTACCTCGGCACCGCCGTAACCGAAACGAATGACACCAGTTTTGAAATAAAGCGAAGAATAATACTGGCTAACAGATGCTACTTTGGACTAAGTAAGCAGTTTAGAAACAAGGCCACCTCCTGATAGACGAAGATTACACTATACAAGGCACTGATACTACCGCTGTTGTTATGTGGTTATGAGGCATGGGTACTTGTCAAAGTAGATGAGGCTGTGCTTGGAGTATTTGAGAGAAAGATTCTTCGTAAAATATTGTACATGGGCCAGTTAGCGTTAATGGAGAATATAGGCGACGTATGAACCACGAGCTGTATGAGCTGTATGACGACGTTAGTATAGTTACACGCATCAAAATACAACAGCTGCGTTGACTAGGTCATGTTGTCAGAATGGATGAAGAAGCTCCAGCAAAGAAGTCTTTTGAAGGGAATCGCGGTGGTACACGCAAGCGGGGAAGACCAAAAGCCCCATGGAAAGATCAAGTGGTGGGGGACAGCTCGAAACTTGGTGTCAGAGATTTTAGAATGAGCGCAGAAAATCGAGGCGCTTGGAGCGATATTCTAAATACGTTGGGCTAGTGGAACAAATGTTCTGTCATAGCCATTTTAAGTTAAGTAAGTAAGTTTATTTTCATAGGAAAACTGATACATTTTGACGGAGTCACGTATAAAGACTCATTTCCCTCTAAGGCGCTTAGTTTAGAAGATAAAATCAATTTAAATTCAAATTTAGTTGTTTTATAGTTTAATTCAAAGAGAAAATTAATTAAAATTATTGAAACATTCATATAGTAACACTTGGTCTAAATACATAAATGTATGCACGTACGTATGTAGATATGTAAGTACATTGGCCATTTCTGTTTTTACACTATAGTATATGCCTTCATTCAACTCTTTGGTATTTGGCAAATTGGCTCACTTATTTTGGCACATATTTTTTTGGTTCTTTTTTTCTTTGGTTTTTGATCTACATTACAAAGAACAAAACTCAATAAATGGCGCGGAATAAGAGCATTGTAGTTTTTAATTTTTTTTTTCTTTTAATCTCTTTGTGGACTGAATATTTCATTGTGATTCGAAAACACAAATGATTGAATTGGCAATTTGTTTAAAAGAAAGCAAAAATAATTGTATTGTTGTGGCGCCCTTTTTTTGACGATTTGCTTATGAAACGACAAGAATTTGTCTCTAATTAAATTTTCAAATTTCAGCTTCTTGTTAATGTAGCATAAAAAATAACAAAAAAAAACAACAAACGACTACAGAACGTTTTTTTGGTTTATTTTTAGTTTACAAATTCAATATCATGGTCGTCCCACTGCTGCTGCCCCATCGACGGGCAATAAAATGCAACACGAACGTGAGTTACATGATTTCATCGTCAGCATTTTTGGTGAGTTGACTGCTGCCGAAAAGGAAGTCTTGAAGAAAGAAGAAGAAGCGAGAATAGCCAAAGCAAAGGCCGAAACAGAACAAAAAACGAAAGCAGCCGCCACAATTGAAAAGTCCCAAAACCCATCGGCTGCGTCTAAACCCAACAACAAAAGGAAGTGATTTTTATAGAAATACAAATTTAAATGAAATGCAAAAATTTAAAATGATTTAGCTCAGATTTATGATACCTTTTGCAAATCCTTTATATCCAAAAAAATATATAAACATGAAAATTGTTTGCTAAATGCAATGACCCCAATGAAATAAGTCCTAATGAACTAGTACCGAAATCAAAATGAAATAAGCCCCAGGTTAAACAAATAACCAGTAAGGAAAGGCAAAAGTCGGGCGGAGCCGACTATACAAAACCCTACACCTACCCTTCAATTATAAATTCGGGCAATTTATAAATATATATCTAAATCTGAACCGACTTTTAAACAGATCGTATCAAAATTTTTGTTACTACGGCCAATTAAGTGCAAATCGGGCGATACATATATATGGGAGCTATATCTAAATCTGAACCGATTTTGATGAAATCTTGCAGATGTGTTAAGGTCAGTAGCAGAACAATCGGTGCCAAATTTTGTGGCGATCGGTTACAAATTGTAGCTACTATGGCCATTAAGTACAAATCGGGCGATACATATATATGGGAGCTATATCTAAATCGGAACCGATTGTGATAAAATTTTGCGAATATGTTAAGACTAGTAACAAAACAATTCATGCCAAATTTTGTGCGGATCGGTTGAAAATTGTAGCTACTACGGCTATTTAAGTGCAAATCGGGCGATACATATATATGGGAGCTATATCTAAATTCGAGCCCGATATTGATGAAATCTTGCAGATGTGTTAAGGTCAGTAGCAGAACAAACCGTGCCAAATTTTGTGCAGATCGGTTGAAAAATTGTAGCTACTACGGTCATTTAAGCGCAAATCGGGCGATACATATATATGGGAGCTATATCTAAATCTGAACCGATTTTGATGAAATCTTGCAGATGTGTTAATGTCAGTAGCAGAACAAACCGTGCCAAATTTTGTGCAGATCGGTTGAAAACTTGTAGCTACTACAGCCATTTAAGTGCAAATCGGTCGATACAAATATATGGGAGCTATATCTAAATCTGCACCGATTTTAGTGAAATCTGGCAGTTATGTTAAGATTAGTAACAAAACAATTTGTGCCAAATTTTGTGCAGATCGGTTGAAAATTGTAGCTACTACGGCCATTTAAGTGCAAATCTGGCGCTACATATATATGGGAGCTATATCTAAATCTGAACCGATTTTTACCAAAATCAATAGGGCCAAAATATGAGTGATATGTGCAAAATTTCGTGATGGTTGGACAACAAATACGACCTGCACTTTGATCACAAGAATACATGGACTCACAGACGAACAGACGGACATGGTTAAATCGAATCAGAAAGTGATTCTGAGTCGACCGGTATACTTATCAATGGGTCTAGCTCTTCTCTTTCTTAGCGTTGCAAACAAATATACAAACTTATAATACCCTGTACCACAGTGGCCGGCCGGAAATTGATATTTCGATGTGTTGCAAACGGAATGACTAAATGAATATACCCCCTTTCCTATGGTGGTAGGTATAAAAAGAAATAAAACCCAAAAATATGAAATAAAACCCAAAAATATTCAATAACTCCAAAGGAAAAAAGTAAGTATATCCCAACATTTAGAACTTATTTTCAACTTATTTTCAACTTACTATTTCCAAAACTTTTAGACTTATTTCACTACGCAATAAGTCCCAAAATGTATAAACGATGAAATTTGGCATAGTGTGTTCTGTTAAACCCCTACCCATTATTGTCAAATGTAGTCCAGATCGGACCATATTTGGATATAGCTGCCATTTAGACCGACCTCCCGAAATAGTGTAATGATGTAATGATAAAAAATCGATTAATAAAATTGATTTTCTTTAAATTTAACGGTTAAATCACATAAGTTTTTAAACTGGCAATGTCTTAGCCTTGCTTTGAAAAACAAATGACATACGGCGCCACCTGTTGTTTGATTTCGAATCACTTGAATTGGCATGAGATTTTCTTCTTTATGAATGTCATAAAGTCAACTTTTAAAGCTTTTCGACTTCCTCGGGTTGGCCAAAAATTTACTTTTTTCATTTTTATGACCTCATAAAGTATTTTTTTTCGTTTGTTTACATTTTCTTTGCTTGTGTGAGGCACACACATACGATTTGTATTAATTTGTTTGAAGTTGCAGCATATAGCCTAGTACTGATGGTTCCTAAAATTAGATTATATAATGGTACGCGTCTAACAACCTTAATTGCTATCAGCTTCTCTCAGGGGACTAGTTTCATTGTGTCGCCCCCGAAAAAGTTTCAAAAAGCGCCGAAGAACACAGACAAATTTAACGGCAGTAAAATACCAGACATTAGAATGAAGAAAATACGGGGCCAGCATGCATGACAATAATGGAAGCCAGGCGGACTGGAGAAGTTCCCTCCTAGCTGCGATTTCAAGTCCTATTGCAACCAGGAATGGCGAGAGGATTATGCGCCTGGAAATAATTTTGACAGGAAAAAAGATGTTCATTTAGACATAGTCCTGCGTCTACCCCCGCAATTTCAGGGCAGTGGCACAATAGGTGATCAACCGTCTATAACTCCTCCTCATCCCCACAAATCATGCGTAAGTACGCCATGTGTCCAGCGCGACGTCAAAGTCCTGACATTTCAAAAGCCTAATAAAGGGGTACAAAAACCGTGCTTTTAGTGATTGGGCCCTAATCGCCATGTTCCTATTTGAGCTTTTTGCTATTGGTACGCTAATTATACTGCCCATCAAAAAAAGTATGAACTCAATTCAGGAGGAATGTCACGTCCACCAGAGAGTTATGCATATGATGTGTGGTCCCTAGTTACAATCGAAGTTGGAAACAATCCCAGCCCAATTGGCATTGAGCCAGAACTACCCTGACCTGCACTTGGTAGCTATTTTATCGCTACAATAACCTAATGAAAACTATTTAAACCTGCCATCGTGATGGTTTTGTGAGTAAAGCCTCTGGAGCTAATAGGAATTTTGAACATCTTTAAATTTGTTTTTTCTTGCTTGACACTCAAATACTAATAAACTCCTTTCTTTCTGCTCTGATTGGTAGAAACAAATTTGCCGTAAATTTTAAATGTCACGGCGAATCGAATTTACTTCGCCCTGTATAAAAACTTTGACATATCAAGTTTCCAAAAAAGATGCTTTGTTGTAGCAATTCGCCGAAGCCACAACCTTATAAATACGCCTTGAGTCGACTATTCGATGTTTTTAACCACTAAAAGTCGACTTTGATTTTTTTATGCCAAAGGTCGAGTAATCGATTAGTCGAAAGTCAACTAAATACAAAACCGCAAAAAAGTCAGTATAATAAAATCATAAATACTTTCTGGAAATTGGACACAGCTTAGCTCAGCCAACAGAAAAAAGCAATCAAAAACAACACATTTTTCATAATTAAATTTTTCTCTGACGTTTTTGTTTAAATAAAACCATCAAAAATTGCTGCTCCTCAACACAAGTGGGTTGATTATACCCAAGCCCAAAGTCTTTGCTGTTTTTTCGAAAATCAAAATACCATGAACGAAGCCGCCCTGGCCGGAATGTTACCCTACGACACCATAGGTCTGTATGAGCAGCCCAAGCCAAGATTCATCTTTAAAATGCCCCGTGTTATACCGGATCAAAAGTCTAAATTTGAAAGTGATGAACTATTTAGACGCCTTAGCCGTGAGAGTGAGATACGTTACACGGGCTATCGGGAAAGAGCTATGGAGGAACGCCAGATACGTTTCCAAAATGGCTGTCGCGAAGGTCACACCGAAATATCATTTGTGGCCTCGGGCACCAATCTGCAGTTGGTCTTCAATGCCACCCAAAATCCCTACATCCATGATAAAGAATGCGATTTCGATAAGGAGCATGGCAAGGTCTACATCAAATCGTATTTCATTATGAATGGCGTTTGCGTGAGATTCCGTGGCTGGTTGGATTTGGATCGCCTAGATGGGTCGGGTTGTTTGGAGTTTGACGAACGTAGAGCCATGCACGAGGATGCCATACTGCGCGATCAAATTGATCGTTACAATCAACGACTGCGAGAATTTGAAGATTCCAAGAGAGCCTATAGAGACAATCGTCCCGAGGATATGGAAGCAGTACGCCGTGGGGTATCTTCAGGCGGCATTGGTGTGGGAGCAGCCAGCATGTGGCGGCGTTAAAGATTGCACGAAAAGGGATGAAATCTGCTATGGTACTTACTTAACATTTACTATATGTACTAGATCTATATATGTGTATGTGTTTGAAAAATGTTCTCCAATGATATGTATTAATATTTAATATTGACTGAATGAAGGCATTAGGATTCCAAAAAAAAATGGAATCGCATTACGTGTGAATATGAATTTTAGGTTTAATTTTAAGCTCTCTTTACATATTGCGATTTATTGGATCTTTATAAATCGAATTTTAAACATAAAATTATAACGTCGTCTTGAACCCCATTTGCTTTATTAGAAATAGTTTACTGATAATAAATAAAACTTTAATTTATATACCAGATTTGAAAATATTTCCTTAAGACAAGTCTTTCAAGTCCAAAATATTTGGATACAGACAGGTTAGCTTTAAGTGGCAGTCTGCCATCAGACTCACTTAGACGTTTTCGTCCACTGTGATACCACAGGAACAAAAGGAGGAATATGCCTTCTAGTTCCTACCGTTGAACCATCCAGATCGCTTTAAAAAGCCCAATTACATGCGAATGTTCACATCCGCTAAATCAGACAGGTTCTCAAAGAAATGAGAACCTAAAGTGGAACTCTTTCTAACTGCTAGTGCGGGACACACACACAGTAGGTGTTCTATAGTCTCTTCTTCCTCGATGTCCCTATAGCTTCTGCAAAAGTCGTTGCTGGCAAACTTCAGTCTGTCAGTATGTTTTCCGATTAGACAGTGACCTGGCATGACGGACACAATGACTGAGACGTCTGTTCTAGCCAATGACAGCAAAGCACATTGCAAATTTTGCCCATGAACATTCCACTAAGGAACAGGGATAAACTTCTCACATACCAATGAGTGCAGTCCCATTCAAGTTTTAAACTCAATGATAAGGGGCCTCCTTTTTATAGACGAGTCCGAACGGCGTGCCGCAGTGCGACACCTCTTTGGAGAGAAGTTTTAGATGGCATAGTACCTCACAAATGTTGCCAACATTAGAAGGGGAAAACCACCGCTGAAATTTTTTTCTGATGGTCTCGCCAAGGTTCGAGCCCAGGCGTTTAGTGTCATAGGCGGACACGCTAACCTCTGCGCTACGGGGGCCTGACAGCAAAGCAGTAGACCTTTTCAAGTCTAGATGAGGCCACATTGTTTTGGAGCGCTCACAGCCCCCTCTTTTGACCATCTATCATTCGTTGTCCTACGGGCCTGGTCCTAAAAACTTAGCTTACATGTCGCTAGAGGCATACTCACAGATTCCAGTATCCCTGGAATGTGTAAGGTAGTTCCTAGTCTCGCATGCTCGTCCGCTTTAAAATTCCCTGGGATATCTCTGTGGCCCGGCACCCAGAACAGGTGCATTTTGAACTGTTCAGCCATCTCGTTGGGAGATCTGGGACAGTCGAGGGCGGTTTTTGTGTTCAGAACTACGTTCTCCAGGGAATTAATGGCTGTCTGAGAAGATATTTATGTCAATCTTCGTAATGACATTATATCTTTGCCATTCCACCACTTCCTTAATTGCAAGGATCTCTGCTTGATACACATTGCAGTGGTCGGGTAACCTTTTCGATCGATGACCAATTCTAGATCTTTAGAGTACACCCCAAAGCCCACCTGGTCGTTTAGTTTGGAACCATTCGTATAGAATTCTATGTAACTGTTACCAAGAATATCGTAGTTCCAATCGGTTCTATCAGGCATAGTGGTACAGTATTTTTTATCAAAAAGCTGAGCCGCTTTTTGATTAAAATTAGTAGGGTGTAATCCACACTGCCTGGATCATCGAATATTGCATCAAGTGTCCGTAGCCGCCACATGACCAATGAGAAAGCTCCCTTAACCTCACGGCAATGGTCGCTGCAATTTGGGTAGCCACAGTGTCCAGAGGCATAAGATTAAATTAAATTAAATTCGGTGCTTTAGATGGTGTCAAGCCATCCTTTGGATCCGTTTGAGCATTGCACAATAGGTGGACTTTTGATGCGCCGTCCACCAGACCACAACACTATATAGCATAAAAGGTCTGACAACTGCAGTATATACCCAATGCATGACACGCGGTCTAAATCCCCAACTTTTGCCAATGGCTCTCCTGCAGGTGTATACGGCAAGAGTGGCCTATCTTGCCCTTTCCAAAGTGTTGGATTTGAAGTTCAATTTCCTGTCCAGCAAAACACCCAGGAATTTTGTGCTTTTCGTAAATGGGACATTCTTTCCACCCAAGGAGGCAGGTTGTTCCACTGTAGGCAACTTGTATCTCCTGCTGAACAGAACTACTGCTGTCTTGCACGGATTTATACCCAGACCACTTTCGGTAGCCCACTTTGCTGGGAAACTTATCCCTAATCGCAATTGCCACGTCATCAGCATACGCGACCACTTTTACGCCTTTTTCTTCCAGAGATAATAATATATTGTTAATGGCTATAAACCAAAGTAGAGGAGACAGTGCACCTCCTTGAGGAGTTCCTCTGCTGACCCATCTTTTTTGAGCCACAGACACAAGCCCAAGCCTGCCGTAATGCATCTGGAGAGTCTCAGTGAGAGGTCGGGTGGCACCGGCTCTTGCACAAATACTGAGTGCTTATGATGCTCGATATGACAAGGCAAGTTTTTGGAGCCTTTAAATAACCAATGGCCACCATGTTCCCGTGGCGTTATAGATATATCAGCGTTGATCCACCTGATCAAAAGCGTTAGATACAGCTCTAGAAAAGAGAACCCCAAAGATCGGGCAGAGTATCAAGCGGTTCAAGTTAGCATTCACGCCGACACAGTAGCCGAAGCGGTAAACAGCTAACGAGTGAACTCAGTCCTTGGAGAACGACCGCTACCCTTTGAACATATAGAAGTTACTTGGACCAAAATTTTAGCACGATATTCGTTTCCAAGTCTCCAATGTCTTTCATTTGATAACCATATTGTGCCCATCGGTCCATATTTGGTTTGGGTGGCGTTTTTGGGATAAGGGGAAGGGTCCGCCCCCATCCAATACCCAAAAATACCATATTCGTATTCTACTTTCCAATACCTTTTGTTTGATACCCATATTGTACCGTTCTGCCCATTTTTGATTTTGGGTGACATAGAGTGGAGGGTCCGCCCCCCTTCCGATATTGAAAAATTATATAGCCTATGTTTGCTTCCAGACCAACCCACACAATTTGCGAAAATTTCGAGAAAATCGGTTTTGCCGTTTTTCAGTCTATGCGGAACAAACCGAGTACCATGCAGCCATGATTGGCAAACGTGACTATTTTGGACGTTTTTGGGGGGGTGGGGTGACCCCCTATACTTTGACATGAATTTGTATACCAGATTCGTTATCTACTCCCGTATAATTTTCATTCGATACCCATATTGTCCTTATCGGTCCACTTTTGATTTTGGGTGGTATTTGTGGGGTAACAGGGGAGGGTCCGCTCCCTCCGATATCAATAAATTATGAAGCCTATTCCTTCCAACCGCCCATTTTCGTAATCTAATCCCGAATACCTTTCATTTGAGACATATTGTCATGATCGTCAAATAAACCTATTTTAACGGGTTTTGGGGCTGGGGCGGCCCACCAAATACTTGGACCCAATTTTTATTATGAAATTCGTACTCTACTCCTGAATACCTTTCATATGAATGCCACATTGTCCCTATCGGTCAACTTTTATTTTTGGGTAGTACTTTTTGGTAAGGGGGACGGTCCGCCCCCCTCCCGATATGAAAAGATTATTTAGTTTATGTTTCTTTTCAGACCAACCTACACTATCTGTGAACATTTCAAGGTAATCGGTTCAGATGTTTTTGAGTCTATACGGAACAAACAAACAAACCTACAAACAAACACAAATTCAATTTTGTATATAAGAAGAAGATAGTGAACTGCTCTCTACCACCAGGAAAATCACTCAAATTTCCTACTCACTAAACTAGATCCCATGTCACGAGGAGGATATGGACATGTCAGGTGAAGTATATGGATGTTAAGCTAAGCGATTGGACTTCACATATCCGATCCACTTAAAACTTCCTCACACAGAACGGGTTAGTGGGATATTTATCGGGATACTGTAACCTTCAGCCGCATAAAGTTCTTGGTGAGTGCCCACCACCAATAGCTGATGATGAGAAAGGCCGACGTAGAAAAATCAGAGCTACTCTGACTAAATTAACATCCGGACGGTGAAGCAAGTTGAACCCATATCGTTAAAGGTTAGACGATACCATCCCCAATATCTGTCAGCCGAATAAAGTCCTTGGTGGGTGCCCACCACCAATAGCTGATGATGAGAAAGGCCGACGTAGAAAAATCAGAGCTACTCTGACTAAATTAACATCCGGACGGTGAAGCAAGTTAAAGGTTAGACGATACCATCCCCAATATCTGTCTTGCTTACAACATAGCACCCCATGATACCTATAACCAATTTACATACCCGCAGAAGCCTACTAATCTGACTGCAGTCACTATGGACCGCTCCAATTGATGATGCCTGATTACTGGAACTAGATTTGAAGACGGTGGCCGGCTCAGAGTAATTTTAGAATGAATCAATCTGTATGCTTACAAACAGTTTAGAGCGCACAACAAACCGATTACTGGTTTATGTTGTTGTTGTTGTAGCAGTGTGTGCAGCCTTTGCCAACGAATGACTTCATCGGGCCAATCCGGTACGTACAACAGGTTGACATGGGATGCAGGTGTATGGCTGGGATGTAAGTGTATGGTTGGGATGTAGGTTTATGGTTGGGATGTAGGTGTATGTTTGGGATGTAGATGTATGGTTGGGATGTAAGTGTGTGGTTGGGATGTAGGGTGGTTTAGGTGTATGACCATAGTGGCATGGGACGGATTAAAATCCGCACCCTATCTCAAGCCTAACCTACAGCCAATGAGGCTGCAACAACATGGTCTGGGCTTTTTCAATCATGCCAATGACCAGAAGCGTACTGAGAAGCCACTTCGGAATGTACCTCTCAAATGACTAAAAACGGATAACACGAACACTAAAGCGACAAGCTCAGAGTGGGATTGCATTGTCTGCCGGATGCCACTACAGTCCCACTCGCTTTACGGGCTCCAATTTATCTTTAGGGCTACCTATTAAGTATCTATTCACCGAAAATTAAGCAAACACTACTAACAAAGGCACTTCTAGCTCGGAGTGCTCTCCGATTCAAGTTTATCGAATTTAGTTTTTGTTTTTTATCTTAAATTTATGATAAAATTAGTAAATAACGACTTACCTAGATCAATGTTATAAAAGTGTTTCATAGAGCCAAAAAAAACAAAGTTAACACCAGCGACTATTAACTACACAAAGTAATAACGCGCCAAAACTAAACATTTGTAAACAAGTATTTCCAAGTCGGGCAGAGAGGGCAATAACATCAGCGAAATGCTCAAAGAGAAGGAATTTTGGGTTTTGACGTTTTGCAACAAACTTGCGTTACGTTATAACCACTGATTGAAAGCAAATTGACAACTGTATATGTCACGCATACAGTAAGGTCGTTACTATTTTGACACATCATAGTATATTTCCCGAACTAGTGAATTCAACTAAAAAAGCCGCATAAACTAATAGAAAATAAAGCAATAATTGTAGAATTTGGTAAAAAAAAACTATGCTGCAAGCACTGTACGATCTGCCATTTAATTTTTTGGTACCACCAAATCTTAAATTACGCATACAAATACCGAATCCCTCACCTTTCTTTATATTCAGCTGGATTTTGGTTTCCTACTTTCTTGTAACAGGAGGTAAATACCGGCCTATGTACACATCATGTGTGGCCTTTGGATTTAAACGGATTATGAACGCTTTTAATCATGTTTTTTTTTCAGGTATCATATATGATGTCATTGTGGAACCGCCTAGTGTTGGAGCTACAGTAGATGAAAATGGGCATTCACGTCCAGTTGCTTTTATGCCCTATCGGGTTAATGGACAATACATCATGGAGGGTTTAGCTAGCTCTTTTCTCTTCACAATTGGTGGTATTGGTTTTATAATTATGGATCAAACACATACTCCGGGAAAAACTAAGCTTAATCGACTTTTGTTGTCCTCCATGGGATTTATTTTCATCTTGGTATCGTTTTTCACAACTTGGTTGTTTATGCGCATGAAATTGCCAAGTTATTTGCAAGCATAATTCATTGGTATCCGCATTGGAATCTCATACTTTTTAAGTCAGTATTTTATTTGATATTTGATACACAGTACACTATGCACAGTGGTACTAAATATATGTTCATTCCTTAAGAGATTAGGATGGAGAATAATTGCTACTAGTGAAGTAAGTGGGTGTTGGCAGAGAGAACATACATATTGGTGTTAGTGTAGAAGTTCTCATTGGGATCTAATTGGATTGGGCAGAAGAAATCAAAAAACTAAAACGCTTTAAGAGGTTACAAACTACCACAAATTATTTGTGTAAAAGGGGCGTATGTTAGTACAATCTGAGCAATTCCAGCAATCGTTTCTTACTTTAATGTGGAAGCAGGCAGGTATTCTCATCGAGCCATGCATTAAATTCAATGCCTTCAAAGTCTTTTGGTACTGTTACGCAAACGAACCTTAACAACAAAATCGCCATCGTTGAAGCAATGCAACCAATCATCGTAAACCGACTAGTTCTTACCGGAATCATTCTGTACAAGGACTGTTCTTCGGAGATACGCTATAACAACAACGAAACCAGCAACCCTGAACGCTATCACTTAACCTAAACTCTGAATGCAAAGCCGATTGAAAAGTCTTCAGAGAATGCACCAATTGCCGTTTTAGTGAACTGCCATCCTCTCCAGCTGTGCGAGTTGCCCAACGAAAATTCTGAAAAATCATCAAGCAGCCAATCGATTGACGGAATTTATTTATTTAAATTTCAGTAATACAAATAAGAATTTTTAGTTGAAACCAAAATTTTCAACTAAGCGGAACTTTTGACTGATACGTTGTTGTTGTTGTTGTTGTTGTAGCAGTGTGTTGTACACTGAGGCGGCAGCCCTGGAGAACTCCATCGTGTCAATCCACTACGTACAACCGGCTGCCATGGTAGTCTACTGTCAAGCCATTCTCAAACTCTGAAATTGGGGTTAATTGGCCGCTCTCTGTAACTGATCCGAAAAGCTGTAACATGTTCGACCGTCTACGTGTTGATTTTTTATACCTACCACCGAAAGATGGCGGTATATTCATTTTGTTTTTCCGTTTTCAACGCTTGGAAATATCCATTTCCGACCCAATAAAGTATATACATTCTTGGTCAGTGTAAAAATCGAAGACGATCTAGCCATGTCCGTCCGTCTGTCTGATGAAATCACGCTACAGTCTTTAAAAATAGAGCTATTGAGCTGAAACTTTGCGCAGTTTCTTTTTTTGTCCATAAGCAGGTTAAGTTCGAAAATGGGCTATATCGGACTATATCTTGATATAGCCCCGATATAGACCGATTCGATGATTTAGGGCCTTTGACGATATACCACTTCAATTTGGCCCAGATCAGTCCAGATTTAGATATAGCTGCCATATAGCCGATCTCTCGATTTGAGGTCTTGGGCCCATAAAAGGCGCATTTATTGCCCGATTTTACGGAAATTTGGGACAGTGAGTTGTGTTAGGCCCCTTGACATCTTTTTGCAATTTGGCCCACATCAGTCCAGATTTGGATATAGCTGCCATATAGACCGATCTCTCGATTTAAGGTTTTGGGGCCACAAAAGGCGCTTTTATTGTCCGATTTCGCCGAAATTTGGAACAGGGAGTTGTGTTAGGTCCTTCGACAGCCCTCTTCAATTTGGCCCAGATCGGTTCAGATTTGGATATAGCTGCCATATAGGCCGATCTCTCGATATAAAGTTTTTGGCTCATAAAAGGCGCATTTATTGGCCCATTTCGCCGAAATTTTATACAGGGAGTTGCATTAGGTCCTTCGACAGCCCTCTTCGATATGTCCCATACCGGTTCAGATTTGGATTTAGATGGCATATGGACCGATCTCTCGATTTAAAGTATTGGCCCCATAAAAAGCACATTTATAATCCGATTTCGTTGAAATTTGAAACAGTGACTTATGCTAGGCTTTTCGACACCCGTGTCGTATATGGTTCAGATCGGTCTATTTTTGGATATGGCTACCAAAAAGACCAATATTTTGTTCTACAAAATTAAACAATGACTTGTACTTATTAGACCTCTCAATATCCGTGTCGAATTTGTTGCAAATCGAACGATATTTCGATTTAGCTGCTATGGGGGCATAAATTATGCATTTTCACCAGATTATGACGACGGTGGTTTACATATATACCCTGGGTGGTGGGTATCTAACGCCTTTTTAATTGTTGTTTTTTTTTTTGAGAGAGAGAGGCCGAGAGTAAAAGCCTTTCGTCGCATTCGTGGGCATCGAGGCAATAAGCAACCATCATAATCTACTATTGATGAAGTTACCGAGGTCATTCTCAAATCGTCTAAGACGATGATACGATTCGTCCGTTTTGGCGACGTAACTGATCCGAAGAGACGCGATAGGTCCAAGACGATGATAGGATTCGTCAGGTTTGGCGACGTAACTGATCCGAAGAGACGCCATAGGTTCTTAACAGTCGTTATTATTAGCAATAAATCATACTGGGGACTGGGCCCAGCGGAAATTTCTACACTAATGCTAAAGAGTTTCTATGTATTTGAGGAAGGGTCGTTACCGTGAAAGGAAATGCGATATATTTATTATAAAAGTTGTAGTCTAGACTCTAGAATATCAGGAAGATATAAACAGCATTCTAGAAAATATTTCAGCGGATGCGGTAGGCAGCTACCATTCTTGGAGACCATCCATCGTCCACAGCACCTGATGAAGTTAATCTCCCTTGTGAATAACCATTATAGTTCCGTCTCAACTACGTTCGGCGGAGGCGATCCTACTCGACTGGGATTGATACGAAATTCTTAGATGTGCGAGTTTCAATGTTTATAAATCCTTTTCATTTTTATTTACTTTTTTTTGTAGTATAAAACCGATATAAATCTAAAAACAAAAAATACTTTTAAATAATTACAGTTCTAAAATGAAGTTATTTAAAATGAAAATAACACAAGATGAACGTGCACAGAAGTAGTCTTAGCAGGATAGGCATTTCCTGATGTACATTATTTAAATGTTGCATAATAGCTTGGGCGGTGGGTTGAATCGAATCACTTTAATATTTCCAAAAGTTTGGATTTTGCTCCATACGCCTTTGGAAATTTGTATACCAGTTTTGTAGCGTGGACAGTGGCACAAGCGTTTGATTACTCATTGTAGGCAGCTCTTGGGGAGTCACTGTGAAGCTGGAGGCATAGTTGAAGAAATTTTCCAACATTTTTTGACTAAACTGCAGGTTTGCATTGGCATTCGACTGAAATAAAACCAAAGCCAATATGTTATAAGAATCTAAAAAAAAAATCTTGCTAAAACTTACCACTGCTGGAGTTAGTTGTGTCACAGACATATCTGGCTCCACAGATATACCAATTTGTGCAGTATGTGATATTTCTTGGGCTCCAAATTGCATACCGTTTTCCTGAGCTTCTAGTTCATGAGATTTTTTCAATTGCGATATTTTGAATATAGCTGAAGGTTTGTTATTCGATATATGACCCAAATATTGCCAGGTTGGTGCCGACTGTGCATCGGGCCAAGAAAAATACACAGCTGCAGCCATACCTTCTGGTAAAGGTTGTACGCCGGTTAAAAACACCACTATATAGTTTACATGATCAATATCCGGCACATTTATTAGTAACTTATTTTCATCAACAGGCGTGAAATCTGTTTGAGGCTTTACAAAATGTGTTTTTATACATTTTGGATATCATATTATAATAAAAACTTACCAGTCTCCCAGAGATAATTAAACCAAACATAATTTTCTATTTCTTTAATAGGAAAAATCTAAAATAAAAACTTTTTTGAAGGAGAGAATTCTTGTTTACGTTTGTTCTAGAACAAAATTTGACATTTTGCAAAGTCTTGTTTGAAATTGCCTGATGGTTGCAACCTAATTTCAGACGAATGATGTTCACTTATGGCAATAACAAATTAAACCGGTGTTTTTTTTCAAAATTGTCAGGGTTTAAAGCTGTTTGGGTTTGGAGGATTTATCAAAACGAAAGGTTAATAGTTTTCATAACGTTAATAAATGCGCAGAGGTATTATTTTATTTTTATGTGTTATTCTGGAACGCCTCGGATGAAAGCGGCATTTGGATAACGACACGGAATAGCTGTGAGCACCACACAGGCTCGAACTTTGTAGTTCAATCTGTGTGGTGTTCATCGGTGTAACGAGAAGCATAGCTGAGAGCATGACATAATTACCAGATAGTGTACCGTAAACAGATAAGTAAAATTTTTTCTCGCGAAGTTCACTATCTGTCAACGAGTTGTGGTTGTTAATGGTGGTGTTCCAAGGTTGGGATTTATCTGACGATAAAACCCCGTTTGTGGTGCCATGAATTGCCTTGCCGGTATGCTGGCGTTTAGCGCGGCTAGGGCTCGCCGGATGGGGGTGGTTCTTGCAACCATGACATCTATCACACCATAAACCAAAAAAAATCATACCGGTCTTTGCGTAAGAAAGAAAGAAAAAGGTAGGCCAAAATAAGTCCAAAAAAAAAAAGGAACAGGAGACAATGTCGAAAAAAAAACAAACACGTTCACTCACGAAATTAATGGACAAATAACCTACACTGCACCGGACGATACGTGGCTTGGCGGCTGGTATGCCAAGCACTCGGCCCTCCCACAGAAGCCACGATCGGGCTTCACCATGATACCTACATCATGCCCTAGGTATCCCAACATCGGTACCCTTACTTACCTCTTATTTGTTCCCTACCACCTTCCTAAAATCGGCCTAAGCCAAACACATTTCTAATTCCGTATTCCAAACGTTATAAAACTGCCCTCTTTATTGTCACAAGTACAAAGAAATCTTAAATAGAATTCCAACAATGACATCCACCGTTCGCCTTCGATCCGATCATTTCTATCCGCTGAAGTAAGGTTCCCGGTTTGCTTCGGCCGGGCTGCCGCTGATGTCCGTCCGCGTATAAACGTCGGTAGTTGGTTCTGTCCGTCCGTGTTGTCTATATGAATATATTCCGCCTTTTGTGTTTTCTTTCAATCAATTCCTTTTTCTCCTTTTAGGTTTGACAAGCTGATATCCCCACCTAACGGGCAAAAGCTCCCTGATCAACGTATTGAGGACCTACCCGGATTAGAGCTCTGATCCTAGCGCCTACGGTTCCTCTAAAACGGAACTCACTAAATTTAAGTTGGGACAGATAACCCTTCTTGTCTCCCCCAGGTAAAAAAAGAAAATTAATATATATATATATATATCTAGATAGTATTGGGCACAAATATATTTATATATGTAAGTATTTACTGTAAAAAAAAGGTCTGTCTTTATAGGTCGTCCGTTTTGGTCCGGAGTCCGGCATTTACCCTTGCAACCCGGGGAGGTTGCAAGCATCAGGAGCTCCCACGTTGATTGGAGTGGCGATGGTGACTGGGCGTGGCTGATGACCGACGATAGGTGTATTGTAATTATTCCTTATTTTGCTTATACTTCATATATTTTCCAGACTCTCTATTTAGGCTATAAATCCAATTCAGTTTGTAGGTTAAGCCTTTTTTTTACTTGTAGGTTAAGCTCTATTTAGTTTGTAAGTTAAACTCTATTTAGTTTGTAAGTTACACTCTATTTAGTTTGTAAGTAACACTCTATTTAGCTTGCAAGTTACACTCTGTTTAGTTGGTAAGTAACACTCTATTTAGCTTGCAAGTTACACTCTGTTTAGTTGGTAAGTAACACTCTATTTAGTTTGTAAGTTAAACTCTATTTAGTTTGCAAGTTACACTCTGTTTAGTTGGTAAGTTTTAATCTCATATAGTTTTTAGGTTGTAACTTCCTGATGCACGTAGTTTTTAGGATTAATTCGCATGTAGTTTTTCAAGATTAATTGACACGTAGCTTTTAAGATTATTCGGCATGTAGATTTTAGCCTTGTGTTTTTCTTTCTTATTTGTAGTTGATTAATTAATTTAGGTTGTAGCCAAAAATGCAAATTTTCTTGAACACAAATTCACGGCAAATAAAAAAACTCTTTCGCTACCACTGGTGTTTTATTTTCTCTTTTCCTTTTTTTTTTTGTTCATAGCGTTTATATTAAGGTAAAAGTGGTTCACACTGCTTTGTGGCGCCGGGCATTCCACTTAACCGCAGACACTTGCAGAAAAAACTTTCTTCTCCAATCTCTCGCAGACAAACTCTTTTCTCTCCATCCAGCCAGCTCCAATATCCAGATCCAAAAGAAAGGGAAAGGCCCAGGAAATCGGCCATTTTCCCTAAATTTCCTAATATGGCTTTTTCCTTTCGCTTTTTCCCTTATTTTTGATATTTGGCCCCAAGCGACCTGACATATATCAATTCCAATCTGTGGCCAGCTGTTTCGGCCGCGTTGCCAACCAAATGAACATCATGATATTCACAATAGTGTCAATATGGGGACCTACTAACGCCCTGACATCGCGCACACAACAAACCCAACCATCCTGCCGATATCACTATCAAAGGATGGGAGGGAAAAAAGGTGCGATTTCTCGCAGTGTAGAAAGGTTAAAAATCCGGCTGTTTACGAATGGGCAACCCTAAAATGTGATCCGAACTGGCATCCCTATCGACTAATCGCTCAATTAGTGGAATCCGCCGTTCAATTGGTGGAATTAATCGTCGCCCTAGCTCAACTCTTTTAATAACTTTTATTCAACACAACTCAATTCTAGGGCCGGCCTCTCACTGGAGAAGGTGTCTCGGACACGTCAACGTATACCACGCTGCAAGCCTTTACCTTAAATAGCTGATTTTCACAACTAAAATTTGCACTTCCATACGTGTGTCCATCCCTTTATTTTATATCGCCGCATGTGAACCCCCTAATATGAAATGACATACGCGCCCGTCACTAAGGTCTGGCCTATGGATATCAACTCGTGATGCATGAAATGGATAGCTAAAGGCCAAAGAAGAAGAAATAACTCAATTTTTTCAATGGGACGACCGGAACAGCAACAATGGACGCAGAAATTATTTGGTAAGTATAATAATAAAAAAAAAATAAAAACTGGTGGCCATGTACAATAAAAAGAGTGTTTTAGTGCTTTAATTAAATTAAAGGGGCGTGCGCGTTTGCCCGAGAAAAATAAAGTGAAAATACGCTATGAACGAAAATGGCAGTGTTGCATGTGTGTGTGCGTGTGTGTAACAAAAAAAAAAAGGTTGAAGCAAATTCTAAAACAACCCAATAAATCCCTTAACAACAGATGAACAATGCAAAGAAAATGGTGGGGAAAGTTCACCGAATCCCTAAAATAATAATAAAAAAAAAAATCCTCCAGCCTAAATCAAAAAACATTTTAACCGAAGTGTCTAAAAAACCCAATAGCGCCAGTACCCAATAGCCACCCGTGGCTAAGGCCACTGAGCTAAATGTGATGGCGGAAAATAATGAAAATTGCCAAGCAAAACGTGAAAAATAAGTGAAAATACAAGAAAAACCCCAATAACCTAAAAATGCAGTGCCGGAAAAGTGAGTAGCGTGGGTTTCAAAAAAAAAAAAAAAAAAAAATAAATAAGTTGGCGTCGGTCCAATACACCCACAAGTGTACATATAAAAAATATCATCACCAATATCAATGGTGCGAGTGCGTAAAAGTGTGATCGTAATAGTGGAGTGCAACGGTGCCAAACGCAAGTGTGCGTAACCCACTCAAATAATGAATGGGGTGGGGGGTACGCATAATAAACGCGCCAATTTTAGTGGAGTGAAACAAAAGTAAAGTGCATACCAATCAATAATTGGGACACCTGAATTGAAACACCAAGTGCCATAAAAATAATGTGATGAAGTGAAAAAGGAAGCTGAAAAGAAAATAGACTTCGGACGGACAGAAAGTTAATGAACAGAAAATTAATTGAAATTAGAGAGTGACATTCTTAAAATAAAAAAAAAAAAATTGGAATGTGGAAAGTAAATCCCGGTTATGCGAAAATAATTGGAAAATGACCTATGTCAACGTGAATAAAAACAACGAAGGAGAGCATGTAAATTCTGAAACAAAATACGAAGGAGGTTGAAGAAAAAAAAAAAAAAAAAAAAAACGGACAAAAGCCAAATTGGTTTGTGACTTTGCGAGTGCCGTAAAGAGTTCAATGAACTGAAAAGTGAAAGTGGAAGAGAAAGTTAGTGCGAAATATCAAAAAGGATTTAAAAAAAATTAAAATGTCGAAATTATAAGTTATCGTGAATATGCGATAAAAATTACAAAGTGGCCTTTGGAAAAATTTGAAAAATAAACCAAAATGTGTTTTTAAATAAAGCATTTAGTGTGAAATGGACAAAAAGAAAGAAAGAAAACAAGCAAAAACTTTCAAAAAAAAATTTAAAAATATAAAACCATATAAGGTGAATGGTACTAAATGGTAATTTCTTTCCTTCTACTTTCAGATCCAAAGAATACCTCCCACGGAATTTGTCCACCACATCCTTGAGGACTAAGGACCAAACCGGAGAACCTTAAAGGAAAGGACAGAACGGAAAGGACAGGTAAGTACACATGAAGTATCCTAAAAGATCTGCACTTATACCTTTTTACGACTCCAAACAGGTCTTCGCCCAGGGACTAACAGGAACCCCCCACACACACAATGCCCATCCGAGTTTCAGAGGAAACAGGTAAGTCCGTTTTTCCTCTTCTATTCCTTCCAAAATACCGGTCCGTTGACCGACAATTTAACTAGAATCGGGTAGAACGAAAATTTGTGACCAATTGCGTTCCAAAAGCGGATGTGGACGTTGAGGGATGTAATATTCACTTTTTGTTACCGCCACCTAGTGGTGCCCCAAGGTTAACGCATGTTAATTATAGTGGTGAGAGGCCGCTAAATGAATTTGATTTTCATCCAGTGGACGGGACAGATGTGTGGAATGCGTTGAATCCAATTAAATCTAACGCTGTCGGAGCTGATGGGGTTCCACTAAGATTTTTAAGATTGATATTTCCTCTCATTTCAAGATTAATTGTACCCTTATTCAATAATATACTGATGACTTCCTCCTATCCAGATGCTTGGAAAATTGCAAGGGTAGTGCCCATACCAAAAATTAGCAGACCGACAACGCCAAGCGACTTTAGGCCCATTAGCATTCTACCGGTGTTCTCCAAGATCTTTGAGATTTTATTGAATAGACAGATTGTTGTTAGTCAAACTGTAACAAGATTATTTTCAAATTTTGAATTTGGCTTTAAGAGACACTTTAGCACAACAACACTGATGGCAAGTTTAATGGATGAAGTGAGAAGGAATATTGATCTTAACTAGTTAGGGTCAAGAACCCAGGTCATGCGTCAAAGGGCCAACCGATTGGCGGCTAACACCCTCCCCAGACCGTTCGCCAACCCGAGATCATACGTGGTGATCCTGACCACCAATCTGGAGATGCGTACCAGAGTCATCGTCACCGGATACTGCGTTACCGGCTTATTCACCGCGGTGAATCTGCCTTGTGTCTTCCACCCACTGTGATTCCATCCGCTATAACCGTCCTCTGGCCGCTCATATTCCTCATTCGTCCTCCCACCTTACTACGATGTGCATCCTAATGTCATAGTTTCGCTGGGGCACAGGGGGGTAGGCTCCGGAGGTCTATGACACGTCACAAGTTGGCCGCCCATTGACGTCAGCACACGTTGGAATCACAACCTGAGGGAGCTTCTGCGGTACTCTGGTCACGAAAACTCTGGCGCCCATCTCCAAGGTCCGGTGTAGAAGGTTCATCACTGACCTTTCGGTCGGTAAACAAAGTGGGGAATGCCACAGCCGCCCATCAAGCCGAATTGCTTGAAACACCGCGCTTTGCGGGTAGGGAGATAACTAGAAGAAATAAAACAACAACTGAAAGAAAAAGATAAAATAAGGGCTCAAAAAAACCCAAAACTAAAACAAGAAAAATCTGGCTCAAGCCAAAAAGAAACGATATACCAATTCGGTGTTAGAAAAAAGAAAGAAGACAAAAAAAAAAAAAAAAAAAAAAAAAAAAATATTGCCAAGAGCGCTACGCCACTCTGGCTTTGGGACACTATGCTATCCCATTCGATTTATAAAAATAAAATTCACTGATTACCACTATCTTAACCTATTTAAAAAAAAAAAAAAAAATAATCCATATGCCATTCAAGGCAAAAACGGAAAAACAAAAACAGAATTACTAAAATAACGAAATTCATATCTAATTCAAAGCAACAAGCAATTCATTTACTTAAGCCTAAAATCCTAAACCTATGAATGCTACCTATGGTCTTAACCTATTGCTTTAAATCCTTGGCGTGAAAGACGCCCAAAGATTTCCCTTGAAGATCTTCCACTTCATATAAGGAGTTCCCTACAGGCCGCACAATTCTACACTTGAAAAACTTCTTATCAAGTTTCGCGTTGTAGTCCTTAGAGAAGTTACTTTGCCGAAAACTACGGCGAAACACTTCTTGTCCGGGCAAGAATCTAACTTTTCGGCAACGAAGATTATAGGATTTTTCTCCCCTAAGGTAAGCTTTATGCAGGTTAGCTCTGATCAGCTCTCTGGTTCGCTCCATCTTCTCCGAGTTAGGCATAAGGTCGATATCGGGTTCATTTAACACTTGAAGTTTGCGCGCAATTTCGTATACGCTGCCGTGATTTATCATGTTAACGCCGAACAAAGCGTAGTAAGGCGTCACGTTTATTGCACTGTGCACCGACGAGCGCAGTGAGCATTCCACTTCCGAAAGGTGCTTATCCCACTCGCGGTGGTCTTCGCCAAGGTAAGCTCTTACCGCGGCAAGTACCGACTGGTTAACACGTTCCGACGCGTTGGCCTGTGGCGAATGGGTAGCGGTTCTCATATGGTGCACGCCGAAATTTTTAACCAAGTCCTGGAATTCCCTACTTACGAACTGTTTGCCATTGTCGGAGACAATGACTTCTGGAGTGCCAAACTTATGGAAAACTTCTGAAATCAAAAACTTTACCACATTTTTGGCACTCGCCTTAGCCATTGCCTTCAACAGCACGTACTTAGACAGATGGTCTAAAACAATAAATATGAAGGAATTCCCCGACTTGGAGCGCGGATAGGGGCCGAGGAAATCCACGTAGATGCGCTGGAATGGTCGTTCCACTTCGAATTCTTTGCCCATGGGTGGACGTAAAGTTGTGGTTGCCGGCTTCGTCTCCTTACAAACTCGGCATTGTTTCACAAAACTTCGCACCTGCACCGCCATGTTTGGCCAGTAAAAGTACTCTTTTACACGGTGCAAAGTTTTGTGAAATCCGCCATGAGCCGAGGTAGGTGGGCAATGAGCCCTTTCAATCACTTGTTCAGTCAGCTCGGCCGGCATCCACAACTTCCATGCGAAATCCTCACGCAAAGGGACACCGTCGTAGTGTCGCGTCCTTTTGTAGGCGATACCGTCGACAACCCGCAAGTCGGGTAAACTTGCCGCGTTCTCTTCGATATTCCGGATAAGATCTTGATAGGCGTCAGACTTAAAGGCTGGCGAGGAGAGATCCAACAACTGTCCTAAGTCCGTAGACAGTTCGTCCATATCGTACCTAGACAAGGTATCCGGAACAATGTTCTGGGTACCCTGCCTATGTTCGATATCGAACGTAAAGGACTGAAGATGGAGACTCCACCTCGCCAGTCTCCCGCTTAAATCCTTATGGGACATCAACCATTTGAGGCTGCTATGATCAGTGATGATGGTGAAAGCCATTAATTCAATATAAGGCCTGAATTTCTTTATTGCCATAACCACAGCCAAGCACTCTCTCTCCGTCACTGAATAATTCCTTTGAGCGGATGTTAACTTCTGTGAAAAATATGCAATGGGATGCTCTCCGCCCTCGTCATCCTTCTGAAATAGGACTGCTCCTATTCCCAGGTCGGAGGCATCACATTGCACATAGAAATGTTTCTCAAAGTTCGGGTGAGAGAGTACTGGGCTGGTAATCAGAGCCTGTTTCAACTGATCAAAAGCAGCCTTCGCCTGGTCGGTAAACACAAAAGTCTTACCCTTTTTAAGAGTATCGAAGATCGGGGTAGCTACCGTTGCGTAGTCGGGAATAAACCGCCTATACCAGCCGGTGGCGCCCATAAAACTTCTTACTTGCCTCGCCGTCTTTGGATAGTCGAATCGCGCTATAGTTTCAACTTTCGCTGGATCCGCCTTGAGGGTACCTCCACCAACAATATAGCCCAAGTATCGGAGCTCTTTGAAGCAAAATTTTGATTTTGCCACATTTATTGTGAGCCCCGCATCGGCTAACAATTCGGCCACACGCTTCAGCAACTCCAGGTGAGTGTCAAAATCTGGTGAAACCACCAAGAGGTCATCCAAGTAAACAAAAACACGGTCTCTTAGTGCTGCGGGAATCACTTTGTCCATTAACCGGCATAACCTCTGGGCCGCATTACACAACCCAAAAGGCATGACGGTAAAATGGTAAAGAGGCCTCCCCGGCACCGTAAAGGCTGTTTTTTCCTTACTGGCCTCATCAAGGGGTATCTGCCAGAAAGCATCCTTAAGGTCGACACTGGATATATAAAAGGTGTCACCAAGCCGGCTGAGTAGACCTTCAATATGCGGAAGAGGATAGGCGTCCTTGACGGTGAGAGCATTTAGTTTACGAGCATCAATGCATAGTCTATTTTTCTCGCCCTTGCGGACTAGGGTCACTGGATGACTCCAGGGACTATCGCTCTGCTCAATCACACCCAAGGCTAACATCCTATCCAACTCCGCATACATTAATCTCTGCACAGCTGGTGACACTGGGTAGTGCTTACTTTTAACTGGAGTTGAATCACGTGTGTCGATTGTGTGTACCTCAGACTGTGTCCTACCCAAGCCTTTCTTAGAAAAGCAAGGGAATTTCTCAATCACTTCTTCCAAGCGTTTCCGCTGGAAGTAGGACAATACATGGACTTTTCTGTCATCATTGACCCAGCCGTCAGCGTCATCACAAAGGCTGACATTGTTGGTGGTCAAACTCTCAATTTGGGCAAAGAGCTGAAACTTGCGCATAAAATCTATGCCAAGAAAAAGCGACCTTCCCAAAGACGGCACCAAAAAGAAAGTTATTTCATGCGACATTTTATTAAAAGTAACCGTGGCCGTGACGCGACCTACTATTTTATGAGGGCTTTCATCCGCGGTATGTATATATGAGTGGAATGGATGTACCACTAGATTCGCACGGCCGACGAAGTCGACGCAACCTTTTCCCAAACAGGATACCGTGGCACCGCTGTCGAGCAGACCCTCTATTTCTTGACCATTAATAACTAACCGTGTATAAAAGCGAGTGTCGTCACCCTCGTAGAGCGATGCGGCCGCAATTTGTCGCCGTAGAGCTTTCCTCTTTTTGTAACGCTCGCGCGCTTTCTTTACCTTATTGGAGATCCCAAAAATCCTCGCCTTTGCCTCGTTATACTCTTGTACCCGGACATGTAAAGGCTTTAACTCTCTAAGCTTTGGGACAAGTGTAGAACTATGCTTATGCTGTTGGGAATTCCTAAGAAGGGTGATCTTTTCATCAGGGGACGGGACTGGAGTTAAACTGGCGTCGACCGCACCTCTCCAGTCTGAGGTGGGATCCTCTGTCGGTTTCCCTGACATTTCGGGCAGTTTCTGACGGTTACTCCATCCTGACCACACCTGTAGCAAAAGAATTTTCTAGGCGCGGCACAATCCACCCAGCTATGACCTTCCAAACCACAATTCCAGCATTTCAGATTTGTTCTGCCTTGAATTGCATCCACTTCCATGGCCTCCGAAGGCAACTCTTCCTCCCAGGCTAATTCGTGAACGCGCTGCGGCCCTAGATTAGGGCGTTGATACTGTTGACGGTGGCTTGCAAGAAGATTTTCTGCCCTTTTGACTTCCCTGTAGAAGCTCCCCAAGTCGTCAACTCTCACTGAGAATATCATCTGTGCCAATGATGTTTTCAGGTTGCCCCTCATAATTTCCACCATCTCCGCCTCTCGATAGGGTTGCTTCTGCTGGTTTCGCAACTGAATCACCGCATTATAAAAATCTTCAAATGTTTCTTGGGGCTGCTGGCGACGATTGAGAATTTGTGTTTGAATCTGGAATTCGTTTTCAAACCGCTGGTATTGCGTCAGCAGAGCCCTCTCAATTTCTTCCCAAGATCGAAATTGGACAAACTTGCGGTGGTTCCAGTACCAGTCTAGCGCTGGTTTCTCCAAGAGCTGGTGAAACTTTGTTAGGAACTCGCCTTCAGGGCAATCGTAATCTCTTTTGAGCTCGCCTACGCGAAATATAAATTCTTGGACGTTCATGGTTTTGGAGGTTCCATCAAACTTAATTCCCCATTTAGCCAGGTTTAACTTGGCGGCCGAATCAGTGTGCGTGCTGCCTCCAGGCCTTCCAAAATGTGAATACGGACCTGGGAAATGCGCTGGTTGCGACGGCGGCGGCAAATGTGCTGGTGGCTCACGAGTGTTAGGCTGTTGTGGCCTCTCATTCAATGGCGTATAATAGATTGGCTGGGCTGAACCCCAAGAATTACGGTACACCGATGGCATGCTGAGACCGCCGGCCTCCGAAACTGGTGGTGCTGGTATAGATGATGTTGGGACAGCGCTGCTGGTTGGTACAAAAGGCGGTGGCTGTGAGTATAAGGACCCGGCCTGTTGATATGACGTGACTGGTGGAACTACTGGTGCCTGCATATGTGGCAAACCCCTAGACGGATGCGTTTGCGATGGCCCCAGAGATATATGCTGTCCCTGGCCCAGTAGTGGGCGTCCAGGCTGTCCTGTTGCCAGCTGAGCCATTGGTACATTGTTCGTAGGAACGGAATTACCCACTCCTAACGATCGTTTAGTAGCTTCAACAATGGTAGGTATCAAGCTGTTGATTCTTTCCGTCTGCTCCCTCTCGAACTCTATTCGGGCTAGACCAACGGCTGAAGAGATAATTTCGCGCATGCCAATACTCATAGTCGGGTTTGCTGGAGGCGCTGGGACGTTGAGACCAGTGAGTGGGCTAAAAGTTGGAGATGATACATGCCCTTGCGAGCTGAATGTGCTATTCAATAGCCGTGACAAATCGTCCATGCCTTGTGGTAGTGGTGGAGCGACGGATGAACGCGCAGATGCGATCGGCGCCTTGCTGGCTGCCATTGAGGTTGTTGTTGTTGTGGTAGTGAAAGTCACAGCTGGTTGGGTTGGGCTCACCCGAAAATTCTGAGAAGTTCCTGGCTGCATTATGGAATGGTCAGAATCTTCTCTGTTTGTCGAACGAGTGTTAACCATTGGAGTAAAAGATTTGCCAAAATAAAGAAATGTAAAATGCAAAAAGAAAAAAGAAAAGCAAAAAGTTGACGAATGTACTAAACTGCCAAAAGACAAATGTAATAAAGAATATAGCCGAAAAGGAAATTTCCTTTACGACTGTGCAAAAGCTGAATGTAGAATTAAAAAAAAACGAAGGTGAAAACCAAAATATGGCCAAGAGGAAATCCCCTCGTGACCTGAAATGTAAAATCTGGAAAACTGAAAAAACCAAAATATAAAGCTTCTAAATCCAAAGGACAGAAGCTAGCTGAAGAAAAATCAAAAGTTCCTAAAAAGCAAACAGCAGAATGGAAATGTATCTGGTATATACAAACTCCTGCTACTAAGGGAATAAATCTACCAAAGTAAAAGAAAACAGAAGAGAAATGGAACTACAAATTCATGTAAGGGATCGGTGGTAGGTAACAAACAAACAAAAAGGTAAGTAAAGGTAAAATGATGTACGTATCGTATAGTGCCAGTGTATGCATGTCCTAATACAAATATTCATTTTAATTCCAGGGTTTCGTGAGTGTAAACGCGAAAACAAAAAAACGATGAAACATGGAAGGTTAGCTACGGTGGACAACACGTGGAAACATAAATCTTTGTCTGGCCTTACAGCCCATGGACTAAGCCACGAATGCGTACGAAGACGAAGAAGAACGTGTATCCCGTGATAAAAAAAGGTAAGTCCACAATCAAATAGGCTATAACTAACTTTAATAATATTGACTCTAAATATGAAAAGATGTAGGCAGAAGTAGACATTTTCCTCCAAGCCCAAAGGCATTTGATGACACTAGGTATCGCTACCACTAGTCACCAAGACCAAGGACACGGAGACAGCTGTCACTTTAATGCACATCCTGTAATCTCCAAGTATTTATCGCCCCCTTTGATGAAGCTGCTCGTGCTCCAGAGTCTCTAAACTCGACTGGGCGGGACTTCACCAAATGAGACGTCTTCTACTTGGTGATTACATAATGTGTAGGACTGATAGAAATAAATGAATGGGCTATTGTGATGAAATTAGGGATAAAACTAAATTAAAACCAAGGGGCGATTAAAAGCTTACTTCCAAGAAGCTATCACGACCTCTGGATTAAAATAATCGTACCCCAAAAGAAATTCCGTCTAGAAAAGGACTGCTTAACTTGGGTCTTAAATGTAGCAAACGCGTTAGGGACTCTTAAATGACCTAAACGGGACTCATTTCTGACTGACAAGTAAACCAAGACATTCTCTACACAAAACAAAAACTATTGACACTAAAAGGCCTTATTTCGGGCCCCACGTTGGGCGCCATTTTGTTAATGGTGGTGTTCCAAGGTTGGGATTTATCTGACGATAAAACCCCGTTTGTGGTGCCATGAATTGCCTTGCCGGTATGCTGGCGTTTAGCGCGGCTAGGGCTCGCCGGATGGGGGTGGTTCTTGCAACCATGACATCTATCACACCATAAACCAAAAAAAATCATACCGGTCTTTGCGTAAGAAAGAAAGAAAAAGGTAGGCCAAAATAAGTCCAAAAAAAAAAGGAACAGGAGACAATGTCGAAAAAAAAAACAAACACGTTCACTCACGAAATTAATGGACAAATAACCTACACTGCACCGGACGATACGTGGCTTGGCGGCTGGTATGCCAAGCACTCGGCCCTCCCACAGAAGCCACGATCGGGCTTCACCATGATACCTACATCATGCCCTAGGTATCCCAACATCGGTACCCTTACTTACCTCTTATTTGTTCCCTACCACCTTCCTAAAATCGGCCTAAGCCAAACACATTTCTAATTCCGTATTCCAAACGTTATAAAACTGCCCTCTTTATTGTCACAAGTACAAAGAAATCTTAAATAGAATTCCAACAATGACATCCACCGTTCGCCTTCGATCCGATCATTTCTATCCGCTGAAGTAAGGTTCCCGGTTTGCTTCGGCCGGGCTGCCGCTGATGTCCGTCCGCGTATAAACGTCGGTAGTTGGTTCTGTCCGTCCGTGTTGTCTATATGAATATATTCCGCCTTTTGTGTTTTCTTTCAATCAATTCCTTTTTCTCCTTTTAGGTTTGACAAGCTGATATCCCCACCTAACGGGCAAAAGCTCCCTGATCAACGTATTGAGGACCTACCCGGATTAGAGCTCTGATCCTAGCGCCTACGGTTCCTCTAAAACGGAACTCACTAAATTTAAGTTGGGACAGATAACCCTTCTTGTCTCCCCCAGGTAAAAAAAGAAAATTAATATATATATATATATATCTAGATAGTATTGGGCACAAATATATTTATATATGTAAGTATTTACTGTAAAAAAAAGGTCTGTCTTTATAGGTCGTCCGTTTTGGTCCGGAGTCCGGCATTTACCCTTGCAACCCGGGGAGGTTGCAAGCATCAGGAGCTCCCACGTTGATTGGAGTGGCGATGGTGACTGGGCGTGGCTGATGACCGACGATAGGTGTATTGTAATTATTCCTTATTTTGCTTATACTTCATATATTTTCCAGACTCTCTATTTAGGCTATAAATCCAATTCAGTTTGTAGGTTAAGCCTTTTTTTTACTTGTAGGTTAAGCTCTATTTAGTTTGTAAGTTAAACTCTATTTAGTTTGTAAGTTACACTCTATTTAGTTTGTAAGTAACACTCTATTTAGCTTGCAAGTTACACTCTGTTTAGTTGGTAAGTAACACTCTATTTAGCTTGCAAGTTACACTCTGTTTAGTTGGTAAGTAACACTCTATTTAGTTTGTAAGTTAAACTCTATTTAGTTTGCAAGTTACACTCTGTTTAGTTGGTAAGTTTTAATCTCATATAGTTTTTAGGTTGTAACTTCCTGATGCACGTAGTTTTTAGGATTAATTCGCATGTAGTTTTTCAAGATTAATTGACACGTAGCTTTTAAGATTATTCGGCATGTAGATTTTAGCCTTGTGTTTTTCTTTCTTATTTGTAGTTGATTAATTAATTTAGGTTGTAGCCAAAAATGCAAATTTTCTTGAACACAAATTCACGGCAAATAAAAAAACTCTTTCGCTACCACTGGTGTTTTATTTTCTCTTTTCCTTTTTTTTTTTGTTCATAGCGTTTATATTAAGGTAAAAGTGGTTCACACTGCTTTGTGGCGCCGGGCATTCCACTTAACCGCAGACACTTGCAGAAAAAACTTTCTTCTCCAATCTCTCGCAGACAAACTCTTTTCTCTCCATCCAGCCAGCTCCAATATCCAGATCCAAAAGAAAGGGAAAGGCCCAGGAAATCGGCCATTTTCCCTAAATTTCCTAATATGGCTTTTTCCTTTCGCTTTTTCCCTTATTTTTGATATTTGGCCCCAAGCGACCTGACATATATCAATTCCAATCTGTGGCCAGCTGTTTCGGCCGCGTTGCCAACCAAATGAACATCATGATATTCACAATAGTGTCAATATGGGGACCTACTAACGCCCTGACATCGCGCACACAACATGGTTGTGTGTTTATATTATAGTTAAGAACCACAAACAAACAACAAAAAAATCGCGCGAACTAGTAATATACACAAAATCAAAGTTGTACTAATCACTAACAGAAAGTGTCAAGACAAATTTACTCAGGTAGTGTACAGAAAACAGCTGAGTACAATTTTTTCTCGCGGAGTACACATTCTGTCAACGAGATTTCATAACGTTCGGTTGTGTGTGTGCTTTATAGTTAAGAACCACAGCACACACAAGAAAAGAAAAATGGCGCCAACAAGTAATATACTCAAAATCAGAGTTGGACTAATCACTGATTTTGACAGATAGTGCATTCGATTTTTTGTTTTTGGCCAACTGCTCCTACCTGTTAAATTTGTCTTGGATAATGCACTCAATAATTTGTTTAACAGCATTGAAACATTGTTTGGTGCCATTTTGTGAGTAGTTTTACCCAAGGCGGATTTAAAAAGGTGGTCTTACGCGAACAGCTGTTATCAGACGGCCAGGTTTGAAGGTATTAAGATGACATTTTTTTGTTTACATTCTCTTTGTTGTTATCTTCTTTTTCGCATATTCTCTGCTCATGTACGCACACATATACACACACGCACACAAATTTCTTTGTGTTTGTTGGCAAAACGTCAATCAGCTTGATGGCAACATGGCGGATTGCACCATTTGATTCGTGTTTGTTGTACAAATGAGAACAGCTGTTAACAGCCGGCCAGGTTTGACGGTATTAAGATGACAGTTTTTTGTTTACATTCTCTTTGTTGTTATATTCTTTTTCGCATATTCTCTGCTCATGTACGCAAACATATACACACAAGCACACAAATTTCTTTGTGTTTGTTGGTAAAACGTCAATCAGCTTGATGACAACATGGCGGATTGCACCATTTGATTAGTGTTTGTTATACAAATGAGACCACCTTTAATTGTTTCGCCATGAATTTTACCTTTGCAATTAATTGAAGCGAAATTTGTGTTGGTGCAGCGACATGTCACTGATATTTTGCCCATAGAAATTAGTACCACACTTCAATTAATTGCAAATGTAATTAAATGCCCATGAAATGGACATTAATCGACTTTGCTTCAATGCTGTTGTCTTCGTTGTGTGTGTGTTGTTTCACTTTTTGCGTTCTGGCGAAGAATAGAATACGTGGGATTTCGCAATAATTTACTAGGCATTTTCGCTGCAAATGATGTCAATACTAGACTTAAATACTGAGTGCCTATGATGCTCGATTGTCGGATTATAAACGCCTTTGAATATCCAATGGCCATCGCAGTTTCCGCGGCCATCGCTTATTTGGACCGGAACGAGCTCATCTACAGGAGCTTGACGAGGACCGCCACCTTGAATCTCTTGATACAAATCAAAAGACACTTAAAATTAAAGGTTTTCGTTTCTTTGTATGTGAAAATTAACGGATATTATAATGGGAAGACAGATGTTTGCCCGAGTCAAATCACCATGATCTCTTAAAGCTGAGTATTCTGTTCAGCTTTTCGGGTGGAATGCTGTCAAACTCCATATAAAAAAAACGTCGGTGAAACGTTGGCTAAAAATAGGCGGAAAAGTAGTACTCTGCTTAAAGTGAGGAAAATGGCAAAAACTATTATAGGGGCAGGATTCACTGAATAAGGTTAAGCCAAGCGATCAGCCGATATACTTTTTTTTAATATTTGACAGTACTTGGCATTGAGGATGTCAACTTGTTCTCTTTTTACATTCATTCTTTGTTTACGTTTTCTCCTATATGATGACATTTTCAATCGTCAGATTTGACATCTTTAATGATGTTTATGGGGCCTATCCACTTTATGTTTTTGCATGTGACCTAACCTTCTATTAGTGAATCCTGTTATAGGGGCAACACTTGAATCTATTGCCGGCATCATATCTGTTATTTTATTGGTTTCAGTGGTTGTGTTTCTTTATTTGTTTGATACAAAGTATATAAAATAGAGAAAACAATAAGTGCAGATATAGAAACGTGTTTTGGTATATAAACAAAATATTTTGATAGCTGTAAAATTTCGCTCGCGATACAATGAAAAAAATTGCGGCGGCTATTCCGAAAGCAAAATGGAATACCAGCTCTAATGGAATGTGTTATTTTTCGCTATCGCCAGCATCTGTTATTGTGTCAACGATTAAACAATCTTAACCATTCCTGGCTTTTTGCTGACAACAGTGTCATAAGGAAACTGACATTCGAAAGCAGATTTTCTTGGAACAGGAGCACACATATTTTTATTATTTTCATTAAACTGGGAAATTATGGCTGGGCTTGTCCACTTGGCTAGATTTTGCAGTAAACACCAACATAATTTCAACAGCCAGAAAGCATACAGCACTTTGGGACGTTATCAGTACTGCAAATTCAATGCTCCCGGTAGTCGTCAGCGTGTAACAGCACATCTGGTAAGTAGTCTTTTGTCGCTTCATTATCAAGGCCATTCTCATTAAAATGTCCAACCACAACAAATATTTCGTAATATATAGCCAGTGTTATTGTTTTGGCAACAAAGCCTTCATCATAATTGGCTTTGGTGCATGATTGAATTTGACATTAAGTAACAACTATTTTGTTTACCAAAGGTCGTTGATGGCTAAATTGATTGTTAGGAACGTTGTCCTTGGAGGAAATGCAATAGAAGCCGTATATTCCTGATTTAAAACGTAAATACGTCGTGTTTTAATATGGTCTTTGGATGATTGAGATTTGAATTGTTTCATAAGGAATCATCTCCAAATGCTTGTCTCAATGTACGAATGAGTGGGGATTTTTTGGCAAAAACGAAAATTTGCCATACACTGTTTTCGAAATGCTGTGGTATTGACTCCGGAATTTCAATTTTGCATATATACATGAAAAGTGCCTATTTAGTAGTAATCACAATGTAATTGGCCGTGGAACGTTTATCAGCTAAGTTAGTTTTCATCTATAATATTGATGTGAAATACTCAACATGTAGCCTTTGAAGAGAAGATTTGTACAACTCATTGGAATAGATAGGTATACATTGCCCATCTTAAGTTCGATCTCTAGTCAGCCAAGACATAAACTCCCGCAAGGGTTTCACAACCTCATCTTCGTTAGCTTAGAGTAGGTATTGGCTAACTCAGAAACACAGCATACATTGAGGTGAAGTGCACCGATTTACCCGTTTGCACCCCCAAAACAGTAATGTAATGCTAATTTTCTCATAAGATGCATATGGGATGGCTTTGTGAGTAAATATTTAATTTTATTTGCTACAATCTACAATTCTTATCTATTTGTTTGCGGAATTAAACCGCATGCATTATTGGTTGGTATGAGTATATGTATACGAGAACTTTTGTTTAGCTCATAAGTTTAAAAAACTAAAAAAGTTGGTTTAACCAGGCATGAAAAGATGCTGTCACTTTGAAAGGTAATGCCAGTAGTAAACTGATTCGCAAAATGACAAGAACTATGAGTGATAGGGAGTTTAGAAGCAAGAATTTTTTCTTCGCGAAAAGAGTATAGGTGTCAAGGAACATAACAGCTTTTCACTCGTGTAAATGGGATACAGGGAACTCAATCCCATGGCAGTCGGTTGTACGTATCGAATTGACCCGGTGGGGTCTTTCATAGGAAAGGGCTGTCGCCTCAGTGTTACCGTTTGATAAAGCTACATAATTGGCTGAAATATTCGCCGCAAATTCTTCTTTCTCGGTGAACAAACCATTACTAACATCTTTTTCTCGACAGTCCTGGGAATTTAAGTAATTTTTCTGCTGTGCTCAATCGTCCACAACGCAAACTTTTCAGACTTGCCTACCGTGGAGTCTTTCCAGCGCAATGCATGGTATAAACGGTCTAGCCAATTTTAAAATGTTAGCCTAATTTAACATTACCGGCCAATAGAGATATGTATGCTATCGGCGATTATAGAAACCCGACACGGGATAGCTGTGAGCACCACACAGACTGGAAATTTGAGGTCTCATCTGCGTGGTGTTTATCGCTGTCACGAGAAGCTTAGCTGCGAACTCCCGGTATGTTCCATACCGACTAGCTGCAACTGCTGTCGTCGTGGAGAGTCTTAGTGATAGGCCGGTCGGCATCGGTTCTTGCTTATATACTGAGTGCCTATGATGCTCGATATGTCAAGGCGAGCTATGGGCCAGCCTGTTTGCGCGGCGATAGGTCTTTTGAACCGGAACGAGCTTGCTCACTTTCAGGAACTTGACGAGGATCGCAACCTCCACATGAAAATGGGCTACAAAAACAAAAACAACATGGAAACCATGGTTAACCACTATTAACATTTTGTTCTATTGACATGTTCACATTGTGTGTTTAGACAAATGTCAAAAAAACTACTTCCTTTCTTTTTCTTTCACAGCTCTAAAAATATATGGGTATCAAATGTTTTTTTGGCTAGGAAACAATTAAATGTGGGCGTTTAGCTCATATTGTGGATCATACGATATAGAAATTGTCCCTTAACGTAGATTGGTCTATGCTTATGCTCCATATAATATCGAAGGTAGTATCAGTGTGTTCGGAAGATTGCCTGTCCAGAGGTGCCTTTGAAGTTCATTTGTAGTTCAGTAGCATGTATTGACTCACTGCAGAGTTCAATCACATGGTAGCCGGTTGTACGTACCGGATTGACCCGATGGAGTTCTTCATCGGCAAGGGCTGCCGCCTCAGTGTATAACACACTGCTACAACAACAACTGCAGAGTAAGATATAATCGACTATTTCAAAGGTATCGTTATCCACACACAGTGTTTGGGCTCGACTTTGATATTATGTACCAGGAGGTCCTTAGTTTTTGTCGGATTGGACTTCGTTTTTCCTTAGAAGGAGTTCTGGGCTGAAGGTATGCTGCCTATAGGTGTACATTTGGTGTACATAGATGGATCAAGATTGGAGGACGGCGACGGGGCAGGAGTCTTTAATGAATTTATAGGAGTAAGGGTGTCATACAAAAGCCCTAGAGAAGAGTGTTTTTGTAGCAGTGTGGTACACTGAGGCGGCAGCACTTGCCGATGAAGGACTTCATCGACAACCGGCTGCCATGGGATTGGAGAAGATTGTAATGCAGGAGGGGCTGCCCAAATAGACTATCAACGCTTTGGTGCAGGCTATGTGAGGTCGCTATTGGTAAGGATATGAAAATAACATTTTAGAACCACAAGGAAGACTATCATGCTTTGTTGGTTCCTTTCCATGGCAAAGAAATGGATCGATTATGAGTGCATATCATGCTACTGGATCCGTGATATGTGAGATCTTCGGTACGGTTCCTTAATGGATGGATCAAGATTGGAGGACGGCGCCTGGGCAGGAGTCTTTAATGAATTCCGTAATGTAGCAGTGTGGTACACTGAGGCGGCAGCCCTTGCTGATGAAGGACTTCATCGAGTCAATGCGGTACATACAACCGGCTGCCATGGGATTGGAGAAGTTTGTGATGCTCGAGGGTCTGCCCAAATGGACTATCAACTCTCTGGTTCCGGGTTATGTGAGGTCACGACTGGTAAGGATAGGATAATAACATTTAAGAACCATGAGGAAGGTTATCATGCTTTGCTGGTTCCTTCTCATGGCAAGGAATGGATCGATTATAAGTGCATATCATGCTACTGAATCCGTGATATGTGAAAACTTTGGTACTGTTCCTTTATGGATGGATCAAGATTGGAGGACGGCGCCTGGGCAGGAGTCTTTAATGAATTCATAGGAGTAAGGGTGTCATACAAAAGCCCTAGAGTAGAGTGTTTTTGTAGCAGTGTGGTACACTGAGGCGGCAGCCCTTGCTGATGAAGGACTTCATCGAGTCAATGCGGTACATACAACCGGCTGCCATGGGATTGGAGAAGTTTGTGATGTAAGAGGGGCTGCCCAAATGGACTATCAACGCTCTGGTTCCGGGTTATGTGAGGTCGCAACTGGTAAGGATATGAAAATAACATTTTAGAACCATGAGGAAGGCTTTTATGCTTTGCTGGTTCCTTCTCATGCAGGGGTGGCAATGTTTGAGCTGGCAAAGAATGGGTCGATTATGAGTGCATATCATGCTATTGAATCCGTGATATGTGAGACTTTGGTACTGTTCCTTAGTGAAATGTTCAGGGGCAAATTTTTGTTTATTGCAATGTTAGCTCTATCTCGATGCTTAGAGAGAGAATTGGAATTCTATAGATATTTTTGTTGCTGTAGCCACCCTGGTTGTTGTAGGAGCGATCGCCGCGGGAACAAGGTGGCCATAACTTATTTAATGGCGCTAATAACTCGCCTATTCACATCCAGCATCATAGGCGCTCAGTATTTGTGCAAGAGCGGGTGCCACCCGACCTCTCACTGAGACTCCCCGCTCGATACCGCTAATGGTCCGCGTCTGCCATTATAGTTACTCTGCCTGCGCGCCTGGAAGCTTCCTGCTAAGCTTCTAGTGATAACGATGAACACCACACAGATGGGACCTCAATGTTCCAGCCTGCATGGTGCTCACAGCTATCCCGTGCCACCTTGGTATGTGGGGGAGCGATCCTTGTCAAGCTCCTATGGGTCGGCAAGCTTGTTCCGCGAAAACATGATTGTCATTGGTCATTTAAAGATGTCAATAACTAACCTTGTTATACCGAGCACCATAGGCACTCAGCATTTGTGAAAGAGCCGGTGCCACGCGACCTCTCACTGAGACTTTCGGCTCGATATCGCTGATGGTTCGCGTCTGCCATTACAGTTACTCTGAACAGAGTATTCCACCATCCGCAACTTCTGGCGCGTCTGGGAGCTTCCTGCTAAGCTTCTAGTTGTTGTTGTTGTTGTTGTAGCAGTGTGTTAAACACTGAGGAGACAGCCCTTGCCGATGAAGAAATCCATCGGGTCAATCCGGTACGTACAACCGGCTGCCATGGGATTTGAAGCTTCTATTGAAGAAGCTTCTAGTGATAACGATGAACATCACACAGATGGGACCTCGATGTTCCAGTCTGTATGATGCTCACAGCTATCCCGTGCCACCTTGGTATGTGGAGGTAGCAATCCTCAAGCTCCTAAAGGTCGGCAAAGCTTGTTTCGCGAAAACATGATGGCCATTGGTCATTTGAAGGTGCCAATAACTAGCCTTGTCATGCCGAGCATCATAGGCACTCGGTATTTAGGCAAGAGCCGGTGCCGCCCGACCTCTCACTGAGACTCTCCACTCGATATCGCTGATGGTTCGCGTCTGCCATTACAGTTACTCTGTACGGAGCATTCCACCATCCGCAACTTCTGGCGCGCCTGCTAGCTTCCAGCTTAGCTTCTAGTGATAACAATGAACACCTCATAGATCGGAGCTCAAAGTTTCAGATCGTGTGGTGCTCATATATTTCTAGGTAGACCTTTCCCAACATCTGCTATTGGTTGTGGGCATCCCCCAAAGACTATATTTGGCTGTCAAACAACCGAAATTCAGATACCTTATCATGACCACAAAAGTCTGTTAAAGGTCCGCGTCTGCCATTACAGTTACTCTGTATGAAGCATTCCACCATTCGCATCCCCTGGCGAGCCCGGTAGCTTCCAGTTAAGCTTCTAGTGATAACGATGAATGCCTCATAAATCCGAGCTGAAAGCTCCGTGTGGAGCTCATATTTTTCGAGGTAGACCTTTCTTAACATCTGCTATTGGTTATGGGCATCCACCAAAGACTATATTTAGCTTCTAGTGATAACGATGAACACCTCATAGATCGAAGCTCAAAGTTCCAGCCTGTGTGGTACTCATATATATTTCTAGGTAGACCTTTCTCAACATCTACTATTGGTTGTGGGCATCTACCAAAGACTATATTTGGCTGTCTCTTATGCAGTTTTTCCCACATAGTTAGCCTATGAAACCTACTCAAACAACCGAAATTCAGAAACCTTATCAGGACCACAAAAGTCTGTTAAAGGTTCAAAGTTTTTCGTAGAAAAAATTTAAATACAAAGAAACAATTTTTAGCAAAGATTTCCACAGTTACCAGTTAGACAAAACACCTCGTGGTAATTGTTCAAGAACTTTGCAACAGATAACTTGTTGCTAATTAAATTATAAAATTTGCTTAAATTAAATGATGGCAATATACTGACGCTTCATTCTCCCTCGTTTTGTTATCTTTGCAGACCCATTGAATTCTACTCGAGTAGGCAGTTAAAAAATTGAAATTCTATTAGGACAACAGAGTATCCAGCACAGATTGAGAGTCTTAGAAAAGCAATTTTTGGGCAGCACTAATTTCTCACTCTCTGATTAGTGTCTAAGTGAACATGGGACGTACTTATCGTTGTCGCAAACAGCGACTAAAACTAGCTGCAGAACATGAACAGTCTAAAGATGAAAGCTTTCTACCAGATTTATATAAATACCTAAGCTCCTTGCAATGGAAAAATGAAAGTCGTTTGACAGCACGTAATTTCCCTTTAACTGGTCGCGGCCTATGTTCCAAACAAGCTATTTGTGGTACAGAGCCAGAACTTATACGTTTACCCATTGATGCTTTATTGACCATAAAAACCTTGGAAGATGATGAAGGTTTTAGGGAAATGTTTGACGAGGAGAAATTTGATAAAGACCATAAGATTTCTTTTCAATCATTAATGGCATTTTATGTTCTATATCAAATGGCTTTGGGTCAAGAATCCCCGTTCAAGCCTTATTTAAAATCCTTGCCAACATATTTTAGCACACCCTATTTTTGTCCCATAGCAGAATTGCAATGTCTGCCTGAAAATATTTTAGAAAGAACAGTTGAACAGAATCGTTTGATTAAAGAATCGTACAAAAACTTGAAAATAGTTTTGAGAAATGCAGAAGATTTTGAGTTAAAATATCCAATGGCACAATTTCGCTGGTCGTATTTCGTAGTCAACACACGTAGTGTTTATGTCTTGGGCAAACAAATAAAGTCCGACAAACTGTATTTTCAAAATCTTCTAAGCGAAGATTATAATTTAGCTTTAGCCCCTTTTCTAGATTTATTCAATCATTCAGATTTAGTACAAACCGAAGCTGATGTAATGCGCCATACTGCGAGCAAGCAATTGGAATTTGTTTTAACTCTTGCCAATGGTGATGGTGCCAAAATACCTGCCTATCGGCAAATTTTCATAAGCTATGGTGCCTTGAGCAATCTTAAGCTGTTAACGGAATATGGCTTCTTTTTGCCTTCGAACCGCCATGATTTGTTTGAGTTTTCCCTCATGGATATTGAAAATTTCCTACATATGGAGAAATCATTTAAAGGCAGGGTTTTCCATAAAAATAAATTCAAGTTCATAAGGGATCACAATCTGTGCGATCAAATGTTTGTGCACCAGCATGAAGGGGTATCTCATAATTTACAGGTGGTCTTACATTTGCTCTTCAAAGAAGAAAGTCATTTTCCCAACATTTTGAATCAGGTTGCTTTTGGCTCCATTGAAAATTTACAAAATGTCAATGAAGAAGTTGGGCTTTTGTTAAAATTTAAAGTAAAGGAATATGAGATGTATATAAAATCCTTGGAATCTTTAAGGGATTTGACAAAGTCAGGATATATTGCAAAAATGTATTTGCAAGAATGTCTGAGGTATATGGACGAATGTTTACTAGGACTTTAGATATGTAAAAAAAGGCAAATTTTGCCCATGAACATTCCCCTAAGGAACAGGGGCAAACTGTAAATGTAAAAAATTATTATTCTTAAATAATATTAAGTTACTTTTATATTTTTTCAAAACTTCAATAAAGAAATTTTGTTTTATTTCAAAAACTAGCTGAACCGGGCCCGCTTCGCTGCACCTTTTTTTAGATTATATGGAGCAAAATTTTTCTTTGAATATTTATTTTCGACAATTAAAGAGCTTCTAGTGAAATACAAAATTGCAAATTTTGCCCATGAACATTCCACTAAGGAACAGGGGTAAACTTCTCACATACCAATGAGTACAGTCCGATTCAAGTTTTAAGCTCAATGATAAGGGGCCTCCTTTTAAAAGCCGAGTCCGAACTGCGTAGCGCAGTGCAACACCTCTTTCGAAAGAAGTTTTACATGGCATAGTAACTCACAAATGTTGCCAGCACTAGCAGGGGAAAACCACCGCTGAAAATTGTTTCTAATGGTCTCGCCAGGATTCGAACCCAGGCGTTCAGCGTCATAAGCGGACAGGCTAACCTCTACGCCACGGTGGCCTCCATAGCTCCATAAATTTGCCCTCTTTGGGGGATGTTCTCGGGGATGGGCGGCCGCCAAACACTTGGTTCCACATCTGGATATCAGATTCGTATTCTACACTCAAATACCTTTTATTTAAGCGCCATATTGGCCTATTCAGTAAATAAATCCTGTTTGGGGGGTGTTTTGGAGAAGGGGTGGCCCCCGAAAATTGGTCCTACATTCGAATATCAGATTCGTGTTTTACTCTCAAATACCTTTAATTTGAGTCCCATATTGCTATGGTCGGTAAATATGTCCGATTTAGGGGTGTTTTGGGGGTGGTTCCCCGAACACTTGGTCCGACAATTGAATATTAGATACGTTTTCTAAGCTAAAATACCTTTCATTTGAGTCCAATATTGTCTTGATTGGTGTATATATATATTTGGTAGGTTTTGGGGGTGGGGCGCCCCTCCCTAGGTACCCCATCAGAAATTTGGATACCAAATTTTTGTTTGTAGGCTACTATAAGAGAGCACACAAAATTTCGCTTAAATCACACCACCCATCAGCGAAATCTGGCGTTTCTGAAAATTAGGGTAAGGGGGGAGGGTCCGCCCCCCCCTTCAGATATCAAAAAATGTAGTACCCTATTTTCACCACGGGATTATTATGCACCACCTGCGAAAATTTCAAGAAAATCGGTTCAGCCGGTTCTGAGTCTTTAAGGAACACACAAACAAACAAACGAAAATTGATTTTTATACCCTAAACCATAGGATGGTATACTAATTTTGTCATTCTGTTTGTAACACCTCGAAATATGCGTCTGAGACCCCATAAAGTATATATATTCTTGATCGTCATGTCATTTTAAGTCGATCTAGCCATGTCCGCCCGTCCGTCTGTCTGTCGAAAGCACGCTAACTTTCGAAGGAGTAAAGCTAGCCGCTTGAAATTTTGCACAAATATTTTCTATTAGTGTAGGTCGGTTGGGATTGTAAATGGGCCACATCGGTCCATGTTTTGATATAGCTGCCATATAAACCGACCTTGGGTCTTGACTTCTTGAGCCTTTAGAGGGCACAATTCTTATCCAATTTCGCTAAAATTTTGCATGAGGTGTTTTATTATGACTTTCAACAACTGTGCTGAGAATGGTTGAAATCGTTTCATAACCGGATATAGCTGTCATATAAACCTACCTGGGGTCTTGACTTCTTGAGCGTCTAGGGGGCGCAACTCTTACCCGATTTGGCAGAAATTTCGCATGAGGTGTTTTGTTATGACTTCCAATAACTGTGCCAAATATGGTTCAAAACGATCCATAATCTAATATAAATGCCATATAAACCGATCTTGGGTCTTGACTTCTTGAGCCTCTAGAGGGCGCAAATCTCGTCCGATTTAAGTGAAATTTTGCACGTAGTGTTTTGGTATCACTTCCAACAAATGTGCTCAGTATGGTTCAAATCGGTCTAAAACCTGGTATAGCTGTCATATAAACCTACCTGGGGTCTTGACTTCTTGAGCCGTTAGAGGGCGCAATTCTCATCCGATCTAGCTGAAATTTTGCATGAGGTGTTTTGTTATGACTTCCAATAACTGTACCAAATATGGTTTAAAACGATCCATAATCTAATATAACTGCCATATAAACCAATCTTGGGTCTTGACTTCTTTAGCCTCTAGAGGGCGCAAATCTCGTCCGATTTAATTGAAATTTTGCACGTAGTGTTTTGGTATCACTTCCAACAAATGTGCTCAGTATGGTTCAAATCGGTCTAAAACCTGGTATAGCTGCCACATAAACCTATCTTGGGTCTTGACTTTTTGAGCCGCTAGAGGGCGCAATTCTCATCCGATCTAGCTGAAATTTCGTATGAGGTGTTTTGTTATGACTTCCAACAACTGTTTTAAGTATGGTGCAAATCAATGCACAACCTAATAAAACTGCCCTATATAACGATCTGGGATCTTGACTTCTTGAACCACTAGAGGGCGCAATTCTTATCCGATTTGACTGAAATTTTGCACTTGGTGTTTTGTTATGACTTCCAATAACTGTGCTAGGAATGACGCAAATCGATACATAAACTGATATAGCTGCCATATGAACCGACCTGGGATCTTGACTTCTTGAGCCTCTAGAGGGCGCAATTTTCATCCGATTTGGAAGACATTTTGTACAACGGCTTCTCGCATGATCTTCAACATATGTGTCTAATATGGTCTGAATTGATCAACAGCTTGATACAGCTCCCATATAAAACGATCTCCCGATTTTGCTTCTTGAGCCCCTACAAGTCGCAATTCTTATCCGAATGGACTGAAATATTTCACAATGCTCAGCATTCAATTCATTTATGGTCCGAATTTGACTATAACTTGATAAAGCTCCAATAGCAAAATTGTTCTTATTCAATATTTTTTGTTTGCCTAAAAAGAGATACCGCGCAAAGGACTCGACAAATGTGATGCATGGTGGAGGGTATATAAGATTCGGCCCGGCTGAACTTGGTACGCTCTTACTTGTTATATTGCGTTGCCCAAAAAGTAATTGCGGATTTTTTAAAAGAAAGTAAATGCATTTTCAATAAAACTTAGAATGAACTTTAATCAAATATACTTTTTTGACTTTTTTTTCTAAAGCAAGCTAAAAGTAACAGCTGATAACTGACAGAAGAAAGAATGCAATTACAGAGTCACAAGCTGTGAAAAAATTTGTCAACGCCGACTATATGAAAAATCCGCAATTACTTTTTGGGCAACCCAATATATAAGATAAAGTAATATTAAGTTAACATTCATATTTTTTCAAAACTTAAATAAAAAAATTGTGTTTTATTTTAAAAATTTGCCATGCCTTTTTGGTTTTTTCTTCTTTATTTTAGTTACTTACCTCCCGCACGACTGTCACCAATGTGGACGATGGCTCTTCAACAAAAAACGCCAACAAGAAAAAGATAACACCCTTTACTCCCACACCAGGCAGTAAACTATTGGGTGGTGTTTTTGTGAAGAAGGCGCCTAAAGGTAATTGCTAAACAAGTACCACCGTTTATCACATTTCAAACTTCTGCGCTCCCCTCAAAAACCCTTGATCGGTTGGAATTGCAGAAAACTAAATCGCCTAGATTGTATCCTGTGTCTGCAACTTAGTATTAAACTATCGTCCCGGTTATAATTTCTCCAAAAACCAACCCTTACAAATGGTTTACTGTACCCTTTTTGAACATTTCAATGTATATTATTCTAAAATCCCATACCATGTAATGGGTTTGTAAAAGCGTAAGCTATATGTTTGTCTTTCAACTCAAATCCTTTGTCTATATTTTTTGCCAGTAACTTTTGGTATGTTTTTTTTTGATATATTAAAGCTTATTGTTTTTCCCATTTTTGTTCCTCACATATATAGAATTGGTAAAAAAACGTACATCGCTTCTTTTCACATATTATGCTACACCACTTATTGTATCGCTGTAGACCATAAAGTGGTGAAGATATATTTACTTTACTTGGATTGGCTATGACAGAACATTTGTTCCACTAGCCCAACGTAGAATAGCGTTCCAAGCGCCTCGATCTCCTGCTCTCTTTCTAAAATCTCTGATACCAAGTTTTGAGGCTTTTGGTCTTCCCGGTTTGCGTGTACCACCGTGTTTGCCTTCAAAAGACTTCTTTGCTGGAGCATCTTCATCCATTCTGACAACATGAACTAGCCAACGCAGCCGTTGTATTTTGATGCGTGTAACTATGCTATCGTCGTCATACAGCTCGTGGTTCATGCGTCGCCTATATTCTCCATTATCGCAAATTGGTCCATATATTTTACGAAGAATCTTTCTCTCAAATACTCCAAGCCCTGCCTCATCTGCTTTGACAAGTACCCATGCTTCAAACCATATAACAACACGGATAGCATCAGTGTCCTGTATAGTGTAATCTTCGTCTGTCGAGAGGTGTCCTTGTTTCTAAACTGCCAACTACCAAAGTAGCATCTGTTTACCAGTATTATTCTTCGCTTTATCTCAAAACTGGTGTTATTCGTTTCGGTTACGGCGGTGCCGAGGCAGATAAAGTTAATGACTATCTCAAAGTTGGATTCCCAACTTTCTCCATTTTCTTTATCTGCTCGGTTGTACAGGGTGTTTGGGAGTTTCAACCATCCATTTCGTCTTTATCTCCATTTACTGCCAGACCCATTTTCACTGGTGGAGGCCACCGTGATAAACTTGATTCGTACTGCACTCATTGATAGGTGAGAAGTTTTCCCCTGTTCCTTAGTGGAATGTTCATGGGCAAAATTTGCAATTTTGCATTTTTTCTTTTGATCCTTTCAAAGGTAGCAGTTACTACTTCCGATGACCGTCCTATGATGTCGATGTCGTTGGCATAGGCGAGTAGCATGTGTTCTCTTGTGATTAGTGTGCCATATCTATTCACATCTGCATCTTGTATAATCTTCTTCAGCATGATATTAAAGACATCACACGGCTGTCTTCTTGTCTAAAACCTCGTTTGGTATTAAATGCTTCGGAGAGATTCTTTTCTATTCTTACTGAGGAACGGGTATCAGAAAGTGTCATCCTGCAGAGTCTTATTAATTTTGCAGGGATACCAAACTCAGACATGGCTTGAAATACCTTTGAACGTAAAGGAGCGGCTTTGTAGTCAACAAAGAGATGGTAGGTGTTGATTTGTCCTTCTCGGATCTTTTCCAGGATTTGGCGCAGTGTGAATATCTGGTCTAGGGTGGATTTACCCAGGTCTTAAGCCGCATTGATAGGGCCCAATTATCTCATTGACTTGAGTTTTAATCTTTCACACAGTACGCTCGAGAGTATCTTGTATGCCATGGGGAGGAGACTTATTCCTCTGCGGTTGGCACATTCCGTCTTTCCGTCTTTATTGTGTACGGGACATTGTATGCTGAGGTTTCAATCATCGGGTATGCGTTCTTCTAGCCAGATTGCGCAGATAAGCTGATGCATGCGCCTTATCAGCGTGTCGCCTCCGTTCTTAAATAGTTCGGCGGGTAACCCGTCGGCTTTTGCTGCCTTGTTGTTCTTTAGTCAGGTCACTGCTACTTGGACCTCATTCTGACTAGGAGGGTAAACCGTCGGCTCCTGCTGCCTACTTGTTCTTCAGTCGGATCACTTCTCTTTGGACCTCATTCTGATTAGAAGGTAAACATTCTATACCATCATCATTGATTGGTTCTGCGGTATCCTCTCCGCCGCCAACGTCGGACACTAGCAGTTGGGTAAAATGTTCTTTCCATATCCTCAGCATGTTATCTGTGTCAGTTACCAGAGTTCCTTCTTTGTCTCTGCAGGAGGATGTGCCTCCACCAAAGCCATAGGTTTGATGTATAATTCTTTGGTCAAATTTCCTGACTTCATTCTGACTCCTGTACATCTCAATTCGCTCACACTCACACTCACGTCTTTCCATTTCCTTTTTCTTTCTGCGGAATAGACGTTTCTCCTCTCTCGCTTTTCAATGTCCAGCTTCCGTGCAGTGTCAGATCGTACTTTCCTCGCCATATTCAAACGGGTGCGAACCTTTGCTGCAACAAGGTAATGATCCGAATCTATATTCGCTCCACGGATGGATCGTACATCTAACACGCTGGATGAATGCCTTCCATCTATCACAACGTGATCAATTTGGGTCCTCGTGTGACAGCCATGTGGCTCTGTGAATATTTTTATATTGAAATCTGGTGCTACCAACTGCCATGTTTTTTTGCCGCGGCGAAATCTATCAGCCTCAACCCATTACTGGACGTTATCTCGTGGAGGCTAAACTTTCCGACTGTTGGACCAAAAATTTCTTCCTTCCCTATCTTCGCATTAAAATCTCCAAGAACGATTTTAATATCATGGGTGGGGCAGCGGTTAGATTCTCTCTCTAGGCGCACCTAGAAGATATCCTTGGTCTGCTCGTCTTTGTCTTCCGTTGGGACATGGGCACAAATAAGGCTGATGTTGAAGAATTTGGCTTTTATGCGGATTGTGGCTAGCCTCTCATCCACCGGAGTAAAGCTGGAGACAAGGTGTTTCAGTCTCCGACTAACCACAAATCCACAGCCAAATTCATGCCTCGTGTTATGGCAGCTATATAGTTGTTGTTGTTGTAGCAGTTTATTGTGTTCTATCTTTCGTCTGCTTGATTCTGTTGAGTGCAAAGACCCAGGAACTTTGCGACTAAAATGGGGTGCGTCCACAGAGATCTGGGTCTGAGTCGAGTGGCTCTGGCTGGGCAGTTAAACAGGTGACGTGTATCGTGCGGTCCCTGGTTACAATCGGGACATACATCTTGCACGTCGACATCAATCCTAGCTCTGTAGGAATTGAGGCGGCTGCATCTGCCAGAACGTAATTGAGCCAAAACTACTCTGGTTTGCCGGGGGATGTCGATTTCTTCAGGTGCTATGGGAGGCGGTTGTTCTCCAAGGACTACATTTACCCGGTAGCCAATTACCACTGGTAGGATTTTTGTCTCTTGATGGAGGTGGTCCACATGTCTACTGAGGAGACAGCCCGTCACAGTTCGGAGGGCGGCATTCTGACAGATCTGAATATTATTCCACTGCGCGTCACAAAGCTGACGAGACCACACTGGCGCTGGTCAGCTTTGACGCCTGGATCGTTGCGACCAATATGCTCTTCCGACTCATTAAATCCACAATCTCATCGATCTTGTCACGGAGACCGTTGCAGTTAAGTTGCAAAAATTATACACTTCTCTGCACTGACCTGGCAATAATGGGGCTGGGATGCTGCCGTTGCGTATATTGCCGCACGGGAGAGGTCGGGGGGTCACATAGTTCGACGACGACGACGCTTGTAACCCACTGCTGGCTATGTTCGCTCAGCACCTTGCAACATATCCAGTATGACTATGCTCCCATAGTTAAGTGAGGACAGAGCAAGATCGGAAATTTTCCGACTCCATGCACCGGTTACACCTCACCGACACCGACCAATGGTGAAGGCGGTTTTGGCAAACCAAACAGAACCAGGGTTCGGGGTGCTTTTAAATCCCGACAAAGACCAGAAGCGTGCGGAGAAGGCACTTCGGCATGTGCCTCTCCCATGACGAAAAAAGGCGAACACGTACATTGAGGCGGCAGCCCTTGCCGTTGAGGAGCCCGATCGGGTCAATCCGGTGCGTACAACCGGCTGCCATGGGTTCGAATTTGATGATGGAATACTATTTCTTTCATATGTCTTGTGTGATTGTCCTTGCAGTCGCCCATTCTGTTTAACCGAAACCTGGTCTAAGTAGAGAATATCCAATCCATGCTCAGTTAAATATGATCCCCAAAAAATGTTGTTGTTGTAGCCACATTTGCATGTGGTGGTGGCGATCCGCATCAAGCTATTGTAGGCGAGCAAGATTGCTTCGGTCCAAAGGACTGATCGCCGCGGGAACAGGGTGGCCATTGGTTATTTAAAGGCGCCAATGATGTCTCGGAATTTTCTCTCTGCAACTAGCACATCCGAGAGGGGTGGCAGTGGCACTGAAGCGGCGATTGGTATACTCTCTGAAGCCCGCCCAATCGGCCTTCTTCTGATTGACCCGCCTTGTCATGTCAAGCATCATAGGCATTCAGTATTTGTGCAACAGCCGGTGCCACTCGGCCTCTCACTGAGACTCTACGCTTGATACCGCTGATTGTCTGCAACTGCAGTTGCTGCTACTCCGTATATTTTACTATCCGCAACCTATGGATGCGCCCTGTAGCTCGCAGTTAAGCTTCTCGTTACAGCAATGAACACCACACAGATCGGACCTCAATGTTCCTGCCTGTGTGGTGCTCACAGCTATCCCGTGCCAGGGGCCTTGTAGTAGCCCATTCTGTCGAAACGAAACCCGGTCTAAGTAGAGAATATTTGATCACAATTCATGCTCTGTTAAATTTGATCCCCAAAAAATTTTTGTTGTTGTAGCCACATTTTCATGTGGTGGTGGCGATCCTCGCCAAGTTCCTGTAGGCGAGTAAGCTCGTTCCGGTCCAAAAGACTGATAGCCGAGGGAACTAGGGGGCCATTGGTTATGCAAAGGCACCAATGACCCGCCTTGTCATGTCGAGCATCATAGGCACTTAGTTTTTGTGCCAGAGCCAGAACAAATTTTGCAATACGTTATAGTCAAACTTCGATTAAGATGCATAACACCGCATACAATTTTTTACATAATTTCTGTAATTTTTTCCAAAGCATGTGTTCCTTTGTTCTCCATATATTCTAACACAGTGCTTTTATTTTTTTTTAAAGTCGCACTTTAATTTTTTGTTTTCTTACCCATACTTACGCTGTCTGAAACCATTATTCTTCAAATTTTATTTAACAATTCTTTTTTATTGGGTTGCCCAAAAAGTAATTGCGGATTTGTTAAAAGAAAGTAAATGCATTTTTAATAAAACTTGAAATGAACTTTAATCAAATATACTTTTTTTACACTTTTTTTCTAAAGCATGCTAAAAGTAACAGCTGATAACTGTCAGAAGAAAGAATGCAATTACAGAGTCACAAGCTGTGAAAAAATTTGTCAACGCCGACTATATGAAAAATCCGCAATTACTTTTTGGGCAACCATGTTTCCTTTCTTAAGACTCAAATGCTAACTATGTTTACAAGTATGCCACTTAATATCCTTCACCATAGGATTTCGTACAAAAAAAAAATAAAATATTAAACCTTTTCTTCTCTGGGTTTTCTGGCCACCAGGGCAAGAACAACCAAGACGGTAGGATCTTGAAAAGTCTGGAAGTGTAAGAAGGAGTTTAACGCCTTCTCTGAGGATGTCATGCTCCACATTGTTTGGTTGCCGAGCCAGGGAGAATGAAAGAACAGACGATTTGCCAGTGAAGGCCAGAGGACTGCCGTCAGTAAACTTGGTTATTCCGCAGTCTTTCGGGTCGACGTAGTTCGAGTTAGGGGCGTGGATGACGAACGCAAGCGAAACGGTCGGTAGGACGACGATAATCCTATGAGGAGATCCGTATCACGAGAAGACGAGGCTATTACTGAAATGAAGTAAAAACCAGGTCAGTATACTATCCGTGCACCAAGTGATAGTATGTGTGGAAGCTGATGAGACGTGGGAGCATTTCCTATGTCATTACCCGGCTTTCGTTTCTAAAAGACACAGAACACAATACCAGACATCAAACCCATGGCAGCCGGTTGTGCGTACCGGATTGACCCGACTGACTGAGGGCTGCCGCCTCAGTGTCAACACACTGCAACAACAACAACAACAATACCAGACATAAACCAACTATGGTGTGTGGTATGGAAAACAATTAAGGATTTTGTAAGTAGCACGGAATTCTTGGCTAAGATTTTCTTTTTCGAGGCTACTTTCTAGTATTTAGACCGCACAACAAACCGATTTCTTGCCTAGATGTTGTTCACAGTGGCAAGGGTCGGATTAATACCCGAGCCCTATTTTCAACCTAATCTAAACCTTTTTTTCTATCCTAATCTTTAATACAGTCGGACGACGATTATCCGGCATGATCGGCACTGGAGGCATAACGGATAATCGATTTTCCCAGGTAAGGGAGAACATTTTTTTTTGCACAATATTTTTGCTATAAAGCCAGCTTTTAAATCATTTACGTCTGGATGAGTCTGTTGTCTATGAGGAGAAGGATTTTGCTGTTTGTCTTTAAGACCAATTTTCTTCCAATGATTTCTTATTTCGGGAACAAAATGATTGTTAAATTATTCTTAAGATATTTGTTTAGGTTAGGTTTGGTTAAAAAAAAAGAGGGTGCAGATATTAAGGCGCCCCATGCCCCTGTGGACATACACCTAAGCGCTCTAAAAACTATAAAGTAACCTCGAAAAAGAAAATTTCAAGTTAGGAATTCCGTGCTACTTACAAAATCCTTAATTGTTTTCAATACCACTCCCCTAAGTTAGTTCATGTCTGGTATTGTGTCTCCACCTAAGTACCGGTATCTGTTGGACGCGAAAGGAAATGCTCCAACGTCTCATCATCTTCCCCGCATGCCCTACACATGCTATCACTTGCGGCACCGATTTTACATAAGTGAGCTCCTCGTAGTCCTATGTGTCCCGTTATAATACCAATAACTATACTGAGCTCCTTCTTACTTCCTTCCTTTCGGTAATAGCCTCGTCTTCCCACGATCAGGATCCCCCCATAGCATTTTCGCCGTCCTATCGACCTTTCGCTATTCCACAATGTTGCATGCGCATTCGTCGCCCACTCCCTTAACTCGGTCTGCGTCGACCCTAAAGGTTTCGGGTTAACCAAGTTTATTGACGGCAGTCCTTTGGCCTTCCCCGCCAAATCGTGTGCCCTTTTATTTCTCTTTACTCCGTTATGGCCTGGCACCCAAACGATGCGGATTTTGCCATCCTCAGAGAAGGCGTTAATCTCCTTCTTATGCTGCAAGACTGTTTGTGACCTTACCGTCCTGATTGTTATTGCCCTTATGGCAATTTTACTGTCGGTGAAGATGTTCATACTCGACGTCCTCGCGTTAGCATCACACCACTTCACGCATTCCGTAATTGCCCGGATCTCCGCTTGCGGGACTGTATTATGGTCAGGCAGTCTAAAACAATGTAGACCCCCAGGCCCACTCTGTCCTCTAGCTTTGATCCATCCATGTATCATGATCTTCCAGATGGCAATCTAGGGTTCCATCAATCCAAGACTGTGCCGATGGCACCAGTGCCTCGCACTCGACTTCAAGGTTCATCTCAGGTATCCGATCGGAAACCTCTTCCCTTCCTTCCAGGTCTCCTATCGTCGTCTCGATTATACCGCGATGGTATGAGCTGCTCCCATCCTAAATCCATTCTCCCATCGCCTTAAGTCTCATAGCCGCAGTGGCTGCCTCACACTTAATCTGTATGTCAATGGGTCGGATATCTAGTGGATGTGGTCCTCATCGCTCCGCCTATGCCAAGACAACATGTTCTCTGAACCTATTGTATGGTCCTTATGTTGCACTTTTTCTCCATATCAGTCCAACAAACTACTGAGGCGTAATCGGTCCAATCAAAACAAAAAATATTTGTTTAGTAACCGAGATATTTGTTTAGTTACCCAAGTTTTTATATTGGCTTAATAAACAACGGGGAGTTTGTGAACATTCTTTAAACTTCTTGGCTGAGTTCCTTTTCCAATAACTATCGCCTTGCACTTGTACGCACAATACTGCAGTTGGTCTCTCTTTGACAGCTTATGCCCATCAATCACCGCGGCATACCAATTTGCTGTCAGGCTAACGCTTTTAGTTTAGTTTTTGAAGCCAACGTAGCGGATAGGTCATGATGTCCGTCTATGACGCTGAAGGCCTGGTTTCAATTTGAACCAACGTAGCGGATAGGTCATGACGTCGTCTATGACGCTGAAGGCCTGGTTTCAAATCTTGGTAAGAATATTAAAAAATTTTGAGCGGTGGTTATCCCCCTCTAAAAACTTCTCAAAGAAGTGTCGCCATTCGGTCTCGTCTATAAAAAGGAGGTCCCTCGGACAGCATTGGCATCATATTGATATGTGAAAAGTTTGCCCCCCCTTGCTTAACGGAATGTTTGTTCGTGCAATCGAAAAATTTTTTTATGCTCCCGGATAATATAGGTAATCACGGATAATCGGTTTAAAAAAAAGGCAAAAAATTTTTTTCTCCCAGATATTGGAGGTTCCCAAGTAATCGGTTGCCGGTTAATCGAGGCCCGACTGTTGTTGTAGCAGTGTTTGAACACTGAGGAGACAGCCTCTGTCGGTCGACCTATGTATGAACATTAGGGTGGGCCGGTCTATATTTGGCCGATCTCGCGTTTTGAGGTATTAGGCCCATTTATTATCCGATTTCGCTGAAATTTGGCACAACGAGTAAAGATCAGACTATATGTGGATATAGCTGTCATATACTCCAAACTTCCCATGTAAGGCCATAGGCACATAAAAGGAACATTTATTATGCGATTTTTCTGAAATTTAGCCCAACAACTTGTGTTGGCCCTTCGACATTCATATCAAGTATGGTCTAGAATGGGCTTTATTTGGATATAGCTGCCATAAATGCCGATCTCCTAGTTTAAGATCTTGAGCCCATAAAAGCAGCTTTTATTACAAGATTTCTTTAAAATTAAGATTAGACCCCCTGACGTCTGTGCCAAGTTTGGTCCAAATGTGACCATACTTTAATAAATGCTATGGATTCATAAATGCTGCATTTTTCACCGGATTATGACGAAAGGGGGTTAATATATATTGGGTTGCCCAAAAAGTAATTGCGGATTTTTTAAAAGAAAGAAAATGCATTTTTAATAAATCTTAGAATGAACTTTAATCAAATATACTTTTTTTTACACTTTTTTTCTAAAGCAAGCTAAAAGTAACAGCTGATAACTGACAGGAGAAAGAATGCAATTACAGAGTCACGAGCCGTTGAAAAAATTTGTCAACGCCGACTATATGAAAAATCCGCAATTACTTTTTGGGCAACCCAATATATCCGAGGTGGTTCGGTGCGGTCAAACTTAATGTCCTTTTACTTGTTATTCCTTACCCTACTCTCTTAAATAACCGAAATAAAATCCATCAGATTGGCATCTGGTGAAATAGACAACTACTGTGGGGATGAAATTAAGTGGGGAAAAAATATTTTTTTGCCATCTTGCTTTATGCGACGACGCCATTACTTGTTGGTACGTTCAAGGCCTACGACCGAAATTTTTGCCTGCATACGGCTCCAAAGCAGATTTTAAAATGTTTTCCCTATATTAAATCGCATTTACTTTGACGCCAGGCGAGGAGAGAGGCCATCAGCGATCACAGCTGCCCACGCAATGCGATTGCAACTTGTATGTACCAAAGTCCTGGTGGCGTTTTATTATTTAGTGTTTTATTATACCCACCGCCGTAGGATTGGGGGTATATTCATTTAGTCATTCCGTTTGCAACACATCGAAATATCAATTTGGGATCCTACTAAGAATATATACATCGGATAGTCGTAAAATTCTAAGACGATTTAACGATGTCCGTGGGTCTGTCCGTCCGTCTGCTGTAATCACTCTACAGCATTCAAAAATTGAGATATTGAGCTGAAATTTGTCACAGATACGTCTTTTTGTTGCACGGTGGTTAAGTTCTTAAATGGGCCAAATCGGACCATATTTGGATATAGCTGCTATATAGACCGATCTGCCGATAAATGGTCTGAAGTCAATAAAAGCTTTATTTTTTAACCGATTTCGCTAAAATTTGAAACAGTGGGTTAATTTAAGCCTCCCGACATCAGACCCAAATATGGTTTAGATCGGAATATATTTAGATATAGCTGTCATATATACCGATCTGCCGATAAAGGGTCTGAAGCCCATAAAAGCTTTATTTTTTAACCGATTTCGCTAAAATTTGAAACAGTGGGTTAATTTAAGCCTCCCGACATCTGACCTAAATATGGTTCAGATCGGATTATATTTAGATATAGCTGTCATTTATACCGATCTGCCGTTAAAGGGTCTGAAACTCATAAAAACTTAAGTTATTACCCGATTTCGCTGAAATTTGAAACAGTGGGTTAATTTGAGCCTAAATACCCATCCCATCTGACCTAAATATGGTTCAGATCGGACTATATTTAGATATAGCTGTCATATAGACCGATCTGCCGATAAAGGGTCTGAAGCCCATAAAAGCTTTATTTTTTAACCGATTTCGCTAAAATTTTAAACAGTGAGTTATATTTAGCCTCCCGACATCAGACCCAAATATGCTTCAGATCGGACTATATTTAGATATAGCTGTCATATAGACCGATCTGCCGATAAAGGGTCTGAATCCCATAAAAGCTTTATTTATTGCCCGATTTCGCTGAAATTTGAAACAGTGAGTTAATTTAAGCCTCCCGACGTCTGACCTAAATATGGTTCAGATCGGGTTATATTTAGATATAGTTGTCATATAGACCGATCTGCCGTTAAAGGGTCTGAAGCCCATAAAAGCTTTATTTTTTAACCGATTTCGCTAAAAAATAAAAACTTTGTTTATTACCCGATTTCGCTGAAATTTGAAACAGTGAGTTATTTTTAGCCTCCTGACACCCTACCTAAATAGACTATATTTAGATCGGACTATATTTGGATATAGCTGCCATATATACCGATCTGCCGATAAAGGGTCTGAAGCCCATAAAAACTTTATTTTTTAACCGATTTCGCTAAAATTTGAAACAGTTGGTTAATTTAAGCCTCCCGACATCAGACCCAAATATGGTTCAGATCGGACTATATTTAGATATAGCTGTCATATAGACCGATCTGCCGATAAAGGGTCTGAAGCCCATAAAAGCTTTATTTTTTAACCGATTTCGCTAAAATTTGAAACAGTGAGTTATATTTAGCCTCCTGACACCCGACCTTAATATGGTTTAGATCGGACTATATTTAGATATAGCTGTCATATAGACCAATCTCCCGATTGAGGGTCTGAAGCCCATAAAAGCTTTATTTATTACCCGATTTTGCTGAAATTTGAAACTGAGTTTTTCTGAGCCTCGATGTCCAACCTTAATATGGTTCAGATCGGTTTATAATTGGATATATCTGCCAAAAAGACCAATATTTTGTTCTTTAAAATTGAATAATGACATACAAAATATATTAGACCACTCAATGTCCGTGGGTACTAAAGTTATCCAATTCTCACCGGATTGTGACGAAATGGGTTTTACATATATACCCGTGGTGGTGGGTATCCAAAGTTCGGCCCGACCGAACTTAATGCCTTTTTACTTGTTCCCACTTGACATTCCACAAACAAACGGTTATATGTCCTATGGTGGAGGTTATTCATTTTTAATTTTACCCAATTTTTTTCGAATGTAAATAATTTTTTATATCTCTTATTTGTACTTTAACACAAAACTTTTGATTTCTTTATTGTTTTTTAACATTTGTTTTGTTTTGAAAAAAAAAAAAACAAAAAAAGAAAATTTTTTTATTTATTTGTAAATTGTGTACATGCTTGTATGTTGTCTTGCCCTGTGGGGATCCTACTTTGTTGAATTTAGTAAATCCCTACAGGTCCAGCCCAACATCCACAAGATATTGCCTTACAACAACAACTACAACAACCGTTACGACAATGTCACATTCATCTAGGAGGTGGTGGTGATGGGGGTAGTGCTCTAGGAAAATTAGATGCTCCAGAAGTGACATCCAAGGATATGCTAAGGGCCATGATGGCCTACATATGGCCCAAGGATGATGCGCTTGTGAGGAAAAGGTGGGTAGGCAAAAAAAATTAATTTCAACATAAAATTCAAATAAATTTTCTTTAATTTTCTTTTAGAGTTGCAATTTCTTTGGGCTTATTGGCCGGTTCTAAAATTCTAACCGTATGTGTGCCGTTTTTGTTTAAGGGAGCCGTTGACACCATGGGAAGCCTAACAATGGACACTCCAGCCGATGTTATATTAACATCAGCCACTGCCATGTTGATTGGTTGTAAGTTGAGAAGTGACTTTTTTCCCAACTGTGCATTTGGATATGATTTCTGTTTTGCTTTTTATAGATGGCGTTGCTCGTGCCAGTGCTGCTGGTTTTAATGAGTTGCGTAATGCTGTTTTTGCCAGAGTGGCTCACCATTCTATACGTAAGATAGCCACAAATGTTTTCTTACATTTGCACAATTTGGATTTGGCATTTCATCTCAATAAACAGACTGGTGCATTATCAAAGGTTTGTATGAAGTCCATTTGTTTTAACTATCTTAAGGATGCCTTCGATAGTTTTTAGCGCTTCAGTCCACAGGGATCTGGGTCTGAGTCGAGTGGGTCTGGCCGAGCAGTTAAACAGGTGACGTGTATCGTGCGGTCCCTGATTACAATCGGGACATACATCTTGCACCTCGGCATAAATCCTTGCTCTGTAGGAGTTGAGGCGGCTGCATCTGCCGGAATGTTATTGAGCCAGAACTACTCTGGTTTGCCAGGCGAGGTCGATTTCTTCAGGTGGTCGTGGAGGTCGTTCTCCAAGGACTACATTCACATGAACTACATTCACGTGTCTGCATGAATGTTGTCTAGACCTGCTTGATATGCGGCTTGATCTAGAGGTTCTCTCGTGTAGCGCTGAACCTCACGCTCTAGATCATGCAGATCTACCTTAAGGCTTCTGGGCGGTGGATATCTATTCACAAGATGATGATTTGGATGGTATTTGCGAAAACAGCCCAAAAGTTATTGCTTAGATAGCATGTAAATAGTTATGTCTTCGCACTGGTAGGATCTTTGTCTCCTGATGGTCCACATGAGAACTGAGGAGACAGCCCGTCGCAGTTCGGAGGGCGGTATTCTGACAGATCTGAATATTATTCCACTGCGTGTCACAAAGTTGACGAGACCACACTGGCGCCACTTAGTACGTGGTCAATAAAGTTTCTTTGTCTGCACCCCAAGTGCTGCCAGCAAGTGACTTGAGGACCTTGTTTCTACTTTTGACTTTATAGCAAATTGCTGTGGCATGTGGGGAGAATGTGTAAGAGCTGTCAAATGTGATGCCAAGTATTTTGGGACATTTCTCCATCGACCATCACAGTCAGCACAGTATTCACCTCACGCGTATTTGTAGTGAACAATGTGGCTGAAGATTTGGTGGCAGATATCTTCAGATTTCTCGCAGCGAAATATGAGGCAAGCTCGTTAAGGTAGACGTTCAACCTATCGCTGATGCCAACAATGGGTAGGGTGCCTGATGCCATGATCGTACAATCGTCCGCATATGATACGATCTCTATGCCGTCTGGAGGGGGTGGGATGGAGGATAGGTAGAGGTTAAACAGAGCCGGAGATATCACCCCACCTTGGGGAACTCCCTGTTTCACTCTACGGTGTTTCGACTTCTTATCCCTAAATTCCACAAATGACTGGCGGCCACACAGATAATTCGCGACCCATCGTTTCAGGCCTGACTGGAGGGACGTGTTGGCGATGTCCTCGAATAATTTGGCATGGCTGACCGTGTCGAATGCCTATGATAGGTCCAGTGCCACGAGGACCGTGCTATCACATGGCCTGGGTTGATTGAAGCCACGGCAAATGTGTGTGGTGATGGCATGCAAAGCTGTTGTTGTGCTGTGCAGTCTCCGAAATCCATGTTGATGCTCGGCGAATGGAAATTTTCCTACGAGGCACGGGAGGAGTAATGCCTCAAGCGTCTTTGCCACTGGTGAGAGAAGGGAGATCGGTCTGTACGACTCCCCCAAACTCGGGTCCTTTCCAGGCTTCAGTAGCGGGATCACTCTGCCCATTTTCCAGACATCGGGAACTATAAGAGTGTTCAAAGGCAGGTTGAGGACAGTAGTAAGGTATTCAACTCCAGGTGAATCCAGATTCTTCAACATCAATGTAAAGATTCCATCGGGGCCCAACGCCTCAGATGATTTGGCGCCACGGATGTCATTGGTAACGGTAAATTGCGCCCACGGTAAATTGTTATGGCTGTTCATCGGCTCGGAGACCACGAATACGGCGAATGGTTCTCCTCTTTGCCCCATCACTCTCGTGATGCACAATAAATTGACGGTTGAACAACCTGGCGCATCTCTATGGATCAGTCAGGGTTCCTTCGCCAAAAGGAACTTAGGTTCTGTCATCCTGTTTACCGGGGTTCGAGAGTGACTTAACAGTAGACCACAGCTTGCCTACACCGGTGCCTAAGTTACATTGCTGCAAGTGTTCCACAAATTCCGCTTATGTTTGTAGACTACCCTGTTTATTTTCAGAGTCAGCTCACTAATTCTGAGGTTAGTGGGGTCCATACCACGAATCCCATCACGCTGCCTGCACCGGTAAATTGGGCCGCACTTGGGGTATTCGACCGGTTCGACCGGCTGCTGCGTTAATCATGTCTCGGAATTTCCTCTCGGCCACTAGCACATCCGAGGCGGGTGGCAGTTCACTGAAGCGGTGATTGGTATATTCTCTGAAGCCAGCCCAATTAGCCTTCTTCTGATTGATAAACGTTCGGCGCTCAGAGGTTATGAAGTCGGGTGGTCGGTCGATGGTGAGAATTATGAGGAGGTGGTCTGACCCCAAAGAGATTACGGCTTGCCAGGATACGTCACTCAGGAGATTAGGGGATGCAATGGAAATGTCTGGCGAGCTGCTGCACCTCCTCGTAATCCTAGTGGCGGCATCCTCATTCACCGTGCAAAACGTGGAGCTTTCAATCTGCTCTGCCAAAGCTATGCCACGCTGGTCGTTACCTAGGGGAGAATGCCATGAAGTATGATGCGCATTAAAATCCCCTAGAACCAGAAGATTATGACCAGCTGGTAACTCACTTATGTCGGGGTCGTAAGCTTGGCCATTAATCGGGACACAGCTCCCACCCGGCAGAATGTACACGTTGTATAGCTCTATCTAGGCAGTACCGGACCTGACTGCTATCTCCATGCACTCCATGTAGGGGTCACTAACGCCAGGCGCAGGCGAGATGGTTCTATATTGCACGGAATGGTGTATCACGTAGGCCAATCCCCCATCTCCATTCCTTGAGCGATCCTTACGTAGCACATTGTATCCGTGACAGCTGTGCAAGCTGCAGGTGTTGGTCAGCTTTGTCTCCTGGATCGCTGCGACCAATATATCTTTCCGACTCATGAAATCCACAATCTCATCGATCTTGCCACGGAATCCGTTGTAGTTAAGCTGCACTGGCACTGGCCTGGCAATATATGGGCTGGGATGCTGCCGTTGCGTATCTTGTCGTACGGGAGAGGTCGGGGGGATCGCATAGTACGACGACGAGGACGCAGAAGGCGACGACGACGACGCTTGTGACCCACTGCTGGCTATGTTCGCACATCACCTTGCGACATATCCAGTATGACTATACTTCCGTAGTGAAGTGAGGCCAGACCAAGATCGGAAATGTACCCACTCCATGCACCGGTTACACCTTACCGACACCGACCGATGATGGAGGCGGTTCTGGCAAACCGAACAGAACCAGGTTCCGTGGTTCTTTTCAATCCCGGCACGGACCAGAGGTGTGCGGAGAAGGCAATCCAGGATGTTCCTCTCCCATGACGAAAAAAGACGAACACGTACACTGAGGCGCCAGCCCTTGCCGATGAGGGTTCCATCGGGTCAATTCGGTGTGTACAACCGGCTGCCATGGGATTGACCGTTACTTTTATACTGTCCTTCCAACGGCTATAATGGCAACACTCTGGCTTGAAGGACGCATTTATCCTGTCTTCAGCCATCGGCTTCACAATTGTCTTGGGTTTGTTGCTTACCTTTCTTGTCACCTGTAAAGCTTCGCCTCCATGGTTCCTGCTGGAATCATAAAAAAAATGTGGCATTACAAGGGATTTAATTATGTCCCTTTTTCGCTGCAGGCTGAGTCTCCTCTGTTGTTGTTGTTTTTGCAGTGTGTTGTACACTGAGGCGGCAGACCTTGCCGATGAAGGAATTTATCGGGTCAATCCGGTACGTACAATCGGCTCCCATGGGATTGAGTCTTCTTTGTTGATCTTTAATACGTAAGTCTCGCAAGACAAGCAGCATGCCGTGGCGTGGACGCTCCCTCGAAGAGTGGAAGGGAAGACCTACAAGCTGAAACATAAGTCTGCTCCGCCGTGGCTGGGGAAAATTCTGGTCCATATCCAGATTTTAAAATTTTCTCCACGTCATTCGAAATTTTCGCATTTCGAAGAATTGCTCTCCAGCTAAGTGTGATTACTTCCCTCTCCCACTGTGTGCGGATCTCGCTCTTCATGACAAGGACAAGACCGTTGTCCTTGACTTCACTTACCTGCCCTTGACTACTGAAGCATTTCTCTTGAAATTTTCGAAACAAATATTTATCTGTCTACACATCTGTGCTGAGCCATACGTCTACGATGTCGAAAGCATGGGTTCGAATCCTAGATCATTGTGCTTTAATTTGTAACATTTTTCATTATCTTACAGACAATAGATCGTGGTTCCAGAGGCATAAACTTTGTTTTAAGTGCCATGGTTTTTAACATAGTTCCCACCATATTTGAATTGGCTTTGGTATCTAGTATTTTGGGTATTAAGGTAAGTTCATGCCTCTATCCAACTTAACCTACGGAAGTTAATTATCCCTTTTTTAATTTCAGTGTGGTTTGGCTTTTGCTGGTGTTTCAATGGGTTGTGTGGGTGTTTATGCTGCCTACACCCTATCGGTAACGCAGTGGCGCACTAAATTCCGTGTTTACATGAATCAAGCCGAAAACGAGGCTGGCAATAAAGCCGTCGATTCTCTGATCAATTACGAAACGGTCAAATATTTCAATAATGAAAAATTCGAAGCAGCCCGCTATGATAAAGTCTTAAAGAAATATGAATCGGCCAGTTTGAAAACTAGCTCCAGTTTGGCTGTGCTTAATTTCGGCCAAAATGCCATATTCAGTACGGCCTTGAGTGTGATAATGGTTTTGGCAGCCAATGAAATAGCCAAGGGTAATATGACTGTGGGTGATTTGGTCATGGTCAATGGTTTGTTGTTTCAGCTAAGTATACCTTTGGGCTTTTTGGGTAGTGTATATCGTGAGGTGCGCCAAGCTCTGCTGGATATGCAAGCCATGTTTACTTTAATGAATGTGGACAGTCGGGTGCATGCGCCCTCCAATGCCCCACCATTGATATTGGGCACCGACAATGCTTCAATTGAATTCAAAAATGTCAATTTTGAATATGAACCTGGCAAGCCCATATTTAGAGATTTATCATTTGTCATACCTGCGGGAAAGAATATTGCATTTGTTGGAGGCTCAGGTTCGGGTAAATCATCCATGGTGCGTCTGCTGTTTCGTTTCTTCGAACCCAACTCGGGCAAGATTTTAATAGGAGGTCAAGATATAAGCACAGTGGATATTGATAGCTTAAGGAAATGCATAGCTGTGGTGCCGCAGGTTGGTAGCTTCTGAAGGGATATACGATTTTTTTACAATAAGTGTTTTTTTATTTTTTGCTTTTAGGATTCAGTCTTATTCCATGATACCATACAACATAATATACACTATGGCAATTTGAATAAAAGTCAAGAGGAAGTGGAAAATGCCGCCCGCATGGCCGACTTGCATGATAACATCATGGGCTGGCCCAGAAGGTATGAGACACAGGTTGGCGAGCGTGGCCTGAAGCTTTCGGGTGGTGAAAAACAACGAGTAGCCATAGCCAGAGCGATATTAAAAAATTCCCCCATTTTAATTTTTGATGAGGCCACCAGTAGTTTGGATTCAATCACTGAACATGTAAGTAACAACTAAAACGATTTAAATTTTTTTCATACACAAAAAAACAACATTTTTAACCCCCTAATGTCAAATTAGAACATTTTACAAGCTTTATCTCGTGCCACCGAAGGACGCACTAGTATTTGTATAGCCCATCGTCTATCCACTGTCATGGATGCAGATGAGATCTTAGTACTGGAAAATGGTCGGGTAGGAGAGCGTGGCACTCATGCAGAGTTGCTTAAGAAAAATGGTCTATATTCGCGTCTTTGGGAGACACAAACACAACAGTTTTGATCTTAAGCTTATTGAGGCCTTAAAGTCTTAATGTTTTGTACATACCTATATATATATATAAAGCTGCCCTAAATTTAGCTTTAGAACTAAGTGGACTCTGTCTCCCAACGATTTTGTTTGGGTAGTGCGTTTTTTTTAGCAATAAGTGTTTTTGTTTTTTTAACCAACTCTTATCGTTCACTACCTTTGATTTTAAATGTTGAAATTAATTGACCCAAAAACCGAGGACTATAACAAAAATTAGGCTTAAAGTTATAATGAAATAATAAAAAATTCCTAAAAAATATTTTAAATGCAATACCACCCCCTATACCTGTTAAGTACTTTTTATGTATGTACAAAAAAAAAAAAAACAAAACCGAAAAACTAAAAAAATAAACCCATAATTAAAAATGATTTCAATAATTGTAAGTTAAAAAAAAAAAAATAACAAATAGATGTGTTTTTAAGCGATAATACTTCTTGGAGGCCACTATGGCGTAGAAGTTCTGACTCTGAATGCTTGGTTTAGAATTCTGACAAAAACATATGAAAATTTTTCAGCGGTGGTCACCTCCTAATGCTCAATCCCATGGCAGCCCGTTTTACGTACCGGATTGACCCCATGGAGTTCTTCAACGACAAGGGCTGCCCCCTTAGTGTACGACACACTGCTACAACAACAACAACAACCGAACGCTGGCGACATTTGTGAAGTACTATGCCATGCAAACTTCTCCCCAAAGAGATGTTGTACTGCGGAACGCCGTTCGGACTCGGCTATAAAAAACTTTAAACTTGAATGGGATAGCATGTGAAAAATTTGCCCCTCTGCTCAAGACAAAAATTCGTACTTCTTGATTACGCTCCTTTCACTCCTTTGCTAGTTCGAATCTAATTTTTTTGTTTGTTTCCTGTTTCAAGACGAGCTCAATGATCGGAGATTTTCTTTGCAAATGGAAAAGGAAAGCCAGAGATCGCAACACACACCAACCACTATGGGAAGCGTTTCGTTTTTGTTTAGAAGACTTTTCAACCATATTAGGTGCGATGGCTCCAAGGGCCGTACGTTGGTATGTTGCATTTGTATCGTATTTTTGTTGCGAAAACGCCTCTATGATACAAATACCACATTAATCACGCTCGACAACCCTGCCTATTAGCTGTACTTTTCTCAACGCATGTGTTTCGTGTAATAACAGTTTTTTTGTCTGCGACAATTGCACTACTTCCATGGTGCAGATGATTCTGTGCATCTGTTGGAAGCTGCATTGATGGCTTCGAACGCCAGACAACGGCGACGGCCCTCGCTGTTTCTCCGTGTGCCCAGGTTCGATGATACAAATACCACATTGCTTTGGTGTAAGATCGTGCGGCTTTTGGAACTTTTGCGGCTTTACCTTGAGTTCGTTTTTCAAAATATTTTGCAACCTTTCACGGGACATTTTCCGATCTTAAGCAATTTGATTACCACAACGGCGTGGATTTCGTTGCATTTGAGCCTTCACTGCCCGAAGTTTTTTTTTTACTTTTGGCAACTCTACCATAATGTTTTATGGTGCGATTCTCCTGGCAGGGGATGGCTATGAGCACCACATAGCCTGGAACTTTGAGCTCCGGTTCGTGTAGTATTCATTATCAACACGAAAAGCTCAGCTGAGAGCTACTGGGCGCGTCCCCAGATTGCGGAGAGTGGAATGCTTCATAGCTGCAACTGCAGTCGAGGACTGTCAGCAGTATCGAGTTGAGAGTCGCAGTGAGACGACGCCCCATCGGCGCTTGCTTAAAAACTGAGTACCTATAAAACTCGATATGAGAAGGCGAGTTATTGGAACGAGCTCCACAGCTCCACATGAAAATGTGGCTACAATAACAACAATCAACATTTTGTAATCTACGTCGAATGCTTCGTTAATCTGGTTTCTCTTAGGTATTTACCCAATAAATACCCAAGCGTTCGGTATTTATCTTTAGTTGAAAAAGAACATTTCAATTTCAGACAGTTTTCCTAAGAAAAAAACTCTGTAGTTGGCACATTCCGTCTTGTCTCCTTTCTTGTGTACGGGACATAGTTTGCTGAGGTTCCAATCATCGAGTATGCGTTCTTCTAGTCAGATTGCGCAGATAAGCTAATGCATGCCTGATGATGCCTTCAGCGCATAACCCTTCTACTCCAGCGGGTAACCCGTCGGCTCCTGCTGCCTTGTTGTTCTTTAGTCGGGTCATTGCTACTTGGACCTCATTCTGACTTAGAGGTAAACTTTCTATACCATCATCAGGTATTGGTTCTTCGGTATTCTCTTCGCTGCCAACGTCGGACACCAGCAAAAACCAACAAACAAATTTTGCCCATGAATATTCCACTAAGAACAGGGGCAAACTTCTCACATATCAATCAGTGCAGTCCGATTCAAGTTTTAAGCTCAATGATAAGGGGCCTCGTTTTTATAGCCGAGTCCAAACGGCATGCCGCAGTGCGACACCTCTTTGGATAGAAGTTTTGCAAGGCATAGTACCTCACAAATGTTGCCAGCATTAGGAGGGGCAAAACCACCGCTGAAAATTTTTTCTGATGGTCTCGCCAGGATTCGAACCCAGGCGTTCAGTGTCAAAGGCGGACATGCTAACTTCTTCGCTACGGTGGCCTCCGACACCAGCAGTTGGGTAAAATGTTCTTTCCATATCCTCAGCACGTTATCTGTGTCAGTTATCAGATTTCCTTCTTTGTCTCTGCAGGTGGATATGCCTGCACCAAAGCCATCGGTTTGATGTTTAATTCTTTGGTAGAATTTCCGGACTTCGCTCTGACTCCTGTACATCTCAATTCGCTCACACCCACGTCTTTTCTTCCCTTCCCTTTTCTTTCTGCGGAATAGACGTTTCTCCTCTCTCCTTTTCTCGCGATGCCTCTCCTTCATCTGGCGCGTTGCCACTGATTGCAGGGTTGCTCTATATGCCGCATTCTTGGCATTTTCATTTCAGTAGCATCTCAACACTCTTGGTCGCACCATGGGTTTCTTGGGGGAGGCTTTCAGTACCCCAGTACAGATTTCGCCGCATTTTTCATGGAATGGGCAAAGGTTTGCCCCTGCGCCATTATATCATCGAAACAAGGAGTGCTTTCATCAAGCCGATGGGATAGTTGAGTGGAGTATGCCGCTGCCATCTGTTGTGTTTGCAGCTTTTCAATGTCCAGCTTCCATGCAGTGTCAGATCGTACTCTCCTCGCCATGTTCAAACGGATGCGAACCTTTGCTGCAACAAGATCCGAATCTATATTCACTCCACGGTTCAATCGTACATCTAACACGCTGGATGAATACCTTCCATCTATCACAAACGTGATCAATTTGGCTGTTTTGATCGGATGACAGCCATGTGGCTTTGTGAATATTTTTATGTTGAAATCTGGTCCTACTAACTACCATGTTTTTTGCCGCAGCGAAATCTATCAGCCTCATCTCACGGAGGTTAAACTTTTCAACTGTTGGACCAAAAATGTCTTCCTTCCCTATCTTCGCATTAAAATCCCCAAGAACGATTTTAATATCATGGGCGGGGCAGCGATCATATTCTCTGTCTAGGCGCTCGTAGAAAATATCCTTGGTCTGCTCGTCTTTGTCTTCCGTCGGGACATGGGCACAAATAAGGCTGATGTTGAAGAATTTGGCTTTAATGCGGATTGTGGCTAGCCTCTCATCCACCGGAGTAAAGCTGAAGAGAAGGTGTTTCAGTCTCCGACTAACCACAAATGCACAGCCCAATTTATGCCTCGTGTTATGGCAGACGCTGAACGCCTGGGTTTGAATCCTGGCGAGACTATCAGAAAAAAAATTTCAACGGTGGTTTTCCCCTCCTAATGCTTTGCTTTTTCCCTCCTAACATTTGTGGGGTACTATGCCATGTTAAATTTCTCTCCAAAGAGGTTTCGCACTGCGTCACGCCGTTCGGACTCTGCGATAAAAAGGAGGCCCCTTATCATTGAGCTCAAACTTGAATCGGACTGCACTCATTGATATGTGAGAAGTTTGCCTCTGTTCCTTAACGGCATGTTCATGGGCAGAATTTGCAATTTGGTTATGGCAGATATAGCATAGTTCGTCACCTTTTGGTGTTGTAGTGACGCCATTCCCAGTCCATCACACTTCCTGTAAGGCGGCAATATCCGCCTTGTACTTCTCTAATACATCTGCCTCTATAAAGAATGCGGACATTCCAAATCCGCAAATCATGGTTGGTCGTCATGGTCGTCAACGTTGGGGGGGGGGGGGGTCCGTTTTTACTATTCCTTTGTTTCTCATAATTTTCTGGGGGCGGACTACTGGCCCAGCACCCCAACCGCATGGGTTTTGTGGGATTGTATCCCTCGTTGTGGGGAGCCACTTCCCTCAAGATCTGACGCTCGCCCCCAGCCTCCCCTAAACTGGAAACAGATGCTGATGTTGGGCATTGGTTATTTGAAGGCGCCAATAACTCGCCTTGTCATCTCAAGCATCATTGGCACTCAGTATTTAATTAAGAGCCAGAGCCACCTAACTCTTCACTGAGACTCTCCTCTCCAAAATCGCTGACTGCCCGCGGCCGCATTTGCAGCTACTCCGCATAAAAACTGAACTTTCCACCATCCGCAACCTGTGGATGCGCCCGGGAAGCTTTCAGCTAAGCCTCCCGTGATAACAAGTCGAAGCTCAAGGTTCCAGCCTGTGTGGTGCTCATAGTTATCCCGTGTCGGCGATTTTAGTTTCATATAAAAAGGAAGCTTGGGATGTAAAAACTGTTTCAGTTAGGCGGCATTTTCAGTTAAGCGATATTTCACCGTAGCGCAGAGGTTAGCATATCCGCCTATGACGTTGAACGCTGGGTTCAAATCCTGGCGAGAACATCAAAAATGTTCAATAGTGGTTATTCCCTCTTAATGCTGGCGAGATTTGTGCAGTAGTATGCCATGTAAAAACTTCTTCTGAAAGAGGTGTCACACTGGGGACCCTTTTTCTCAAAATTTTATTTTTTTTTATCGAAAATTTTCTCAAAATTTTATTTTCTTATGTTGCATTTAATGTACACGTAAATAAATACTTACTTTGTAATAGCTCATATTTAGACAACAAATATGCCTTTTATTGTAAAAAACAGTCTCTTATAAATTATCCTTATCTCTAATTTTCATAGGTATTGGCACCCCATACAACAAATACAAAACACAATTGCCCATGTGCTGCAGGAAACGTTGATAGTTTTCGATGCGCTTGACAAACTCCTGCCACAAAGGCAACATGGGTTTCCCCTCTTTGGGAGTTTCGTCCATAACAATGTTGCCCTCCAGCATTGTTCTATTGACATAGGTGTACAAGTAACACGAAGGCTTCATACCAATAGTGGTGATGTGATGCGTTACACCGCTGGGAAGACTTATGCTTTTGCCGGCAGTTAGAAAATAGGAATCACTTTCATTTTCACTCTTGTAACGAACATTGCCCTCTAGAATGGTCAGTGAGATATTGGTCAAATCGGGCGATACCAAATGATCGAGCGTGAGGCCTGGAAAGTCGGCCACAAACATAACATCTGAATAGTTATTCCAGGCCAATACATCATCGGCTATGCTGCGCAGCTTGGGACGCATATCATTCAGCTCGGTCAGCAGAGGCAAGGACCAAGAGGTTTTTCTGAAGGGCGACCATTCGGCGGTGAGTATATCAACTCTGGGATCAAATACTCTCTGCTGAAAACGCCCATTCATGGAACACCAGACATCTATGTATATGGAAATGTTGGTGGAACTCAAAGGACTTTGTCGTGGGTTGCGCTGATGCTCATATTCGATGTTGCGCTTTATGCAATGGGCATACTGCTGGGCCATATCTGCATGTTTTGTCCAACGATCATACTCGGTGAAGGCATAAGGATTTAGATACAGTGTTTTATTATTCGAATTATCCACCACTTTAATGGTGGTCAGAATGTTGTTGTAGGAATGTACCATCATGTCCCAGGAATAGCCATAAAGGCCATTGGTCCAATTGTTATAGCCTTTTGTTATGAAATGCGAATAGGGCAGAAAAAGCTGCAAAGCGCAATAGAAGAGCACCAGCAAAGTACGAAAGTATTGGGTTTTTGTGCTCCTGTGAGAAGATGGTATGTTCAATTGTTTCTGGCAAGCTTTGCAGTATAGTTTTGGATGTAGTTCTATGTTTTCAGCTTTATTATCCTTCTCCTCCATAGGTTGCTTACAAGTATCTTCTGTAGCCAACTTCTTGTTGAATAGTCTTAAAAAGGATTGCAAAGATTTTCTTGGACCATCAAAGCCAAAAAACATGGGAAGTTGGGCCAAACACACCCATGGAAACATTCCTATCATATGGAATACCAAGTTTCAATTGTTTTCTATAAACAAGGTGTGGGAGAAAATCAATGTACCTACCTATAACAAATAAACGTGAGTTCATCAAATGGAAACAAACCATAAATGGGGTGGCGAACGTTCGAGTTTTGCGGCAAGTCATTAGGAAGGCAATGTGAAAATCGAACACCGCAGTAAACCAATGAACAATCAACAAATCAACCAATTCCTCCCGCAGAAACCAACGAAATGGACTCAAGACCCAGTGTTTGCTCAACGAAGACATGGCATAGCCGGATAACCACTCAGAGGTAAGTTTTTTTAAACCCGCATAGACATAGAGTACGAAAAATTGAAATTTAATAAGGAAATAATTCCAATATGGTACTGTGGAGGGCATAGAAGGTTGCAAGAATTTATCCAAGGAGCTGAAATTAAAAAAAAAAAAAAAAAAACAAAAACAAGTAAAAGCGGGCCAAGTTCGGCCGGGGCAAATCTTATATACCCTCCACCATAGATCGCTGATTCGAGTTCTTTTCCCGATATCTCTTTTAAGGCAAACAAAGGATAAAAGAAAAGAATTGCTATAATATTGGAGCCATATCAAGTTATGGTCCGATTCGGACCATAATTGATTTGATTGTTGGAGACCATAGTAGAAATCATTGTGTAAAATTTTAACCAATTCGAGTACGAATTGCGCCCTTAAGGGGCTCAAGAAGTAAAATAGAGAGATCGGTTTATATGGGAGCTGTATTGGGTTATAGACCGATTTGGACAATATTTAACACGTACGTTGAAGGTCATGGGAGAAGCCGTTATACAAAATTTCAGCCAAATCGGATAATAATTACGCCCTTTGGAGGCTCAAGAAGTCAAGATCCCAGATTGGTTTATATGGCAGCTATATCAGGTTATGGATCGATTTGAACCATATTTGGCACAGTTATTAAAAGTCATAACAAAACACGTCATGCGAAATTTCAGCCAAATCGGATAGAAATTGCACCCTCTAAACGCTCAAGAAGTCAAGACCCCATATAGGTTTAAATGACAGCTATATCCGGTTATAAACCGATTTCAACTATACTCAGCACAGTTGTTGAAAGTCATACCAAAACACGTCCTGCAAAATTTCAGCAAAATCAGATAGAAATTGCGCCCTCTAGACGCTTAAGAAGTCAAGACCCCATATAGGTTTAAATGACAGCTATATCCGGTTATGAACCGATTTCAACCATACTCAGCACAGTTGTTGAAAGTCATAATAAAACACCTCATGTAAAATTTCAGCGAAATTGGATAAGAATTGTGCCCTCTAGACGCTCAAGAAGTCAAGACCCCATATAGGTTTAAATGAAAGCTATATCCGGTTATGAACCGATTTCAACCATACTCAGCACTGTTGTTGAAAGTCATAATAAAACACCTCATGCAAAATTTCAGCGAAATTGGATAAGAATTTTGCCCTCTAGTGACTCAAAAATTCAAGACCCCAGATAGGTTTATATGACAGCTATATCAAAACATGGAACGATTTGGCCCATTTACAACCCCAACCGACCTACACTAATAAGAGGTATTTGTGGAAAATTTCCACCGGCTAGCTTTACTCCTTCGAAAGTTAGTGTGCTTTCGACAGACAGACGGACGGACATGGCTAGATCGACTTAAAATGTCATGACGATCAAGAATATATACATTATGGGGTCTAAAACGAATATTTCGAGGAGTTACAAACAGAATGACGAAATTAGTATACCCCCATCCTATGGTGGAGTGTATAAAGAAACACTTTAAGGCATAAAAGGTGAATAGCCCACCATACACTTACCAATATCGATTGGCCTGTGTGAACAGCAATAAAATGCCCACCAAACCAAATAGATAGCTATGATTGTTCCACGAGGGCTTCTCCAATAGGAATATATACCAATAGGGCACTAGAAAGGCCAAACAACTGCAACGAAAGCGATAACCCAACATTATGCCCATGGCTCCCAACCACATGCACAAATAAATGCAGCCCATAATGGGGAAACTAAAAGCTTGCATGCCATGAAACAAGGGGAAGTGACAATGTAAAGGTTCTCCAAATCTCACATCCATATCTCCGCCTCCTCTTTCCTCGGCCATATCGATTAACATGGCTAAACCTGTATTTAAAAAAAAAATGCTGTTGATTTTAAAGGGTTGCTAAAAATCCATTGTTCTTACCATACAACATGCGAAAGACTCCTAGAGTGGCTGCATCCACAGGGCGATGTAACCATTGTGTGAAATTATCATATGTTGTAAGATTCTCCAGTTCATTATCAGTTAAAGTGTAGAACAGTTTCTGAATTTGAGTTTTGGATTCTTGTTGTTGCTGCCTTACTTCATTATTTTTGCTGGTTTCAGTCTTTTGAGTTTCTGGGGATTCCTTTGATTCATCGTCCATACTTGTAAGCTGCAATTGGAACATTAACAGAAGGTAGGTAATTAACAACACCTACACCAATGTGGATTTATTTGCCTTTAAAGTTATTTTAAATACCAATTCAAAATATTTTTAAATATATATACCCATACACACGTTACCTTTCTCAATTAACTTTGAAATCGAAAAATATTGCGAATAATTTGTGAACTCGTTATATGTCATGACGCATTTTGCCTAAATCTCTATAATGCAACAAAACTTGTTATAAAATGCTGATCGTCAAGCCATTATTGTTTATGTACCCAGAAAAATATGTTGGCTCATTAAATCTAATCTGTGTTTAAAACAAAAGCTTTGTTTGCAGTTATTTGCAAATTTCTTATATGGATGAAACCCGCCCGACATACACCTTAGCCAGTAATCGGACTGTTGTGCGCTTTAAATACTAAAACGGTCACATCGAAAGAGAAAATCCATGTTTGGAATTCCGTGCCACAAAATCCTTAATTGTTTTCCATGCCACGCCCCCAAGTTGGTTCATGTCTGGTATTGTGTCCCCACCTAAATGCCGGTATCTGTTAGGCCCAAAAGCCGGGCAATGGCATAGGTAATGTTCCAACGTCTCATTATCCTCCCCGCATGCCCTACATTAGAGTGTCCCAAAAAACAAAAGGTATTTTTTATACCCTCCACCTTTGGATGGGGGTATACTAATTTCGTCATTCTGTTTGTAACTACTCGAAATATTCGTCTGAGACCCCATAGGTATATATATTCTTGATCGTAGTGACATTTTATGTCGATCTAGCCATGTCCGTCCGTCCGTCTGTCTGTCGAAAGCACGCTAACTTTCGAAGGGGTAAAGCTAGCCGCTTGAAATTTTGCACAAATACTTCTTATTAGTGTAGGTCGATTAGGATTGTAAATGGGCCATATTGGTCCATGTTTTGACGTAGTTGGGTCTTGGCTTCTTGAGCCTCTAGAGGGCGCAATTCTAATCCGATTGGAATGAAAATTTGCACGACGTGTTTTGTTATGATATCCCACAACTGTGCCAAGTATGGTTCAAATCGGCCCATAACCTGATATAGCTGTCATATAAACCGATCCGATTTGCCTGAAATTTTGTAAGACGGATTCCCTCATGACCACCAACATACGTGTTTATTATGGTCTGAATCGGTCTATAGCCTGATACAGCTCCCATATAAATCGGTCTCTCTATTTTATTTCTTGAGCCCACAAAGGACGCAATTCTTATTCGAAGTGGCTGACATTTTACACAGGTTAAATTATATGCTGGACATATATGTAATTTAATTCTGGTCCAAACCGGACCATATCTTGATATCGCTCTAATAGGAGAGCAAATCTTTTCTTTTATCCTTTTTTGCCTAAGAAGAGATGCCGGGAAAAGAACTCGACAAATGCGATCCATGGTGGAGGGTATATAAGATTCGGCTCGGAACTTAGCACGCATTTACTTGTTTTTGATACGCATACCCACCACCATAGGATGGAGGTATGTATACTAATCTAGTCATTCCGTTTGTTACACCTCGAAACATTCGTCTAAGACCTCATATTTTTCATCGTCTCGACGTTCTGATTTGAAATAGCCATGTCCGTCCGTCCGTCTGTCGAAATCACGAAGCGGTCGAACGCGTAAAGCTAACCACTTGAAATTTGGCACAGATACTTAATGTTGATGTAGGTCGTTGGGGATTGCAAATGGGCCATATGGGTGCAGATTAAGATACAGCTCCCATCTAAACCGATCTCCCGATTTGACTTTTTAAGGCCCTGGAAGCAGCAATTTTTGTATTTATTTATTTATTATTTTATATTTATTTTCGACAATTAAAGAGCTTTTAGTGAAATACAATGCAACGAAAATGATGATATATGCATATCACTTGACTAGCAGTATAATAATATAAGTGCCTTTATCTGAATCCCACGATATCGCTCGGAGGGTTAATGCCATTCTTAAAAGTCTTTATTTCCGCCCGGTATTCCCATGATGTCCGATTTAGGAGTGTTTTCGGGGGTGAGGTGGTCCCCTAGACACTTGGCTCTGAAAAAATATCAGCATCGTGCTCTTGTCTCAAATACCATTTATTTAAACCCCATATTGCCATTGGTTTTAGCAGAGTTCATGGGATGAGGCGTCCCCGAAACACTTGGCGCCAAAATTGGTAATCAAATTAGTTCTCTAATCTCAAATACCTTTCACTTCAGCCACATATTTCCATAGTCGGCAAATTTTTGCACTTTGAGGGGTTTTGGGGGAAAGAGCGGTGCCCAAAATAATGATCCCACATTTGGATATTCGTATTCTACTCCCACAAACCTTTATTTGAGCCCCATATTACGATGGTCAGTAAATAATTGCTGTTTGTGGTCTATTTTGGGAAACGGGTAGACACTCAGAAAATTGATCCCAAAAGTGGGTCCCCGGTTTGGGCCCCAAAAACTATCAATATCGAGCTCCACTGTCTTGAAGAACCAAATTGTCTTGATGAGCAAATACGTTCTATTTGGTGGTTGTTATGGTCGTGGGACGTCTCCTAGACAGTTGGTCGCGAATGTTGATATCAGGTTCGTGGTCTACTCTCAAATACCTTTTCATTTGACCATATTGCTATGGTCGTAAATTTGTCCTATTTGGGGGATGTTTTCGGGAAGGAACTGCCTCCCAAATACTTGCCCCCCACATTTGGATATCAGATTCGTATTCTACACTCAATAAGCTTTTATTTAAGTCCCATATTGCCATGGTCAGTAAATAAGTCATGTTTGGGTGGTGTTTTGGGGAAGGGGTGGACCACCAGAAACGTGGTCCCACATTTGGATATCAAATTCGTATTTTACTCGTAAATACCTTTCATTTGAGCCCCATATTGCCATGGTCAGGAAATAAATCCGATTTAGGAGAGTTTTGGGGGTTGGGGTGGTCCCCTTAACGCTTGGTCCGACAATTGGATATCAGATACGTTTTATTATTCTAAATACCTTTCATTTGAGTCCCATATTGTCGTGATTGGTCTAAATATATGTTTGGTAGGTTTTATGGTGGGGCGGCCCCCAAGGTACCCCATCCGAAATTTGGATACGAAATTTTTATTTTTAGGGTACTATATGACAGCACACAAAATTTCGCTTAAATCGCACCACCCGAGATCTGACGTTTCTGAAAATTAGGGTAAGGGGCAGGGTCAAACCTCTGTCAAAATTTCAACAAAAAAAACTTTAACCGACGAAACCAGGCGATATTGTATACCCCGGGTTTTTGGTGCACTATCCAGCAAAAAAGAGAATTTCAGAAATCGGACCACAAATGAAGATTTGGCAGCCCAAAAATGTTTCGAAATGCTGAGGTGACTAGCTTTAGAAGCCTGCGCTTTGTGATCTCGATAACACCTCAGCTTTAACCATTTAAAATTGCAAAGAATTATCTCAATCATTTCTCAAATGGGGGTATACTACAATAATTTCGTCATTCTGTTTGTAACACCTCGAAATTTTCGTCTAAGACCCCATAAAGTGTATATATACTTGATCGTCATGACATTTTAAGTCGATCTAGGCATGTCCGTAAGTCCATCATTCTGTCGAAAGCAAGCTATCTTTCGAAGGCGTAAAGCTAGGCGCTTGAAATTTTATTTTGCACAAATACTTCTTATTAGGGATTGTAAATGGGCCAAATCGGTCGAAGTTTTGATATGGCTGCCATATAAACCGATCACCCGATTAGACTTCTTGGGCCTCTAGAGGGCGCAATTCTTATCCGATTTGGCTGAATTTGCGTGAGGTGCTTTGTTATGACTTCCTACAACTGTGCCAAGTATGATTTAAATCAGTCCATAGCCTGATATAGCTGCCTTATAAACCGATCTCGCGATTAGACTTCTAGAGGCCGCAATCCTTATCCGATTTGGGATTTATTCCAGCTGTTGGGTATAAATGGGAAAATACCCAGGTATTTACCCAATTTACCAGGTAAATACCTTTTGGGTATTTACCCATCGACCATCTCTACTTATACGCCATTTTTGGCTTGCGGAACATTTGGTAGCTTTTAGTCGGATTTGGTAGGATTTTTCTGTCTTTGGTAGGATTTTTCTTTAGGAAATAATTTTCTTGAGTGGCAACAGTGGTCAGCATTGCAAGACTTTTGCCTTCCCTTATTTGAATAAACATTATTTTTTAATTATACCGTAGATCACTACTGTGGTACAGGGTATTATAACCGAGTGCACAAATTGTAACACCCAGAAGGAAGAGAGAGACCCATTGATAAGTATACCGATCGACTCAGAATCACTTTCTGATTCGATTTAGCTATGTCCGTCTGTCTGTCCGTCTGTCCATGTTAATTTATGTACAAACTACAGGTCGCAATTTTGTTTTTCGGCCTAGAGCTATTGAAATTGGAAAAAATCGGTTCATATTTGGATATAACTCCCATATATATGTTCGTCCGATTTGCAGTAATACTGCAATAAAATGGTCATTTGTTAACCGATTTTCTCGAAATTTGGCAGGAAGGATTTTCTTATGACTCCCGATATTACAGGTGAATTTAATAGAAATCGCTTCAGATTTGGATATAGCTCTCATATATATGTTCGTCCGATTTGCATTAATACTGCAATAAAATGGTCATTTGTTGACCGATGCTCTCGAAATTTGGCAGAAAGGATTTTCTTATGACTCCCGACATTACAGGTGAATTTCATAGAAATCGCTTCAGATTTGGATATAGCTCTCATATATATATTCGTCCGATTTCAAGTAATACTGCAATAAAATGGTCATTTGTTGACCGATGCTCCTGAAATTTGGCAGGAAGGATTTTCTTATGACTCTCTACACTACTGGTGAATTTCATGGAAATCGGTTGAGTATTAGTTATAGCTCCCATATATATGTTTGTCAGATTTTGGGTAATTTGCAAATAATGTTGCCATTTGTCAACCGTAGTTATTACAGTTTGAACATATTTTTGCTCGCCGAGGTCCATCAAAAATGGTTCAGAATTGGATATAGCTACCACATTGTACTTAAGGGGTAGGTGTCGGGTATTATACAGTCGGCACCGCCCGACTTTTGCCCTTCCTTACTGGTTTTTTGTGTGTTTATGGTGGTCAACCATAGGAGTGGCGATAAAATGCCTTGTGCCACTTTCTCCTTATATTTATGCCATGGGACACACAATCTATCCACCTGCTTCTTAGCGTATGGTTTATCCAGTTTCTAAGAACCGGGTCCACCCTGTACTGGTCTAAGGAATGGATCAGTGTGTCGGTCCGCACATTGTTAAAAGCCCCCTCGGTGTCAATGCATACCGCCAGGGTGTACGTTTTGGCATTGAAGAATTCTTCTATTTTAGGCACAACTTTGTGTAGGGGAGTCTTCACCGACCTTCCCTTTGACATAGGCATGCAGTTTGTATTTGAGCAGTACGCTGGATTTTCTACTCTTTATCATGGTGTCCACATTAGGTTCCATGGTTTTGAGTAGAAAGGGCGTTAAGCTTATGGGTCTGTAGGACTTTGGTGTCGCAACCTAACCTAAACCGATTTTCATGATTTACGAATCTGAAGAAAGGAGTCACCCAAAATCGGTTCAGATTTTAACAAAGCTTCCATATAATGATATCGCCAGATTTCTACTTATAATTATGCAGTCGTCATCGCACGACTTTTGCCTTCCCTTATATTTTAATAAAAATTATTTTTGAATTTTTTGTGTGTTTTATTTCATGAAATTTATTTTTGGTTTTTAAAAATTTGATATAAATACATGCATGCATTATGTTTGTTTTTTTGTGTTTTTTTCCATTCCTTTGTTGTTGTTGTATACTAAATATTTAAATTGTTGTCTCTGCTGTTGTTGTTTTTGTTCTTTTCTTCTTGATTTGTGATTATTATTGTATATTGTAATTTCATAAATAATTCAGAAAAAAAACCATAATAAAAAGTATTTTGTATTGATTTTATGTATAAAGACAAACTTGACGCTTGCCGTTTTGTAAAAAAATGCCTTTAATCAATCGGTTAGAATTAAAATTTTTTAAAATTTTCAATAGCTTTGAGCACAAAAAAAAGAAAAAAAAGGTATTGAATTTTAAATTTGTTTGTTTAAAACAAAAAAAAGAAGGAAAACATTTTTTATTGTTTTTAAAAGAATGTTTTTGTTTGTTTTTAGAAAAAGAAAACAATTTTGTTTTTGTTGTTTAAGAATGTCACAAAAAGATTTTGTTTTTATTTGCATAGATTTTTTCATGTATATTTTTGTTTTTGTTGGTTTTTACTATTTTGAAAATCTCTAAAATCGTTTACGACGACAAGCATTTGGAAAAATTTGCTTCAAACTACAATTAAAGGATAATATTTTGAAATTTCTTGTGTATGTATGTGTTTCCACATTAATATATGTCTATGTATTTTCACATTCATAGAGAGAGTGAGAGAGAGCTTGCTCTAAAACGGCCTGAGGTTTCAAATGAGAATCGAACATGCTGTAGCTATAACAGCAGGCTAGAGGTGTTTCCCCACACTGGGCGGTGGGCGCTAAGTGTGAGAGGCCTATGTTAAAGAGAGAATAACAGCAGTGTCTATAATTATAGCTACGCTGTGTTAAATTCATTGCTGTCCCTGCATTTTTAAGAAGTTCTGTGGTTAATGTTGAATGTTTACTAATTAACAACGATTTGTGGGGGGTTTCTTTTAATTGGGGGGTTCCTTACTTCTTGAGAATATGGCTGTTTTTTTTTTTTATTATTTTAAAGATTAAACTAAAAGAAGAATTTTTCTGCATTTTTTTCTCAAAAATTAATTTTAATAGGCATTTATATATGTGAAAATAAACAGAATTTGTTTTCAATTTTTTTTTACTTTATTAATTGAGTCTTTCCTCCATTTGAAGAAAAGGAAACTTGGTTCAAGTTTATTTGAAGTTTTGATGTTTAGAAGAAATACACATATATTTTTGGTGGTTGTTGAGAAAAAAATTAAATTGAATATATTTAAACATATATAAAGTGGGTTTATTATATTCTTGCTAAGGACTTTCTGTTTGCAAGGAAGTTTGTTTTGTTGTTCCGCTATTCTTTGTTTTTCAAATTTCAAAATACATACATTTAAAGTACGCGTACATATATATTTATTTATGTGTTTATAAATATTAAATATTTTGTTCTTGTTGTAATTGGTAAATGTAATTTTTAAAAATGTCTTCAAGGGGGAATATACTTAAAGTTAGTCTTTGGAAATATTTTAAATTGTAATATATACTTTTTTATGTATTTGTTTTTAAATATGTATGTATGTGGTACAACATCTCAGCGCATAATCATAATAATTTGTATTAATTTCTAAATTTTGTGTGTTTTGTTTTTTTAAAAATTGAAGGAATTCTTTTACTTTCTCTCATAAAGACCCCTAGTAAACCCTACTCACCACCCAACCATCTCTTTGTAATGGATGGATGGATGTGTTGTTTTCAATGCTATCAGGGGTTAGTTGCTCTTTGTGGGGGGAGAGGTGTATGTTTTTTTTTTCTTTAATTCGTCTTATCCTTTTTTGTTGTGTATTGTTTTTACTTTTTTTATGGTAATTTTTTTTTACGACAAATATAAGTTATGTTGCAAATTTCTAATAAGTACATTTTACTTTTGCTTGTTTGGGGGAGGGGGGGATTTGTTTGTTCTCAAATAGTGTGGACTTTTAGGTTTAGAGTTTCTGTTATAAATTTCTAAAATATTTAAAGTATATATCTTTGTTTTCTTTTGGTTATGAATATTTGTTATCGGATTTTCTTTTAAGTTACTTTAAGCTTTTGAATGGTTTGAAAAATTTTTCTTTTGTTCTTGTTCTTGTAGAGTTTTAAGCAAATTCATTACATTTTGTTTTCAATTGCAAAAATATGAAAATTTTTGAAAATGTAAATATTTGTAAAATAGAGGTGTTGTTTTTTGTTTGGCAATGTTTTCTATGATGCAATACATGAATCTTGCCAAAGTATAAAAAAAATAAAAGATGGCAATCCTTGTTGTAATGTGAGGAGGAGACACACAAAAGTTCTCGAAATTGATGGTATTATACAAGTTATTTATAATAGGGAGAGTAAAGGGGGGTTGTCTGGAAATTTGTTGTTTTTGTTGTGACTTTTGTCGGTATCCATTATTTGCCATTTCCCTTACTGCAAAAGTTGACTTATTCTCTCTCTCTCTCTCTCTCTCTATTCACTTTTTAAATGAGAGTGAGAAGGAGAGAGCCTGCTCTTTTTTGCCGGCATTTGATACAAGCTCTCTATTCACCACAGCTGATTAACTATGAAATAAACACCGCAAACAATACTCAAAAATTTCTTATGCACTTATTTCTCACTCTCACTCTCCCTCTCTCATTTCTTGCACTCATCAATTTTTTCGTTTTCATTCTTGCCTTCTTTTGAATTGGGGGTTTTGTGTTGCTGTTGTTTTTGTTCTTGTTATGGCTAAAGGGGGCCGATTCATTGCATTGCAAATCACATACACACGCCTCTACATACATACACCTGCTATTTCTCCCTCCTTCTCTTCTACATCATCTTCATGCTGCTGCTGCTGCTGCCTTGCTTCTTGATGTTGTTTCTTTTTTTTTGGCCTTTTCTTTAAATGCGATTTTGATTTAATTGGGAACGTGGTGTAAATGGTGAGACCATTACACCACTAGGCCAAATAGCCTCGTTGAACAGTTCATTGAAGCGATAATCCGGTATGGAAATTTTAAATTTACAATATGACAAGGCAGCCAAATTTGCATCGTTCTTCACCAATTTGGTGCACTTGACAAGATTCTTGTTCATTTTCAATTCTTCGGCCAAGTGCTCGATGATATCGTCCTCTGTGGTGGAGGTGGCAAATTTACCCACCTGCACCCAACGGCCATAGTCGCAGACCACCTGCAAGCGATCCGAATTGCAATTGTTGCCCACCACGATGAGACTGTTGGTTTGCTTTTTCACCTCGTTGGCATTATTGGCATTGGGCGGGCCCATTTGGAAATACTGCTGATACATGCGTCCCTGTATCTGATTGACCCCATTGACAAGCTTATTCAGCTTATCCTCCATGGCCTGGAGTTTGGTGGCCATTGCCTTGGGCGATTGCTGGCGACACTCATCGCAGCTGAACAAGATCATGGGGTTCTTTTGTATGGCCTCGTACAGGGTGTCATCGATATTGGCACAGCTGCGATGATATTTCTTTTGGCAGCCACAGCTGATGCCCTCCTTGGCATTGATGGTCTTCTTGCATTTGCCACAATTGTCGGTCATTTTGGGGCGGCGGTTGTTGGCGGCCGTTGTCTTATTTGCCAACGCCTTGGGGGTGGTAGCTGCTTGGGCTGGAGTTTCAGCTGCGGCCGTTAGTGCTGCTGCTGCTACTGCTGCGGGTGTGGGTGCTGCTGTTTGAGCGTCCGAAGAGTTTTCTGCCTTTGGGGATTCCACTTTTACTGATTTACTTGCTCACAAAGGAGTCAAATGGGGGCCTCAAGAAAATTTGTCCGAAAAAATTACAACTTAACACCCAAAATATGTAACTTCTTATACAGAAGAAAAGTCGTCAGTGGCAGGAAAATTTCTAGAATTTTATCCTACTCTCTGCACTTTTCCCTGGTCACGAATGTGTGATGAAAACACCTCCTGCTGCTGGTTGCTGTTTCGAGAAGGGCACTAATAAATAGGTCTTCCAAAATGATGTCGTCGTACTTGAAATTGCACAAATTTTTCCTTCCTTTATTTTTTTTTTTTTGCTTTGCTTTTCCTGATGATTATAACGGTTATTATCTGTGTGTGGATGTTGCTGCTACTGCTGTTGCCTGGTTAACACCACACCACTGGATACATACACAAAGTGTGATGAAGTTCCTTGGTTTCTTTTTTGTTGGTTAGCTGATTTGTTGTTGGTTGATATTATTATTCAAAATGTCTAAATTTTTGGGGTGTTATAAGAAATGAGAAGTGAGGGAGAATATAATTGAAATTAGTTAAAGAAGAATTGCCGCTTCCGCCAAACTATTTGTTTATGGTCCGTACGCTCCGAATGCCGCTGTTCAACTGTGCTCTATGGGTTGCGTTGATGCCGGCTGTTACCTGCACGGAAGCGAGACGATAGCGTTGAGGACCGGTCGGTTAGTTAGTTGGTCGGTCGGTGGTTGGGTCATGCGCAAATTGTATACAAAACAACCCTTACTGCTTACAATGTTGGCGAATGTGGTGACTGGCTGAATGGATGGATATCTGGCTGGTTGGTCGTTTGCTTGGTTGATTGTCGGCCGGCGATTTTCAATTTTGCTTGATGGTAAGTGGTGAGTGTCGTTTTGGAGTCCTCATAACCATCGACTGCTCTCCTTTGGTTAGGTATGTAGTATGTATATCTTATGGGATATTTAGCTTTTGTTCAATGAATACACATTGTATGTAAGGCACAGTGTTTAAAACAACTTGAATCATTTAACTGCACATTAATCGAATAGTTACTAGCATGTGTTGTATAACGGTACATAGCACACTTATTGTTGAGGTAGACGTCACAAACATCTGTATCTGTCAAATCTCTTGCAGATAGAATTAATCAAGCGCAACGTAAAAATATCGAAAGTTGGCAACGCAATTTAGTTTCTCACAAATTTAGATATTAGATTTTGAAGCAAAATAAACTTTCATTAAGGGGAATATAACATCATTACTTATGAAAAAATTTTCATAAAAGTATTATATTATCATTGAGATTTTTGCAGTGTTTCAAAAAGTTACTGTACAAAACATGTGTTTTCACCTGTGAATAACGTACCAGCCTTTAGGGATCTAAAAATCAAAATGTCGACTTTTTAATTTTTTTAGTTATCTAAAAGTCTACTTTTCGACTATCAACAAGTTGATATTTTTACAGAAAAAAATAGACTTTGCGATTCAATTCCGATCATATTTGGATATAACTGGCAAATAGACCAATGTCCCGATTTAGGTTAGGTGAGGTTGAAAAGAGGGTGCAGATATTAATCCGCCTCATGCCACTATGGGCATACCGTGCTACTTACAAAATCCTTAATTGATTTTAATACCTCTCCCCTAAATTGGTTCTTGCCCGGTATTGTGTCTCCACCTAAGTGCTGGTATGTGTTAGACGCGAAAGCCAGGCAATGATAAAATAAATGCTCCAACGTCCCATCATCTTCCCCGCATGCCCTACACATGCTATCACTTGCCGCACCGATTTTACATAAGTGAGCTCGTAGTCTTATGTGTCCCATTATGATATCAATAGCCATACTGACATCCTTCTTGCTTCCTTTCAGTAATAGCCTCGTCTTTTCACGATCTGGATTCCCCCATAGGATTTTCGCCGTCCCACCGACCGTTTCGCTGTTCCACAATGTTGCATGCGCATACGTCGCCCACTTCCTTAACTCGGACTGCGTCGTCCCGAAAGGCTTCGGGTTAACCAAGTTTTTTGACGGCAGTTCTCTGGCCTTCACCGCCAAATCGTCTGCCCTTTCATTTCCCCTTACTCCGTTATGGCCCGGCACCTAAACGATGCGGATTTTGCCATTCTCAGAGAAGGCGTTAATCTCCTTCTTACACTGCAAGACTGTTCGTGACCTTACCGTCCTGGTTGTTATTGTCCTTAGCAATTTTATCCTTGGCAATTTTATTGTCGGTGAAGATGTTCACACTCGACATCCTCGCGTTAGCACCACACCACTACATGCATTCCGTGATCGCCCGGATCTCCGCCTGCAGGACCGTATTATGGTCAGGCAGTCTAAAACAGATCTCAGTCTCTGGGTTCTCAATGTAAACCCCCAGGCCCACTCTGTCCTCTATCTTTGAGCCATCCGTGTAACATGATCTTCCAGATGGCAATACTAGGCTTCCGTCAATCCAAAACTATGCCGATGGCAGCAGTGCCTTGCACTCGACTTCAAGGTTCATCTCAGGTATCCGATCGGAAACCTCTTCCCATCCTTCCTGGTTTCCTATCGTCGCCTCGATTATACCGCGATGGTGTGAGCAACCCCATCGCCTTAAGTCTCATAGCCGCAGTGGCTGCCTCACACTTAATCTGTTTGTCAATAGGTCGTATATCTAGAATAGTCTCCAGTGCCCTAGTGGGCGTGGTCCTCATCGCTCCGCCTATGCCAAGACAACATGTTCTCTGAACCTGTTGTATGGTCCTTATGTTGCACTTTTTCACCATAGCAGTCCACCAAACTACTGTATTGGTCTAATCACGCTACTGTAGAGCCAGTGGACTATCCTCGGATTCAGGTCCCATTTCGACCCTACGACCCGTCTACATAGTGCCCAACATCTGTGCGTCTTCTCAGTACGCTACTGAATGTGACACTTCCCATTTAGTTTCCTGTCCAAGATCACACCTAAGTATTTGAACTTGTCAGATATCGAAATCGTCTTATTGAGTAAACGTGGTGCGTTAAATTGGCCCACCTTCGTCTTCCTCGTGAACAGGCATATTTTAATCTTCTCTGGGTTAACATTGAGACCTCTGGGTCTAGCCCAGTCATATACCATATGCAAGACCCTTTCGGCTCTTCTGCATAGCTGGTTCGGATCCTTACCACTTAGAAGTATTATAACATCGTCGGGTTCGAATCCCTTCTCAGTCAGCATCCATAATGGTGGTCACCCATAGGAGTGGCGATAAAATGCCCCCCCCCTGTGGCGTGCCCTGTGCCACTTTCTCCCTTATATTGATGTCATGGGAGACACAATTTATCCACCTTTTCCTTAGCATATGGTTTATCCAGCCTCTAAAGACCGAGTCCACCCGGTACTGGTCTAAGGATTGGATCTGTGTGTGGGTTCGCACATTGTTCAAAGCCGTCTCGATGTAATGCATACCGCCAGTCTGTACGTTTTGGCATCGAAGGATTCTTCTATTTTATGCACAACCTCGTGCAGGGCAGTCTCCTTCGACCTTCCCTTGACATAGGCATGCTGTTTGTATTTGAGCAGTTCGCTGGATGTCCTACTCCTTAATCATGGTGTCCACAGTACGTTCCATGGGTTTGAGTAGAAAGGACGTAAGGCTTATGGGTCTGTAGGCCTTTGGTGGCGCATAACTTGCCTGCCGGGCTTGGGTATAAACACCACCCTTGCCTCCTGCCAGGCTTTCGGAGTATATGCAAGTCCTAGGCACGCTGTGAAAATTTTCGCCAGACGAGGCGCTAGATAATCTGCCTCTTTCTATAGTAACGCCGGAAATATTCCATTAGGTCCAGGTGACTTAAATGGTTTGAAGCTCCCGATTTAGGTTCTTGAACCTATTAAAGACGCATTTATCATCCGATTTTGCTAAAAAGGATGAGTTCTTTTAAACCCTTTAACATTCTAGCCAAATATGGTCCCGACCGGACTATATTTAGATATACCTAGTGGTCATACAGAACGATATCCTGATATAGGGTTTTAAAGCCATAACAAGCGCATTTAATACCCGATTTCGCTGAAATTTGAAACACCGAGTTATATTGAGCCTCCCGATATCCGAATCGAATATGGCTCAGAGCGGACCCTATCTATCAATTTGGGGTCCTAAGCTCATAAAAGGCGCATTAACCGCTGGGACCTGTATAATCCAAATTGTTATGACTTAACCATATTTGAATATGACTGCCCTATAGATCGGTCGTCCGATCTCCCGATATAGGGTATAAATGCCATAAAAGATCCATTTATTACCCAATTTCCATAAAAATTGGCACATTCAGTTCTATGTTAAAGGTGATCCAGATCGGACCATATTTGGATATAGCAGCCATGTAGACCGATTTTACGATATAGAGTATTGAACTCATAAGAGGAACATTTTTCATCCGATTTCGATGAAATTTGGTACAGTGAGTTTTGGTAGACCCCTTTCTATTCTTGTTAGATGTGATCCAGATCAGGTCATATTTGGATATAGCTGTCATATAGACCGATCTGCCGATATAGGGTATTGAGCCTATAAAAGGAAAATTTTTCATCCGATTTCGATGAAATTTGGAACAGTGAGCTTGGGTACCTCTCTACTCCTTTTTGTTGAATATCGTCCAGATCGGATCATATTTGGATATAGCTGCCATATGGACCGACTTGCCGATATAGGGTATTTAACCTATAAAAGGAACATTTTTCATCCGATTTCGATGAAATTTAAAACAGTGAGCTTTGGTACCCCCTTACACCTTTTTGTTGAATGTCGTCCAGATCAGGTCATATATGGATATAGCTGCCATATAGACCGACTTGCCGATATAGGGTATTTAACCTATAAAAGGAACATTTTTCATCCGATTTCGATGAAATTGGGAACAGTGAGGTTTGGTACCTCTCTACTCCTTCGATATATTGATCTGAGAGACAACAAAGTATATAAGTCTTGATATTCTAAGCCGATTTATCTAAGCCGATTACCCACCCAAACTTTCGAAGGAATAAAACTGGGCGCTTGAAATTTTGCACAAATACTTGCCATTAGTGTAGGTCGTTTGAAATTGTAAATGGGACATATCGATATAGCTGTCATATAAACCGATCTTGGATCTTGACATCATGAGCCACTAGAGGACGCAATTCTCATCAGATTTGGCTGAAATTTTGCATGGCTTGTTTTGTTATGCCCATAACTTGATATAGCTGCCATATAAACTGATCTGGGATCTTGATTTCTTGAGCCTCTAGAGGGCGCAATTACCATCCGATTTGGCAGAACATTTTTACAACGGCTTCCCCATTACCTTCAATATGCGTGTCAAATATGGTCTGAATCGGCCTATAGCCTGATCCAGCTCCCATATAAACCCATCTCCTGATTTTACTTCTTGAGCCTCCAAAGGGCGCAGTTCTTATCGAATTGGCTGAAATTTTATACAATAACTTCTACTTTGTTCTCCAACATTCAATTCAATTATAGTACGAATCGGCCCATAACTTGATATATTGGGTTGCCCAAAAAGTAATTGCGGATTTTTCATATAGTCGGCGTTGACAAATTTTTTTCACAGCTTGTGACTCTGTAATTGCATTCTTTCTTCTTTCAGTTATCAGCTGTTACTTTTAGCTTGCTTTAGAAAAAAAGTGTAAAAAAGTATATTTGATTAAAGTTCATTCTAAGTTTTATTAAAAATGCATTTATTTTCTTTTAAAAAATCCGCAATTACTTTTTGGGCAACCCATAGCTCCAATATCATAGCCATTCTTTTCCTTTATCCTTTGTTTGCCCAAAAAGAGATAGCGGGAAAAGAACTCGACAAAGAGGATATATAAGATTCTAATTTTTTGTAATTTTGTAACCTTTCTAACGATGTTTAAACATCTTCCATCGGTTTCCAAATAGATTCACAATTTCAGAAATACCGACCATACTTTGACAAAAATTTTTAAAAAAAATCGTTGTAAGACCAATAACTCATAAATCGTTAGACATATACATGAGATGAGAGATATACCGCAAGTTTTTTGAAGTGTTTTACGATCTCTATCTTGAAAAAAAAAACTCAGGCCGATCGGTCCCTAAATGACTGTTTGGCAAGCAGAACAAAATTTGTCATACTTGAGGTGATCAACTTTCAAGCTCCATGGACGAGCTTCTGGATCCACTAGGGTTCCCATACATACTTATACATGCATACATACTTATTGCAAAACACTTCAACATTGACTATGTAAAGTTTGATTTACATATCTCTATGCGATCAAAAGTTCCAGAATTATTTCCAAGTTTATACGATTTGGCAACACTGTGCGTTGGAAAGCAGAAGGAGTTTCACTTGAAATTCTTTTTTCTTAGAAGTCTTGTCTGATGTAGAGGATGTGAACATTCCTAAGTAACTTTAAGGCAATATTGTACTACCATTTAAGATAAAAGTTCCTTAATATGAAGTAAAAAATTTTTCACCAAAGAATTTTTTACTTAAAAAAAATTTGGAAAATTGTTCACTTGAGATGAACCTTGTAGCAATGCCTCGCACTCGACTTCAAGGTTCATCTCAGGTATCCGATCGGAAACCTCGGATACCTGAGATGAACCTTGAAGTCGAGTGCGAGGCACTGCTACAAGGTTCATTTCAGGTGAACAATCAGGTGAGGCACTGCTGCCATCGGCACAGTCTTGGATTGACGGAACCCTTGTTACACGGATGGATAAAAGCTAGAGGACAGAGTGGGCCTGGAGGTTACATTGAGAATCCAGGGACTGAGATCTGTTTTAGACTGCCTGACCATAATACGGTCCTGCAGGCGGAGATCCGGGCGATCACGAAATGCGTGAAGTGATGTGGTGCTAACGCGAGGACGTCGAGTGTGAACATCTTTACGGATAGTAATATTGCCATAAGGGCAATAACAACCAGGACGGTAAGGTCACGAAGAGTCTTGCAGTGTAAGAAGGAGATTAACGCCTTCTCTGAAGATGGCAAAATCCGCATCGTTTGGTTGCCGGGTCATAACTGAGAAAGGGGAAATGAAAGGGCAGGCGATTTGGCGGTGAAGGCCAGAGGACTGCCTTCAATAAATTTGGTTAACTCGAAGCCTTTCGGGTCGACGCAGTCCGAGTTATGGTAGTGGGCGACGAATGCGCATGCAACATTGTGGAACAGCGAAACGGTCGGTAGGAGGGCGAAAACCTGTGGGGGGGTTCCAGATCGTGAGAAGACGAGTACAGTATAGCTATTGGTATCATAACGGGACACTAACGGGACTACGAGCTCACTTATGTAAAATCGGCGTGGCAAGTGATAGCATGTTGAGGGCATGCGGGGGAAGATGATGAGACGTTGGAGCGTTTCCTTTGTCATTGCCCGGCTTTCCCGTCTAACAGATACCGGCACTTAGGTGGAGACACAATACCAGACTTGAACCAATTTAGGGGAGTAGTATTGAAAACAATTAAGGATTTTATAAGTAGCACGGAATTTCTAACTTAAAATTTTCTTTTTAGAGGTTACTTTATAGTTTTTAGAGCGCACAACAAGCCGATTACTGGCTTAGGTGTGTGTCCATAGTGGCATGGGGCGAATCAATACCTGCACCCGCTTTTCAACCTAACCTGTTCACCTTTGGAATAAGTTCAAGTTAAGACAAAAATGTTTAGGTTTAGAGATAATTTCATTTAAATCTTGCCTCTAGAGAAGATCCGTATAATACAGGTTCTCATAAAATCAAATTGGAAGACTGCAATTTGGAAGAATGTAAAAAGTTATCAGCCTTCTAGAATTTGTAGCAAATTTGCAGCCACCTCTAGGGCTCAAGAAGCCCAATTATATGAGTGCTTTTTCTAAACATAGTCAACAATACCTTGTTGGCACTGTCATAGGTTGGTCAACGAAAAATTGCGCAATTTTTAGACGACCAACCTATTTGTCTTTATATGTAGAGAGCTTTATTCGATTCAGGGACTCCATTTGATTTCTGCTCTTACTCCCTACAAATCAGATTCAGTAAGTCTTTGTTTTGTTTTCTTTACATTTTTCCATTGTGTGTTGTCACAGTGCTTGCTCAAGACTTATAGGGGTTGAATTTCATCTGTTTTTTTGCGCTATGGTGTAGTAAATTTTACGAACAAACGAACCCCCATATGACATGATACGATGGACGACTTGTTTTCATCCACTTGGCTCATGCATAAATTCTTTCAACATTTTTTTTTCATATGTTTTTGCCTTTGGCAAATTTTTCTCTTTGCTCGCTTTCGCTTATGTATGGGTGAGTGAGGGTTTTTCACTTGGATTTACTTTTGTTTGCGTTATTCACCTACAAGCTCGCTCAGTGTTTCGTTTACTGTTAGTTGGCACGTAGAGGGTTAAATTTTCACCAAAACTTTGTCCCTTGGGCTGCCTTTACCACGCGATGTGTGTAGCTGGCTAGCTTTTCTTTCATCACCCAAAAAGGGGGTGGTGGCGGCAAGGCTGATGATGGTGGTTGTTTGTTGGTGCATTTTTTTCGGCATGCTCAGCTGTCGGCTATTCAAAGGTGGCTATGGCTGTGACTATCATTTTGAATGATAACATTCAACTACACTCTTTAACAGTAGACAGTGCATAGTAGCGGGTAGTGTGCAATTGTATATTGCTGCCACATTATGAGTGTGTGTGCATGTGTCTCTATTTACTTGTATGTATTCGGATTAAATCTTTCACCACTTACAACCCCCTTCAATGGAAATGGTTATATTTTTGTTCTCACACAACAGAGATTGAAATGTATAACAGATACCAGACTGATAAAAATTATGAAATGTTGTTTTATTAAATGGTTGAGTCCATCCATTATGGTCTTTTTTGACGAATAACATTTTGAAGGGAACAAATCCACTATGGACTGACAGACATCCTTAAGAAAGCTTTCAGACCTATAATGCTATTCAGCTGATAACTGACAGAAGAAAGAATGAAATTACAGAGTCACAAGCTGTGAAAAAATTTGTCAACGCCGACTATGTGAAAAATCCGCAATTACTTTTTGGGCAACCCAATATATGGTGTTGTGGTCTGGTGGACGGCGCTTCAAAAATCCACCTATTGCTCAATATTTAACCGAATCCAAAGGATGAGTAGTTTGTGCATCACAGCCGCACTGAGGACGACACCATCTTATACAACTAATGCCTCTGGACATTGTGGCTACCCAAATTGCAGCAACCACTGCCATGAGGTTAAGGTAGCTTTCTCATTGCTAATGTGGCGACTACGGACACTGTGTTATCCTTGATATAATATCCGATGTTCCAGGCATCGGAACATCCTACCTGAGCCGCTTTTTGATAAAAAGTACTGTACCACCATTGCTGATAGAACCAATTGGAGCCCACCGTAGAGCAGAGATCAGCATGTCCGCCTATGATGCTGAATGCCTGGGTTCGAATCCTGGCGAGACCACCACAAAAAAATTGTCAGCGGTGGTTTGCTTCTCCTAATGCTGGCAACATTTATGAGGTACTACGCCATGTAAAACTTCTCTCCAAAGAGGAGAGACACGCCGTTCGGACTCGGCTATAAAAAGAAGGCCCCTTATCATTGGCTTAAACTTGAATAAGACTGTACTCATTGATATGTGAGAAGTTTGCCCCTGTATTCCACTAAGGAACTGTATTCCGTGAGGTTAAGGCAGCTTTCTCATTGGTGATGTGGCGACTACGGACACTGTGTTATCCTTGATATAATATCTGATGTTCCAGGCATCGGAACACCCTACCTGAGCCGCTTTTTGATAAAAAGTACTGTACCACCATTGCTGATAGAACCAATTGGAGCCCACCGTAGCGCAGAGATCAGCGTGTCCGCCTATGACGCTGAATGCCTGGGTTCGAATCCTGGCGAGACCATTACAAAAAAAATTGTCAGCGGTGGTTTTCCCCTACTATTGCTGGCAACATTTGTGAGGTACTAAGCCATGTAAAACTTCTCTCCAAAGAGGTGTCGCACTGCGACACGCCGTTCGAACTCGGCTATAAAAAGGAGGCCCCTTACCATTGATCTTAAATCGGACTGCACTCATTGATATGTGAGAAGTTCGACCCTGTTCATTAGTGGAATGTTCATGGGCAAAATTTGCATTTTTTTACCAATTGGAACTACGATATCCCTGGTAACAGAAGTTACATAGACTTCTATATGGGTGGTTGCGAACGAACAGGTGGGCTTTGGGGTGTATTCTAAAGATCTAGAACTGATCATATCGAAAAGGTTACCCGACCACTGCAGTGTGTATCAAGCAGAGATCCTTGCAATTGAGGAAGTGGTGGAATGGCTAAGATATAATGCCATTACGACGATTGGCATAAATATCTTCTCAGAAAGCCAGGCAGCCATTAAATTCCTGGAGAATGTATTTCTGAACACATAAACCGCCCTCGACTGTCGCAGATCTCTCAACGAGATGGCTGAACAGTTCAAAATTCAACTGTTCTGAGTTCCGGGCCACAGAGATATCCCAGGGAACTGTAAAGCAGACGAGCTTTCGAGTCTAGGAACTACCCTACCCATTCCAGGGATACTGGAATCTGTGGGTATGCCTCTAGCGACATGTAAGCTAAGTTTATAGGACCAGGCCCGAAGGACAACGAACGAATAGATGGTCACAAAGAGGGGGCTGTGAGCATTCCAAAACTATATGGCCTAATCCAGACTTGAAGAGGTCCACTGCTTTGCTGTCATTGGCTAGAACAGGCATCTCAGTCATTATGTCCGTCATGATAGGTCACTGTCTAATCGGAAAACATGCTGGCAGACTGAAGGTTGCCAGCAACGACCTTTGTAGAAGCTGTGAGCACATCGAAGAAGAAGAGACTATAGAACAGCTACTGTGTGTGTGTCCCGCACTAACAGTTAGAAGGAGTTCCACTTCAGATTCTCATTTCTTTGAGAACCTGTCAGTTTGAGCGGATGTGAACATTCGCAATTTATTGGGCCTTTTAAAGCGATCTGGATGGTTTAAAGGTAGGAACTGGAAGGCATCTTCCGTCTTCTGTTCCTGTGGTATCACAATGGACGAAAACGTCTAAGTGAGTCTCAAGCTGCCTTCACTGCCACTTAAATCTAGCCTAACCTACGGATGAGGTAGTCAGCCATATAACATTTTTCAACGAAAAGTCAAGTCGCTCGAATCGGCTATAAGGAGGAGATCCCTTAAAAGGAGGAACACTTGGAGCAATTTAAAATAGGTAGTGGCTTATGCAAGCTGTGGTCTACTGTTAAGTGACTTTCGAACCCCAGTAAAAGGGATGGTAGGACCTCAGTTAATTTTGACTATGGAACTTTGCTGACCCTAAGAGATGCCCCAGGTTGTTCAACATTCAATTTATTGAGTATCTCGAGAGTGACAAGACTAGGAGGAAAGCCATGCGTTGTATCCGTGGTCACCGAGCCGATGGACTTACCCAATAAACCAAACGTTCAGAATTCGGTTAGAAGTCGGTACGTCGGTACAGTCGGAAAATTCGAATCGGAAGTCTGCCCGAATTCATAACATAAATCAGTAAGGAAAGGCAAAAGTCGGGCGGTACCGACTTTATAATACCCTACACCTACCCTATAAATACAAAGTGGAAGCTATATCTAATTCTGAATCAATTTTGATGGACCTTGGCGGATGTTTTCATATGGGTTATTAAAATCCCCGTATCAAACTTCGAGCAAAGAAAATATGTTCAAAATGTAATAACTACGGTTGAAAATGGACAACAAATCGCCTAAAATGTGACGAACATATATATGGGAGCTACATCGAAATCTAAATTGATTTTGACCAAACTTCTTACATATTGTGGTAGTCATCGTTGTGCACAATTTTGCCAGGATTGGTCAATAAATGCGCTTGCAGTGGCTTTAGAAGTGAAAATCGGGCGATATATATATGTGAGAGCTATATCTAAATCTGAACCAATTTCTATGAAATTCACCAGTACTACTAAGAGTCATAAGAAAATCCTTCCTGCCAAATTTCGAGAGAATCGGTTAACAAATGAGCACTTTATTGCAATATTTCTCAAAATCAGACGACCATATATATGGGAGCTATATTAAAATCTGAACCGACTTCGACAGAACTTTACAGAAATTGTGAAAATCGTCGTGGAAAGCATTGTACAAAATTTTGGGAAGATTGGTCAATAAATGCGCTTGCAGTGGCTCTAGGAGTGAAAATCGGGCGATATATATATGTGAGAGCTATATCTAAATCTGAACCGACTTCTATGAAATTCAATAGGAATATCGAGAGTCAAGAGAAAATCCTTCCTACAAAATTTCAAGAGAATCGGTTAACAAATGACCATTTTATTGCATTATTACTGTAAATCGGACGAACATATATATGGGAGCTATATCCAAATCTGAACCGATTTTTTCCAATTTCAATAGGCTTCGTCTATAGGCCAAAAAATATGCCCGTACCAAATTTGAAGACGATTGGATGTAAATTGCGACCTGTAGTTTGTACACAATGGACAGACGGACAGACAGACAACCAGACAGACAGACAGACAGACATAGCTAAATCGAATCAGAAAGTGATTCTAAGTCGATTGGTATACTTATCAATGGGTCTATCTCTCTTTCTTTTGGGTGTTACAAACAAATGCGCTAAGTTTTAATACCCTGTACCATAGTAGTGGCGTAGGGTATAAATATATGGAGTGGTTGACACAACTTCGGAACGAAATGTCAGAGGAAAATCTGATATTTCTGTCTATGTTTCTGACTGAATGCTCCCAGAATTCTGAACCAAAATTATAGGAAATTCGGAAGGGAATTTAGAGTAGTCTTTAAGACATCGGCCGAATTCTGATTTTGAGTCTTAATGAATACGGATGTGTTTTCCGACTTGTCTCACCGAATTCTGGAATAAATTTTGTTTAGAATTCGGATGTACATTCCGAATTGTCCAATCGAACTCTGAAAGAATTCTTACAAGGGGTGAGTTTTTAAGAGCTATAGAAAAGTTAAAAAAAAAACAAGTAAGAGCGTGCTAAGTTCGGCCGGGTCTAATCTTATATACCCTCCACCATGGATCGCATTTGTCGAGTTCTACGCGCGGTATCTTTTTTTTAGGCAAACAAAGAATATTGAATAAGAACTGTTATGCTATTGGAGCTGTATCAAGTTATAATGCGAATCGGACCATAAATGAATGCTGAACATTGTAGAAGTCATTGTGTAATATTTCAGTTCATTCGGATAAGAATTGCACCTTGTAGGGGCTCAAGAAGCAAACTCGGGAGATCGGTTTATATGGGAGCTGTATCAAGCTATTGATCGATTCAGACCATATCAGACACGTATGTTGAAGGTCATGCGAGAAGCTGTTGTACAAAATTTCTTCCAAATCGGATGAGAATTGCGACCTCTAGAGGCTCAAGAAGTCAAGATCCCAGATCGGTTTATATGGCAGTTATATCAGGTTATGTAACGATACGTAGCACAGTTATTGGAAGTCATATCAAAACACCTGATACAAAATTTCAGCCAAATCGGATGAAAAATGCGGGCTTTATTGGCTCAAGAAGTCAAGATCCAAGATCGGTTTATATGACAGCTATATCATATTATGAACCGATTTGAACCATACATAACACATTTGTTGGAAGTGATACCAAAACACTACGTGTAAAATTTCAGTCAAATCGGACGAGAATTGCGCCCTCTGGAGGCTCGAGAAGTCAGGACCCAAAATCGGTTTATATGGCAGCTATATCAAAACATGAACCGATTTGGTCCATTTACAATCCCAACCGACCTACACTAATATTAGGTATTTGTGCAAAATTTCAAGCGGCTAGCTTTACTCCTTCGAAAGTTAGCGTGCTTTCGACAGACAGACGGGCAGACAGATGGACATGGCTAGATCGACTTAAAATGACATGACGATCAAGAATATATATACTTTATGGGGTCTCAGACGCCTATTTCGAGGTGTTACAAACAGAATGACGAAATTAGTATACCCCCATCCTATGGTGGAGGGTATAAAAACATAAAATTCAGAAAAAAGCATGAAGACTTTATTTGAATCGATAGTACGGTCCATATAATGTTTGAAGATTATTTCATGCAAATGTTGACCGTGACTCCGCCTCAAATGGTCCATCCGCTTAGTCCAATTTTGGCATACTCTTTTCGTCTTTTCCGCCCTTATCTCACGAATAAATGCCGCAATAAATTTTCTCAAATTTGGATACCTGATTCGTATTTTAATCGCAAATACCTTTCATTTGAGTCCCATACTGTCTTAATTGGTCAACATGTCCGTTTTGAGGTGTTGGGGTGGGGCATTCCCCCATGTTGTTTGGTCCTTAACTTTTACTTAAAGTTTTTGTTTTTTTTTCCTAAATTGGTTCGACTTAAGTCCAGGAATCTTTTATTCACAAACCATTCTTCCACACACCTATGGCCCCTGGCTAAAAACCAGTGTCCAGTGAAATTTTGAAAAAATACTTTCTATTATTGTAGGACGGTTAGGAGTTAAAATGGGCTCTATTGATCCATATTTTGATACAGCTGCCATAAAAATCGGTCTCGGATCTGTCTTCTTGAGCCTCTAGCTAGCACAAATCTTATCCGATTTGGCTAAAATTTCGCATGAGGAGTTTCGTTCTGCCTTCTAAAAAATGAGCTAAGTATGGTCCGATCTTCATATTTTACTTCTTGAGCCACTGGAGGGCGCAACTACCACCGAAGTTTACTGAAATTTTGCACGAAAGTTTTGCTATGAATTTCCATCAGCCGTGCCTAGTATGGTCCAAATTGGTCTATAACCTGATATAGCTCCCTGGCCGAGATGGGATAACTATGAGCACTAAGCAGGATGGATCTTTGAGCTCGGACTGTGTGGTGTTCTTTTGTTATTACGGGAAGCTTCCCACTATCACAGGTTACGGATAGTGGAAAGCTTAATTTTTATGCGGAGTAGCTGCAAATGAGGCCGCGGACAGTCTGTGATGTCGAGAGAAGAGTCTTAATGAGAGGTCAGGTGGCACTGGCTCTTATTTATATGCTGAGTGCCAATGATACTCGATATGACAAGGCGAGTTATTGCCGCCTTCAAATAACCAATGGCCAACATCAGCGTCTGTTCCCAGGTAAGGGGCGGCTGGAGATGAGAGTCATATCAACATCGATCCCACAAAACCCCATGCGGTTACGGCGCTGGGCCAGTAACTCGCCCCCGAAAAATTATAATAATTACTCTGAGAAACAAAGGAATAGTAAGAATGGAGGCCCCTAACGTTGACCACCCACGCAAATGACAAAAGCACCATGATTTGCTGATCTGAACCTTCTCTCTTTATAGAGAAGGTGCAGTATATGCACTGGTGGATATATTGGAGAGGTGCAAGGAAGATATTAACGCCTTACAGGAAGTGCGATGGACGGGGAATGGTGTCACAACAACACCAAATGGTGACGAACTATAGTCCCAGCACGGGATAGCTGTGAGCACCACACAGTCTGGAATATAGAGGTCCGATCTGTGTGGTGTTCATAGCTGTCACGAGAAGCTTAGCTGCAAGCTACCAGGCGCGTCCACAGGTTGCGGATAGTGGAGTAGCTGCAACGGCAGTCGGGGACAATCGGCGGTATCAAGCGGAGAGTCTCAGTGAAAGGTCGGATGGCACCGGTTCTGGCATAAATACTGAGTGCCTATGATGCTCGATATGACAAGGGGAGTTATTGGCGCCTTTAAATAACCAATGGCCAACCTGTTCTCGCGGCGATCGGTCCTTTGGACCGGAACGAGCTTGCTCACCTACAGGAGCTTGACGAGGATCGCCACCTCCACATGCGGCTACAACAACAACAAACTATGTTATAGTTGCCATATAGAGGCATGAATTTGGCTGCGAGTTTGTGGTAAGTCGGAGACTGAAGCACCTTGTCTTCAGCTTTACTCTGGTGGATGAGAGGCTAGCCAGTCGGAGACTTAAGCATCTTTTCTCCAGCTTTACTTCGGTGGATAAGAAGCAGAACAACCCTGCAATCAGTAGCAACGCGCCAGATGAAGAAGAGGTATCGGGAGAAAAGAAGAGAGGAGAAATGTTTATTCCGCAGAAAGAAAAAGGAAATGGAAAGACGTGAGTGTGAGCGAATTGAGATGTACAGGTGTCAGAATGGATTCACGAAATTCTACCAAAGAATTAAACATCCAACCGATGGCTTTGGTGTAGGCATATTCTCCTGCAGAGACAAAGAAGGAAATCTGGTAACTGACACAGATGGCATGCTGAGGATATAGAAAGAACATTTTAACCAGCTGCAGTTGGCCGACGATGGTAGCGAAGAGGAAACCGCACAACTAATCCCTGATTATGGTATAGAATGTTTACCTCCTAGTCAGATGGAGGTCCAAGTAGCAATGACCCGACTGAAGAACAACAATGGAGCAGGGGCTGATGGGTTGCTCGCTGAACTTTTTACCCAGCTGCAGATGGTCGACGATGGCAGCGAAGAGGAAACCGCAAAACTAATCCCTGTTGTTGGTATGGAATGTTTACCTTCTAGTCAGAATGAGGTCCAAGTAGCAGTGACACGACTGAAGAACAACAAGGGAGCAGGAGCCGACGAAATGTGCCAACTACAGAGGAATAAGTCTCCTCCCCATCGTATACAAGATACTCTCCATCGTACTGTATGAAAAATTAAAACCTCAAGTCAATGAGATAATTGGGCCATATCTATGGGGCTTTAGATCTGTTAAATCCACCCTGGACCAGATATTCACACTGCGCCAAATCCTGTAAAAGACCTGAGAAGGACAAATCAACACCTACCATCACTTTGTTCACTACAAAGCCACTTTCGATACCCCTAAACGTTCAAAGGTATTCCCAGCCATGTCTGAGTTTGGTATCCCTTTGGTATATCATTAATAAGACTCTACAGGATGACACTTGCAGATACACGCTCCTCAGTAAGAATAGAAAAGAATCTCTCGGAACCATTTAATACCAAACGAGATTTCAGACAAGGAGAGAGCTTATCGCGTGATCTCTTTAACATCCTGCTGGAGAAGATTATACGAGATGCTGATGTGAATAGATATGGCATACTACCCACAAGAAAACAAACACTACTCGCTTATGCCGACGACATTGATATTATGGATCGGTCACCAGAAGTATTAACTGTAAATTTGCAAATTTGCCCAAGAACATTTCATTAAGGAACAAGGGCAAACTTCTCACATATCAACGAGTGCTATTCGGTTCAAGTTTTTAAGCTCAATGATAAGGGGCCGAGTCCGAATGGCATGCCGCAATGCGACATCTCTTTGGGGGAGAAGTTTTTATATACCTACCATACCATTTTTATATCAACCACCGAAGGATGGGGATATATTCATTTTCTCATTCCGTTTGCAACACTTCGAAATATCCATTTCCCACCCTATAAGGTATATATATTCTTGATCAGCGTAAAAATCTAAGACGATCTAGCCATGTCCGTCCGTCTGTCTGTTGAAATCACGCTACAGTCTTTAAAAATAGAGATATTGAACGGAAACTTTGCACAGATTCTTTTTTTGTTCGTAAGCAGGTTAAGCTAGAAAATGGGCTATATTGGACTATATCGTGATATAGCCCCCATATAGACCAATTCGCCGATTTAGGGTCTTAGGCCCATAAAAGACACATTTATTATCCGATTTTGCTGAAATGTAGGACAGTGAGTTGTGTTATGTCCTTTGACATCTTTCTTCAATTTGGCTCAGATCGGTTCAGATTTGGATATAACTGCCATATGGACCGATCTCTCGATTTAAGGTTTTTGCCCTATAAAAGGCGTGTTTATTGTCCGATTTTGCCAAAATTTGGGACGGTGAGTTAAGCTGGGCCCCTCGACTCATCCTAGAATATGGCACAGATCGGTGCAGATTTGGATATAGCTTCCATATAGACCGATGTCTCGATTTAAGGTTTTGGGCCCATAAAAGACGCATATTTATTGTCCGATTTCTCCGAAATTCGGGACAGTGAATTGTGATAGGTCCTTCAACATTCTTCTCCAATTTTGCTCATGTCGGTCAAGACTTGGCTATAGCTGCCATTTAGACCTATCTCTCGATTTAAGGTTTTGGGCCCATAAGAGGCGCATCTATCGTCCGACGTCGCCAAAATTTGGGACAGTGAGTTGTGTTAGGCTCTTCGATAACTTTCTTCAATTTGGCCCAGATCGGTACAGATTTGGATATAGGTGCCATATAGACCGATTTCTCGATTTAAGGTTTTGGGTCGATAAGGCCGCATTTATTGTCCGATTTCGCTGAAATTTGGGACAAGGTGTTAGGTTAGGCCCCTCGATATCTTTCTGCAATATGGCACGGATCGGTTCAGATTTGGATATAGGTGCCATATAGACCAATCTCTCCATTTAAGGTTTTGGGCCCATAAAAGGCGCATTTATTGTCCGATGTCGCCGAAATTTGGGACAGTGAGTTAAGCTAGGCCCCTCGACATATTCCTGGAATATGGCACAGATAGGTCCAGATTTGAATATATCTGCCATATAGACCGATCTCTCGATTTAAAGTCTTGGGCCCATAAAAGGCGCATTTATTGTCCGGTTTCGCCGAAATTTGGGACAGTGAGTTGCGTTAGGCCCTTCAACATTCTTCTTCAATTTGCCATATAGACCTATCTCTCGATTTAAGGTCTTGGGCCCATAAAAGGCGCATTTATTGTCCGATTTTGCCAAAATTTGGGACAGTGAGTTGTGGTAGGCTTTTCGACATATTCCTTCAATTTGGCCCAGATCGGTACAGATTTCGATATAGCTGCCATATAGACCGATCTCTCGATATAAGGTTTTGGGCCCATAAAAGGCGCATTTATTGTCCGATGTAGCCGAAATTTGGGACAGTGAGTTGTGTTAGGCCCTTCGACATCCCTCTTCTATATGGACAAGATCGGTCCAGATTTGGATATAGCTGACATATAGACCGATTTCTCTCGATTTAAAGTCTTGGCCCCATAAAAGGCACATTTATAATCCGATTTTACTGAAATTTGACACAGTGACTTATGTTCGGCTTTTCGACATTTGTGTCGTATATGGTTCCGATCGGTCTATATTTGTATATGGCTACCAAAAAGATCAATATTTTGTTCTACAAAATTGAACAATGACTTGTACTTATTAGACCGCTCAATTTCCCCGCCGAATTTGGTCCAAATCGGATCATATTTAGATATAGCTGCTATGGGGGCATAAATTGTGCATTTTCACCCGAAAGGTGGTTTACCTATATACTTGGGGTGGTGTGTATCCAAAGTTCGGCCCGGCCGAGCTTAACGCCTTTTAACTTGTTTCAAATGACATCATCATAAATGTTGCCAGCATTAGGAGGAGATAACCAACGCTGAACTTGTTTTCTGATGTTCTCGCCAGGATTCGAACCCAGGCGTTCAGCGTTATAGGCGGACATGATAACCACTGCGCTACGGTGGCATCCAAGCTTGTAGCCTTTGAAAGACTCGAAAGAGAATCAGTGAAAGTGGGTCTGACAGTATATGGAGATAAGACAAAAATGGATGGTATTAACTCCCAAAACGCCTTGTACATCCTAGCAGATAAAGAAAATGGAGAAAATTGTGAACCACAACTTTGAGAGAGTCAGCAACTTTATCTACCTAGGCACCGACGTAATCGAAATGAATGACATCAGTTTTGAGATAAAGTAAAGAATAATACTGGTAAACAGATGCTACTTTGGAGTAAACAGTTTGGAAACAAGGCCACATCTCGACAGACGAAGATTACACTGTACAAGACGCTGATACTACCTGGATTGTTATATGGTTCTGAAGCATGGGTTCTTGTGAAAGCAGACGAGGCAGTACTTGGATTGTTTTAGAGAAAGATTATTCGAAAAATTTATGGACCAGTTTGCATTGATGGAGAGTATCGGGGGCGTATGAACCACGAACTTTGTGACGACGTTAGCATAGTTAAACGTATCAAAATACAACGGTTGCGTTGGCTAGGTCATGTTGTCAGAATGAATGAAGAAACTCCAGCGAAGAAGTCTTTTGAAGGTGATCACTATGGTACACGCAAACCGGGACGGCCAAAAACCCGGTAGAAAATCAGGTGGGAGACACCTTGAAACTTGGTGTCAGAGATTTTAGAAGGAGGGCAGATGATCAGATCAGCAGATGGAGGCCAACGTAGTGCGGAGGTTAGCATGTCCGCCTATGTCACTGAACGCCTGGGTTCGTATCCTGGCGAGACCATCAGAAAAAATTTTCAGCGGTGGTTTTCCCCACCTAATGCTGGCAACATTTGTGCGGTACTATGTCATGTAGAACTTCTCTCCAAAGAGGTATCGCACTGCGGCACGCCGTTCGAACTCGGTTATAAAAAGGAGGCCCCTTATCATTGAACTTAAACTTGAATCGGACTGCACTCATGAATATATGAAAAGTTTGCCCCTTTTCCTTATTGCAATGTTCATGGGCAAAATTTGCATTTTTGCGCAGATGATCAAGGCACTTGGAGCGCAATTCGACGTTCGGCTAATGTGACAAATGTTCTGTCATCTTATATAAAGGGTGATTTTTTTGAGGTTACCTCAAACCTCAAAAAAATCACCCTTTATATAAAAATCAATTTGTGTTTGTTTGTAGGTTTGTTTGTATGTTTGTGTGTTCCTTATAGACTCAGAAACGGCTGAACCGATTTTCTTGAAATTTTCACAGATGGTGCATAATGACCCCGTGGTGAAAATACTGTACTACATTTTTGATATTTGAAGGGGGGCGGACTCTCCCCCTTACCCTAATTGTCAGAAACGCCAGATCTCGGAGATGGGTGGTGCGATTTAAGCGAAATTTTGTGTGCTCTCATATAGTACCCTAAAAATAAAAATTTGGTATCCAAATTTCGGATGGGGTACCTAGGGGGGCTGCCCCACCCTAAAACCCACCAAACATATATTTAGAACAATCACGACAATGTGGGATTCAAATGAAAGGTATTTAGGATAAGAAAACGTATCTGATATCCAATTGTCGGACCAAGTGCTAGAGGGACCACCCTAAGCCCCAAAACAACCCTAAATCGGACATATTTAACAACCATGGCAATATGGGACTCAAATGAAAGGTATTTGCGAATAGAATACGAATCTTATAACCAAATGTGGGACCACGTTTCGGGGGGTCCACCCCTTTCCCAAAACACACCCCAAACAGGACTTATCTACTGACCATGGCAATATGGGGACCGATATCCAGATGTGGGACCAAGTGTTTGGCGGCCGCCCATCCCCGAGAACATCTCCCAAAGAGGACAAATTTACGACCATAGCAATATGGGGCTCAAATGAAAGGTTTTTGGGAGTTAAGCACAAATTTGATATCAATATTCGGGAAAAGTGTCTATGCGGCCACGCCACCCCCACAACACCACCCAAATTGTAAGTATTTTCTGACTATTGCAATATGAGGCTCAAATAAGAGGGTTTTTAGAGTTGAACACGAATCCGATATATATTTTCAAGGCCAACTCACTGAGTGGCCGCCCATCCCCCAAAACACCCCCAAGCCGACCACGGAAATATGGGGTTCAAATGAAAGGTATTTGGGAGTAGACCACGTGTCTGATATCAACATTAGGGACCAACTGTCTAGGCGACGTCCCACCACCATAACAACCCCCAAATAGGACGTATAAGACAATTTGGGTCTTAAAGAGAGTGGAACTAAATATTTAAAGTTTTTAGGGCCAATACCCCAAACCGGACATATTTGCTGACTTTTGCAATAAGGAGTTTAAATGAGATTACAAAACGAGTTTGATATCCAATTTTGAGGCTAATGGCAAGATGGGGTTCATATAAATCATATATAGATATATGAGAATAGAGCACGTTGCTGATATATTTTGCGGGCTTAGTGTTTGGGATACCACCCCAATTCCCAAAACAACCCTAAATCGGGCATATATACCGACCATGTCAATGTGGAGCTTAAATGAAAGGTATTAGGGGGTAGAGCAAGAATTGATCCTCACTTTTGGGACCAATTTTCTGGGGGTCTACCCCTTTTCCAAAATACCGCAAAAACAGCAAATTTTTACTGACCATCGCAATATGGGGCTCAAATAAAGGTATTTGGGAGTAGAATACGAATTTGATATCCAAATGTATGACCATGTATTTAGGGCATCACCCTTTCCCAAAACACCCCCACAGAGAAAAAATTTTTCGACCATGCCAATATGTGGCTCAAATGAAAGGTATTTGAGATTAGAAAACAAATTTGATAACCTATTTTGGGACCATGTGATTGGGAGATGCCTCATCCTGTAAACTCCTCTTAAACCAATGGCAATATGGGGTTTAAATAAATGGTATTTGAGGGAAGAGCACGATGTCTGGGGGACCACCTCACCCCCAAAAACACCCCTAAATGAGATATCATGAGAATATCGGGCTGAATAAAGTATTTTATGAATGGAGTACACCTTACATCCAAACTTAAATTCGTAGATCCATAAATATATGGGATTCAGACTGTTAGTCAAGCGATATACTATTTTCGTAGCATGGTATTCACAAAAGCTCTTTAGTTGTCGAAAATAAATATTCCAAGAAAACTTTTGTTCCGTATAAAGTAAAAGAAGCAGTTGCTAAAAGTAAGTAAGCTACCATATAAACCGATAATTTGATTTGACTTATTGAGCCTCTAGAGGGCGCAATATCAGAAGATATTCCGCCCTCTAGAGGGTGAAATTTTCAACGTGGTATTTTTTATAACTTCTAATAGGCATGATAAATAGGGTCCATATCTTCATGTATCTCCTCGATATTTGAAAAAACCATTCAAAGCATGTTTCGTGCGGATTTTTTAAAAGAAAGTAAATGCATTTTTAATAAAACTTAGAATGAGCTTTAATCAAATATACTTTTTTTACACTTTTTTCTAAAGCAAGCTAAAAGTAACAGCTGATAACTGACAGAAGAAAGAATGCAATTACAGAGTCACAAGCTGTGAAAAAATTTGTCAACGCCGACTATATGAAAAATCCGCAATTACTTTTTGGGCCACCCAATATATACATTTTAACTTGTTCATACTAATTTTATGGTATAAATTAAAAACACATAAAAATTTGGATATTTTGCACATTTTGTCTTCTCAGCAAACTGCCGTTTTCCTTAAAACATTTCAATTTGGCACACAAAATTCCCCAAAGCATACTAAGCCCAAACACTTTAAACACAATAAAGGATAATACAAATGTTGAATAAATTATTTTGCAACTGTTCCGCATGTGAATTGCAAGTGACAGCGTAGCTCTTTGTATGTGGCATACAAAAAAGGCAGTATATAGCATCGCATGCCATTTTACACTAAATGTGCCTCGAACAAAACTCTCTTATTGTTGTATTGTTTTACTGATTAGTTCACTTACTTACCACTTATGTGGCTATTTTAAGCCAATGAGGAATTTTGAAAGTAGAACACTTTTTTTCGTTTAATTTTCTAATGTGTTAAACAACTTGAGGGATTTATTTTAAAGCAAATTGTTTAAGAGCACACAATCTCACTAATAGACGTAGATGCATAGAATCTTAAAAGAAACGTCCTTAACCACAATGCAAAACAAGGAAAACAACAAACTGGAACTGTTTACAACTGAAGCTGGAACATTTGGATCTTAGCTTTTTATAGGGCAACATGTCGACATGCCAGAGTTCATGTGTTTAATAAACAACAAAACAGCTTTGCTACATATCCTCCTACGTGTTTGCCAGTGCACAATGGGATAGAATTTGCATTTCGATTCAATGGAGAAAAAGAAAAATTTTTAGAAATTTTATTACTTTCGAATATTTTCTCTATTGCAAATTTGAACCCATGAACATTCCATTAAAGAACAGGGGCCAACTTCTCACATATCGATGATTGCTGTCCCATTCAAGTTTTTAGCTCAATGATAAGGGGCCTCCTTTTTTTTTACCACCACGCGAAAAATAAGTTTCTTGCTTACTACCATATATTGGGTTGCCCAAAAAGTAATTGCGGATTTTTCATATAGTCGGCGTTGACAAATTTTTTCACAGCTTGTGACTCTGTAAATGAATTCTTCCTTCTGTCAGTTATCAGCTGTTACTTTTAGCTTGCTTTAGAAAAAAAGTGTAAAAAAAGTATATTTGATTAAATTTCATTCTAAGTTTTATTAAAAATGCAAAAAAAAATGCAAAATGCATTTACCTTCTTTTAAAAAATCTGCAATTACTTTTTGAGCAACCCAATATATCTCTCCAGTACAATTTGTTTATCTACTACCAAATACCTTGTATTGAACCCCATATAGCCACGATTGACAAATATCCAAATTTTGGGGAGGGGTTTTGAGGGGTAGGCAACCTTCATTCGCTTGAATCTCATTTTTTGTACCATATTCGTAATCTTATCCCGAATATATTTTATTTGAGTGTCACATTATCAAGATCGTCTATATGTCCACTTAGGACGGTTTTGGTTTTGGGGGCGGCACCCTTGATGATTGCACCCAATTTTCAATATTCGATAATCATGTTCGTGCTTTACTATAGAATACCTTTCATTGCAGTCCCATATTTTCCCGATAATTCCACTTTGATTATGAGCGGTACTTTTGGGGAGCGATTTTGGGCTTGGGGTGGCGCCCTAGATACTTCGATTAAATGTTTGACATCATATTCGTATTTTACTCCCGAAAACTTTTCATTGGAGTCCTATATTGTACCGATCTTTTGGGACGGTTTTGGGCTTGGAACGGCTCCCTAGATACTTGGCTCCAATGTTTAAAACCATATTCATACTCTATTCCCGAATACCTTTCATTGGAGTCCTATATTGTACCGATCGTTTCACTTTTTATTTTGGGCGGTACTCTTGGGGCGACGCCCTAGGTATTTGAATCGAATTTTCGCATATTCGCATTCTACTCCCGAAAACCTTTCATTTGAGTCCCATATCGTTTCGATTGGCCCACTTTTGATTTTGGGCGCTACTTTTGGGACGGCCTCCTAGGTACTTGGACGCAATTTTAAATATTTTATTCATACACCAATTGCGGCCGATACGGGACAAATATGAACACCATATAGGCTGGAACTTTGAGCTCCGACTTGTGTGGTGCCCATCGTTATCGCGGGAAGCTTAGCTTAATGCTACCGGGCACGTCCACAGGTTGCGGATGGTGGAAAGCTCCGTTTTTATGCGGAGTAGCTGCAAATGCGGCCGCGGGCAGTCAGCGATTTTCAAGAGGAGAGTCTCAGTGAGGAGTCAGCAGGCACTGGCTCGTAATTTAATACTACGTGCCAATGATACTCGAGATGACAAGGCGAGTTATTGGCGCCTTTAAATAACCAATGGCCAACATCAGCGTCTGTTCCCAGGTTAGGGGCGGCTGGCGGCGATCGTCAGATCTTGGAGCAAGCGGCTCGCCACAACGAGGGATATATGGGCAATCCCACAAAACCCATGCGGTTAGGGCGCTGGGCGAGTAACAAAGACGAGCAGACCAAGGATATTTTCTACGAGCGCCTAGAGAGATAATATGATCGCTGCCCCGCCCATGATATTAAAATCGTTCTGGGAGATTTTAATGCGAAGATATGGAGGAAGACATTTTTGGTCCAACAGTCGGAAAGTTTAGCCTCCACGAGATAACGTCCAGTAATGGGTTGAGGCTGATAGATTTCGCCGCGGCAAAAAACATGGTAGTTCGTAGCACCAGATTTCAACATAAAAATATCCACAAAGCCACATGGCTGTCACCCGATCAAAACACGAGGAACCAAATTGTTCACGTTGTGATAGATGGAAGGCATTCATCCAGCGTGTTAGATGTACGATCGATCCGTGCAGCGAATATAGATTTGGATCATTACCTTGTTGCAGCAAAGGTTCGCACCCGTTTGAACATGGCGAGGAAAGTACGATCCGACACTGCACGGAAGCTGGACATTGAAAAGCTGCAAACACAACAAATGGCAGAGGCATACTTCACTCGACTGACCCAACTGCTTGATGAAAGCACTCCTTGTTCCGATGATATATTGGCGCAGTGGCAAACTATTGCCCACTCCATGGAAAATGCCGCGAAATCCTTACTTGGGTACCGGAAGCCTCCTCCAAGAAACCCATGAAGTCAGGAAATTCTACCAAAGAATTAAACATCAAACCGATGGCTTTGGTGCAGGCACATCCTCCTGCAGAGACAAAGAAGGAAATCTGGTGACTGACACAGATAACATCCTGAGGATATGGAAAGAACATTTTACCCAACTGCTAGTGTCCGATGTTGGCGGCGAAGAGGATACCGCAGAACCAATCCCTGATGATGGTATAGAATGTTTACCTCCCAGTCAGAATGAGGTACAGGTAGCAGTGACCCGAATAAAGAACAACAAGGCAGCAGGAGCCGATGGGTTACCCGCTGAACTATTTAAGACCGGAGGCGACACGCTGATAAGCCGATATCGTTGTGACGGCTCACCAAATCAACAGCAGGACGATTAAAGGGAAAGCATTCGATGGCGTCGCCACACAATTTTGCGTCAAATCGTATACTCGTTGTGATCTGCTTGGATTTTTGACTTATTTCAAGAACAATTCTAATGCTTAGCCACGATTTTTCCCTGTTTGCAATATTTTCAAAAAATCAAAGTTAGTGCTTTTTTATTGTTTTCAAAAAAAATTTATTCTTTTATTAGCCTTTTTAAAATTTTTTTTTACACTTTTTCTGTTAATTATTTGCATAACTCCACCTGACCCCCCCTTTTGCTATTGGTCTATTTCGCCCCAATGTGCAATGTCAAAGAAATGGCAAAACACATGGACCACATCACACCACTTCTGTTTTGCGCATGTCCTTTAAAGACAGCATAAAAAAATATTTCCCTGTAAACGTTTGCATGACAAAGAAGAAAATCGCAGAGAATTTCAAATATCCTTTAAAATTTTGTATGAATTTATATTGAGGTAATGATTGTCCCATTGCATTGCCCTCCTGCCCAAAGGGAAAACATTATAATGAAAGAGTTGTGGGATTACATAAAAGCACCTCTCCCATTTTGATTCTGGGCCATAATTTGTGTTTATCTGGAAATTTCCACCTTTGTGAATGTGAATGAATGCTTGCTATGTGATAAATATTAATATATTATTGGCGACATTGTGTTTTCTTGATGTTACTTAGAAAATGTTTATCTCATGCTATGGGCAATCTCCTTCGTGTCCCACAGTGGGCAGTTGGTTTAAATTTTAAGAGATAATTTTGTCGAAATAAAGAAGAAAAAACTTTAATTTTCTCAAATATTTATGTCAAAAATGGATTTTCATATAAATACTAGCTGACCCGGGCCCGCTCCACTGCCACCATTGTTTTAGGGGAGTTTACACGATGAGGCGTCCCGCAAACACATGACCCCAATATATTGAAGGTCATCAAATTCGTTTTCTAATCTCAAATACCTTTCATTTGAGTCACATATTGGCATGGTCAGTAAAAAATTTCTCTTTGTGGGGTATTTTGGGAAAGGGGTAAACCCCCAGAAAATTGGTCCCGAAAGTGGGTATCAATTCTTGCTCTACCCCCAATTCCTTTTATTTAAGCCACACATTGACATGATCGGTAAATATGCCCGATTTAGGGTTGTTTTGGGGAGTGGGGTGGTCCCACAATCACTAAGTCCTGAATATATATCAGCAACGTGTTCTATTCTCTTATAACTATATATCCTTTATTTGAACCCCATATTGCCATTGGCCTCAAAATTGGATATTAAATTCTCCTTATTGCAAAAGTCAGCAAATATGTTCGGTTTGTGATATTGGCCCTGAAAACTTTAAAGTTCCACTCTTTTTAAGACCCAAATTGTCTTGGTGAGCAAATTCGTGCTATTTGGGGGTTTTTATTGTGGTAGGACGACCCCTAGACAATTGGTCCCTAATATTTATATCAGATACGTGGTCCACTCCCAAATACCTTTTATTTGAGCCCCATATTTCCATAGTCGGCTTACATGACAGGCTTGGGGGGTGTTTTGGGGGATGGGCGGCCACTCAGTGAGTTGGCCTTGAAAATATATATCGGATTCGTGTTCTACTCTAAAAACCCTTTTATTTGAGCCTCATATTGCAATAGTCAGCAAATGGCCCCTTGGGGGGATGTTTTTGAGAGAGGCGGCCCCCTAAACATTTGGTCCCATATTTGGATATCAGATTCCAGTTCTACACTTAAACACCCTTTATTTAAGCCCCATATTCCTATGGTCAGTAAATAAGTTCTGTTTGGGAAAAGGGTGGACCCCCCGGAACGTGGTCCCACATTTGGTTAGAAGATTCGTATTCTATTCGCAAATACCTTTCAGTTGAGTCCCATATTGCCATGGTTGTTAAATATGTCCGATTTAGGGGTGTTTTGGGGGTTGGGGTGGTCCTCCTAGCACACGGTCCGACATTTGGATATCAGAAAGATTTTCTTATCCTAAATACCTTTCATTTGAGTCCCATATTGTCGTGATTGGTCTAAATATATATTTGGTAGGGTTTAGGGTGGGGCGGCCCCCCTAGGTACCCCATCCAAAATTTTTATTTTTAGGGTACTATATGAGAGCGCAGAAAATTTCGCTTAAATCGCACCACCTATCTTCGAGATCTGGCGTTGCTGAAAATTAGGGTAAGGGGGGAGGGTCCGCCCCCCCCCCCCCCCCCTTCAGATATCGAAAAGTGTAGTACCCTATTTTTATCACGCACCATTTGTGAAAATTTCAAGAAAATCAGTTCAGCGGTTTCTGAGTCTATAAGGAACACACAAACAAACAAACACAAATTGGTTTTTATATAAAAGATTCTTCGTAATCTGAAGGCCACCGTAGTGCGGAGGTTAACATTACCGCCTATGAGGTCATGGCATGACCTAGTCGGCTACATAGAGGGTTCCCTCGCTGTCAAGGAATATACAATGGTAGGGTGCTTTCAATAATGTAAAACCGACGTCTATCATGAAGGAGTTGGAGTTTCTAGGCATCAACTCTTACTAAAAGATGCTGATGACGTGGCAATTGCGGTTAGGGGAAAGTTTCCCAGCACTCTAACGAATATACTTCAGGAAGCTCTACGTGCAACAGCATAGTGGGCTACCGAAAGTGGTCTGGGTAAAAATTCGTGCATGGCAGCAGTAGTTCTGTTCAGCAGGAGATACAAGTTGCCTACAGTGGAACAACCTGCCTCCTTGGGTGGAGAGAATGTTCCATTTACAGAAAGCGCATAATACCTGGGTGTTTTGCTGGACAGGAAATTGAACTTCAAATCCAACATTTTGGAAAGGGCAAGATAAGCATCTCTTGCCCTATACACCTGCAAGAGAGCCATTGGCAAAAGTTGGGGATTTAGACTGCGTGTCATGCATTGGGCACATATTGCAGTTGTCAGACCTATTATGCTATATGGTGTTATGGTCTGGTGGACGGCGCTTCAAAAATCCACCTATTGTGCAATGCTCAAACGGATCCAAAGGATGGCTTGACATCATCTAAAGCACCGAATTTAATTTAATTTAATCTTATGCCTCTGGACATTGTGGCTAGACAAGTGGCGGCGACCACTGCCGTAAGATTAAGGGAGCTTTCTCATTGGTCATGTGACGGCTAAGGACACTGTGTTATCCTCGATACAATATTCGATGTTCCAGGCAGTGTGGATTACACCCTACCTAAATCACTTTTTGATACAAATTAATGTGCCACTATTCCAGACAGAGCTGATTGGAACTACGATATCCCTGGTAACAGAAGTTACATTGACTTCTATGCGGATGGTTCCAAACTAAACGAGCAGGTGGGCTTTGGGGTGTACTCTAAAGATCAAGAACTGGTCATATCGAAAAGGTTACCCGACCACTTCATCGTAGAGATCCTTGCAATTAAGGAAGTGCTGGAATGGCTTAGAATTACGACGATTAACATAAACATCTTCTCAGACAGCCAGGCAGTCATTAAATCCCTGGAGAACGTATTTCTGAACACAATAACCGCCCTCGACTATCGCAGATCTCTCAACGAGATGGCTGAACAGTTCAAAATTCACCTGTTCTGAGTGCCGGGCCATAGAGATATCTCAGGAAATTGTAAAGCAGACGAGCTTGCGAGACTAGCAACTACCTTACACACTGCAGGGATACTGGAATCTGTGGGTATGCCTCTAGCGACATGTAAGCAAAGTTTTCAGGACCAGCGAATGATAAATGGTCCCAAAGAGGGGGCTGTCAGCATTCCAAAACTATGTGGCCTAATCTATACTTGAAGAGGTCCACTGCTTTGCTGTCATTGGCTAGAACAGACGTCTCAGTCAATGTGTCCGTCATGACAGGTCACTGCCTAATCGGAAAACATGCTGACAGACTGAAGATTGCCAGCAACGACTTTTGCAAAATCTGTAGGGACATCGAAGAAGAAGAGACTATAGAACATCTGCTGTGTGTATGTCCCGCACTAGCAGTTAGGATGAGTTCCACTTTAGGTTCTCATTTCTTTCCAAGCTGCCATCAGCACAGTCTTGGATTGACGGAACCCTAGTATTGCCAACTAGAAGATCATGTTACACGGATGGATCAAAGCTAAAGGACAGAGTGGGCCTGGGGGTTTAGATTGAGAAACCAGGGACTAAGATCTGTTTTCGATTGCCTGGCCATAATATGGTCCTGTAGGCGGAGATTCGGGCGAACAGGGAATGCATGAAGTGGTGTGGTGGGAAAATCCGCCTCGTTTGGATGCCGGGCCATAACGGAGTAAGGGGAAATGAAAGGGCAGACGATTTGGCGGTGAAGGCCAGAGGACTGCCGTCAATAAACTTGGTTAACCCGAAGCCTTTCGGGTCGACGCAGTCCGAGTTAAGAGAGTGGGCGACGAATGCGCATGCAACATTGTGGAACAGCGAAACGGTCGGTAGGATGGCGAACATGGGGGGGATCTAGATTGTGCGAAGACGAGGCTATTACTGAAAGGAAGCAAAAAGGGGGTCAGTATAGCTATTGGTATCATAACGGAACACATAGGACTATGAGCTCACTTATGTAAAGTCGGTGCGGCAAGTGATAGCATGTGTAGGGCATGTGGGAAAGATGATGAGACGTTGGAGCATTTCCATTGTCATTGCCCGGCTTTCACGTGCAACAGATACCAGCACTTAGGGGGGAACACAATATCAGACATGAACCAACTTAGGGGAGTGGTTTGCTTTTACTTTTAATGGCTATGACAGAATATTTGTTCCACTAGCCGAACGTAGAATAGCGTTCCAAGCGCCTCGATCTTCTGCGCTCATTCTAAAATCTCTGACACCAAGTTTCGAGGTGTCTCCCACAACTTGATCTTTCCATTGGGCTTTTGATCGGGCGAGTGGTATTGAAAACAATTAAGGATTTTATAAGTAACACGGAATTAAGAGCGCACAACAAGCCGATTACTGGCTTTGGTGTATGTCCATAGGGGCATGGGGCGGATTAATATCTGCACCCTATTTTCAACCTAACCTAACCTAACTCTGTTATAGTCGTCATACAGCTCGCAGTTTATACGACGCCTATATTCTCCATTAACTGGTCCATATATTTTACGAAGTATCTTTTTCTCAAACACTCCAAGAACTACCTCGTTTGCTTTCACAAGTACCCATGTCTCAGAACCATATAACAACACGGGTAGTATCAGTGTCTTGTATAGTGTAATCTTCGTCTATCGAATGGTGGACTTGTTTCTAAACTGCTTACTTAGTTCAAAGTAGCATCTGTTAGCCAGTATTATTCTTCGCTTTATCTCAAAACTAATGTCATTCGTTTCGCTTACGGCGGTGCCGAGGTAGATAAAGTTGCTTACTATCTCCAAGTTGTGGTTCCCAACTTTCTCTATTTTCTTTATCTGTTTGGTTGTACAATGCATTTTTTCTTATCCCCATTCAATACCAAACGAAGTTTCAGGCAAGGAGATCTCTTTAATATCCTGTTGGAGAAGATTATACGAGATGCAAATGTGAATAGATATGACACAGTAATCACAAGAGAACACATGCTACTCGCCTATGCCGACGACATTGACATCATAGGTCGGTCACCGGAAGTAGTAACTGCTGCCTTTGAAAGAATCGAAAGAGAGTCAGTGAAAATGGGTCTGGCAGTCTGGACGGTCACCGGAAGTAGTAACTGCTGCCTTTGAAAGAATCGAAAGAGAGTCAGTGAAAATACTGCCAGACCCATTTTCACTGACTCTCTTTCGATTCTTTCAAAGGCAGCAGTTACTACTTCCGGTGACCGTCCAGACTGCCAGACCCATTTTCACTGACTCTCTTTCGATTCTTTCAAAGGCAGCAGTTACTACTTCCGGTGACCGACCTATGATGTCAATGTCGTCGGCATAGGCGAGTAGCATGTGTTCTCTTGTGATTACTGTGCCATATCTATTCACATTTGCATCTCGTATAATCTTCTCATACGATAGGCTATCTCCTTGTCTGAAACTTCGTTTGGTATTGAAGGGTCGGAGAGATTCTTTCCTATTCTTACTGCGGAAGGGGTATCAGCAAGTGTCATCCTGCAGAGTCCTATTAATTTTGCAGGGATACCAAACCCAACCTTTTGAACGTAAAGGAGTATCGATGGCGGCTTTCTTGTCAGCAAAGAGATGGTAGGTGTTAATTGGTCCTTCTCGGGTCTCTTGCAGGATTTGTCGCAGTGTGCATATCTGGTCCAGGGTGGATTTATCAGCTCTAAAGCCGCATTGATAGGGCCTAATTATTTCATTCACTTTAGACTTCCACACAGTACTCTCGATAGTATCTTGTATGCGAAGGGGAGGAGACTTATGCCTCTGTAGTTGTTACATTCGGTCTGGTCTCCTTTATTGAGTACGGGACATGGTATGCTGAGATTCCAGTCATCGGGTATGCGTTCTTCTAGCCAGATTGCGCAGATCAGCTGATCCATACGCCTTATCAGCGTGTCTCTTCCGATTTTAAATAGTTCAGTGGGTAACCCGTCGGCTCCTGCTGCCTTTTTGTTCTTTAGTCGGGTCACTGCTACTTGGACCTCATTCTGACTAGAGGGTAAACATTCTATACCATCATCATCGATTGGTTCTGCGGTATCCTCTTCGCCGCCAACGTCGGACACTAGCAGTTGGATAAAATGTTCTTTCCATCCTCTTTTCTAATCTAATCTAATTGGACGCCTCAATCTAGTTTTGTAACAACCTATGCCTCTATTTTAGATGCCTTTTAGAAGCTGAGCTACCAACCAAGGCTTTCAGTTGGCTTTACCAGACAAAAAATCGTCTAAATCTGAAACTAGGGAGCTGTTCGGTAATTTCGAAAAATAAATCGCTTACGGCATCAATAAAACACTTCAGCTTAGAAACACATCGCCCACTGTTTCATGCAGTATTATTAAAGGAAAATATTTTCAAAAACATTGCCTAGAACTTGTATCACTTTTTTCCTTCTTCTGCCATAAACAACTTAATTTATTCAAAACGTGTTTAGTTATTCCATTTGCATATACTCGCAAAGATATTCATATTAACACATACCTTTGACACATACCTATAAAGTGCTTGATAATAATAATATGCTATTTTTAAGCATTTTTAGCTTTGACTGTCAATTTCCTTAAAGTTCATGCGTTTGTGATGGCTAAGGATATTTGGTGTCTAGACGTGTTTTTGTGTTGGATGTATTTGTTTTTATTTGGGTATAAGTTTTTTAAGTTATATTAAATTGTAAATTTCGCTTTGTAAAAACAGGAATTGGATCAACTTCTTCTTGAGCCTTTAGTAATTTACTTCAATTTGAATTTTTGAAAGCTCTCATATGTACTCATCTCAGCCGAACCGGGCCCGCTTCGCTGCGCTTTCCTTAACTCTCTAATATCTTTTTAGTGTGGGGACACTTCGCCCTGAATGCGGATATCGAATTCGTGCCATTGTAGTCTGGAGGCCATCTTAGCGCAGAGGTTAGCATGTTCGCCTATGACGCTGAGCGCCTGGGTTCGAATCCTGGAGAGACCATCAGAAAAAATTTTTAGCGGTGGTTTTCCCCTCCTAATGCTGGCAACATTTGTGAGGTACTATGCCGTGTAAAAACTTCTCTCCAAAGAGGTGTCGCACTGCGGCACACCGTTCGGACTCGGCTATAAGAAGGAGGCCGGCACTTTGAACTGAAAATATATATCAAATTCGTTCTATATTCCCAACGATTTTAGTTGATTTTAGGGGGTGCTTTAGGGCGTACCTCAAAACTCTTGACTCCAAAATTGGATTGGATGGGGCGGTCACCGACACTTTGCACCGAAAATAGATATCAAATTCGTTCTTTATTCCCAACGAAAATTAAGTTGAGTTTGGGGGGTGCTTTAGGGCGCACCCCAAAACTCTTGGCTCCAAAATTGGATATCAAATTCGTTTTCTACTTTCAAATACCTTTGAATTGAGTCCCATAAAATAATCCATTTGACGTATCTTGAGGAGGAAAAGCGCCACCTAGACTTCAACGCAAATTTTAATTTCATATTCGTAATCTACTCCCAAATACCTTTCATTTGAGTCCCATATAACCCATTTGGGGGTATTTGGGAGTGGGCGACCTCCCATTACTTGGACCCAATGTTTCATGCCATATTTGTAATCTACTGCTTAATACTTTTCATTTGAGTCCCATATTGACCCCCTGTACTTCGATCTGATTTTGCATGACAGGTTCTCAAAGAAATGAGAACCTAAAGTGGAACTCCTACTGACTCACACACAACAGGTGTTCTACAGTCTCGTTTTCTTCGATGTCCTCACAGCTTCTGCAAAAGTCGTTACTGGCAACCTTTAGTCTGTCAGCATGCCTTCCGATTAGACTGTGACCTGCCATGACAGACACAATGACTGAGTCTCTAGCCAGTGACGGCAAAGCGATAGTCCTCTTCAAGATTTGGCTACATAATTTGGAATGCTGCCAGCCCCCTCTTTGTGACCATCTATCATTCGTTGTCTTTCGGGTCTGGTCCTGAAAACTTAGCTTACATACCCACATATTCCAGTGTCCCTGGAATGTGTAAGGTAGTTCCTAGTCTCCCTGGGATATCTCTGTGGCCCGGCACCCATAAGAGGTGAATTTCGAACTGTTCAGCCATTTCGTTGAGAGATCTGGGACAGTCGAGGGCGGTTTTGGTGTTCAGAAATATGTTCTCCAGGAATTTAATGGCTGTCTGAAAAGATATTTATGCCAATCGTCGTTATGTCTCAATATCTTAGCCATTCCACCACTTCCTTCTAATTGTAAGGATCTCTGCTTGATACACACTGCAGTGGTCTGGTAACCTTTTCGATATGACCAGTTCTAGATCTTTAGAGTACACCCCAAAGCCCACCTGGTCGTTTAGTTTGGAACCATCCATATAGAAATCTATATAACTTCTGTTACCAGGGATATCGTAGTTCCAATCGGTTTTTTCAGGAATAGTGGTATAGCACTTTTTATCAAAAAGCGGCTTAGGTAGGGTGTAATACACACACTGCCTGGAACATCGGCACAGAGGCATAAGATGTAGCATTAAATTCAGTGGATCAGAATGTGTCGTCCTCAGTGCGGCTGTGATGCAAAAACAAGCCATCCTTTGGATCCGGTTAAGTAGTGAGCAGTAGGTGGACTTTTGAAGCGCCGTCCACCAACCATAAAACCATATAGCATTATAGGTCTGACAATTGCAGTATATACCCAATGCATGATACGCGGTCTAAACCCCCAACTTTTGCCAATGGCTCTCTTCCTGGTGTATAGGGCAAGAGGGTCCTTTCTTGCCCTTTCCAAAATGTTGGATTTAAAGTTCAATTTCCTGTCCAGCAAAACACCCAGGTATTTTGCGCTTTCTGTAAATGGAACATTATCTCCACTCAAGGAGACAGGTTCCACGACTTTGAAATTGTCAGCAAATGTATCTAACTCAGCACCGCCGTAACCAAAATGAATGACACCAGTTTTGAAATAAAGCGAAGAATAATATTGGCAAACAGATGCTTCTTTGGATTAAGTAAGCAGTTCAGTAACAAGGCCACCTGTCAACAGACAAAGATTACACTATACAAGACACTGATACTACCGGTGTTGTTATATGGTCTGGAGCATGAGTACTTGTGATATCAGACGTGGCAGTGCTTGGAGTATTTGAAAGGAAGATTCTTCGTAAAATATATGTACCAGTTTGCGTTAATGCAGAATATAGGCGTCTTATGAAGCACGAGCTGTATGAAGACTATAGTTACACGCATCAAAGTACAACGACTGCGTTGGCTAGGTCATGTTTTCAGAATGGATGATGGAGCTGCAGCAAAGAAGTCTTTTGAAGGCAAACGCGGTGGTACACGCAAACCGGGATCACCAAAAGCCCAATGGAAAAATCAAGTAGTGGGAGACACCTCGAAACTTGGTGTCAGAGATTTTAAAATGAGTGCAAAAGATCGAGGCGCTTGGAACGCCATTCTACGTTCGGCTAGTGGAACAAATGTTCTCTCATAGCCAATTAAAGTAAAGTAAGTCTTTATCTTAAAGTTTTGGTTCTTTGGCTCCTTTTCATTGCTAAAATCCTACAATAAGGAAAAATCTTAAATTTTGGGCAAACTTTTTTTTCAGTTTAATAGCCGCAATTTAAGTCCTATCTCAAGAAAATCTTTTAAGGTTCTATTCGATATTTAAACAAGAAAAAACGTGTTGAGTTCGGCTGGGCCGAACTTTGGATACCCACAACCTCTGGTATATATGTAAACCACCTTTCGTCATAATCCGATGAAAAATGTACAATGTATACCCCCATAGCAGCTATACCGAAAAATGGTCCGATTTGAACCCAATTTGACACGGACATTGAGTGGTCTAATAAGTACAAGTCATTGTTCAATTTTGTAGAACAAAATATTGGCTTCTTTGGTAGCCATATCCAAATATAGACCGATCTGAACCATATACTACACGGATGTGTCAAATTTCACCGGAGTCGGATTATAAATGCGCCTTTTATGGGCCCAAAACCATAAATCGAGAGATCGGTCTATATGACAGCTATATCTAAATCTGGACCGATCTGTGCCATATTGCAGAAAGATGTCGAAGGGCATAACACAACTCACTGTCCCAAATTTCACCAAAATCGGATAATAAATGTGACTTTTACAGGCATAAGACCCTAAATTGGCGGATCGGTCTATATGGGGGCTATATCAAGATATGGTCCGATATAGCCCATCTTTGAACTTAACCTGCTTATGGACAATTAGTAAGAGCGTGCCAAGTTCGGCCGGGTCGAATCGTATATACCCTCCACTATGGATCGCATTTGTCGAGTTCTTTGCGCGGTATCCCTATTTAGGCAAACAAAGAAAAATTAATAAGAACTATTGTGCCATTAGAGCCATATCAAGTTATAGTTTCATTCGGAATGAATGTTGAACATTGTACAAGTCATTGTGTAATATTTCAGTTCATTCGGATAATAATTGCGCCTTGTAGGGGCTCAAGAAGCAAAATTGGGAGATCGGTTTATATGGGAGCTGTATTAAGCTATAGATCGACTTAGACCGTATTTCACATCTATATAAAGGGTGATTTTTTTTGAGGTTAGGATTTTCATGCATTAGTATTTGACAGATCACGTGGGATTTCAGACATGGTGTCAAAGAGAAAGATGCTCAGTATGCTTTGACATTTCATCATGAACAGACTTACTAACGAGCAACGCTTGCAAATCATTGAATTTTATTACCAAAATCAGTGTTCGGTTCGAAATGTGTTCATTCACCGTAACGTTGCGTACAACAGCATCTTTGAAAAAATACGGTCCAATGATTCCACCAGCGTACAAACCACACCAAACAGTGCATTTTTCGGGATGCATGGGCAGTTCTTGAACGGCTTCTGGTTGCTCTTCACTCCAAATGCGGCAATTTTGCTTATTTACGTAGCCATTCAACCAGAAATGAGCCTCATCGCTGAACAAAATTTGTCGAAATTTGAACACATTTCGAACCGAACACTGATTTTGGTAATAAAATTCAATGATTTGCAAGCGTTGCTCGTTAGTAAGTCTATTCATGATGAAATGTCAAAGCATACTGAGCATCTTTCTCTTTGACACCATGTCTGAAATCCCACGTGATCTGTCAAATACTAATGCATGAAAATCCTAACCTCAAAAAAATCACCCTCTATAAGGTCATGGGAGAAACCGTTGTACAAAATGTCAGCCAAATTGGACAATAACTGCGCCCTCTAGAGGCTCAAGAAGTCAAGATCCAAGATTAATTTATATGACAGCTATATCAGATTATGTACCGATTTGCGCCATACTTAGCACAGTTATTGGAAGTCATAACAGAATACCTTCATTTCAGCCAAATCGGATGAGAATTGCGCCCTCTAGCGGCTTAAGAAGTCAAGATCCAAGATCGGTTTATATGGCAGCTATACCAGGTTATGTACCGATTTGCGCCATGCTTAGCACAGTTATTGGAATTCATAACAGAACACTTCATGCTAAATTTCAGCCAAATCGGATAAGAATTGAGCCCTCCAGCGGCTAAAGAAGCCAAGATCTAAGATCGGTTTATATGGCAGCTATATCAATTTATGTACCGATTTGCGCCATCCTTAGCACCGTTATTGGAAGTCATAACAGAACACCTCATGCAAAATTTCAGCCAAATTCGATGAGAATTGCGCCCTCCTGCGGCTCAAGAAGTCAAGATCCCAGATGGGTTTGTATGGCAGCTATATCAGGCTATGCACCGATTTGCGCCATACTTAACACAGTTGTTGGAAGTGATACCAAAACACCAGTTGCAAAATTTCAGTCAAGTCGGATGAGAATTGCGCCCTCTAGAGGCTCAAGAAGTCGAGACCCAAGATCGGTTTATATGGCAACTATATCAAAACGTGGACTGATATAACCCATTTACAATCCCAACTGACCTACACTAATAAATAGTATTTGTGCAAAATTTCAAGCGCCTAGCTTTAGGTTAGGTTAGGTTGAAAAGAGGGTGCAGATATTAATCCCCCCCATGCCACTATGGACATACACCTATGGCCAGTAATCGGCTTGTTGTGCGCTCTAAAATCTATAAAGTAACCTCTAAAAAGAAAAATTTAAGTTAGGAATTCCTTGCTACTTACAAAATCCTTAATTGTTTTCAATGCCACTCCTCTAAGTTGGTTTATGTCTGATATTGTGTCTCCACCTAAGAACCGGTATCTGTTGGAGGCGAAAGCTGGGCAATGACAAAGGAAATGCTCCAACGTCTCATCATCTTCCCCGCATGCCCTACACATGCTATCACTTGCCGCAACGATTTTACCTAAGTGAGCTCGTAGTCCTATGTGTCCCGTTATGATACCAATAGCTATACTGATCTTCTTTTTGCTTCCTTTCAGTAATAGGCTCGTCTTCTCACAATCTGGATCCCCCCATAGGATTTTCGACGTCCTACCGACCGTTTCGCTGTTCCACAATGTTGCATGCGCATTTGTCGCCCACTCCCTTAACTCGGACTGCGTCGACCCGAAATGTTTCGGGTTAACCAAGTTTATTGACGGGAGTCCTCTGGCTTTCAGCGCCAAATCGTGTGCCCTTTCATTTCCCCTTACTCCGTTATGGCCCGGCATCCAAATGATGCAGATTTTGCCATCCTCAGAGAAGGCGTTAATCTCCTTCTTACACTGCAAGACTCTTCGTGACCTTACCGTCCTGGTTTTTGTTGCCCTTATGGCAATTTTACTGTCGGTAAAGATGTTCAGACTTGACGTCCTCGCGTTAACGAGCGCCTAGCTTTACTCCTTCGAAAGTTAGGGTGCTTTCGACGGACAGACATGGGCATGGCTAGTTCGACTTAAAATGACATGACGATCAAGAATATATTGGGTTGCCCAAAAAGTAATTGTCGGTAATATAGTAGTAATATAGTCGGCGTTGACAAATTTTTTTCAACGGCTTGTGACTCTGTAATTGCACTCTTTCTTCTGTCTGTTATCAGCTGTTACTTTTAGCTTGCTTTAGTGCGCGAAATTTTGTTTACATTTGTTTGTTTGGCGTCAATTTTAGTATGGGTACCACATGTATTGAAAGAAATTCATTTATCAAACCGAATCAACGCTTGTGATATGCACCTTAAACGCAATGAATTCGATCCGTTTTTAAAACGAATCATAGCTGGAGATGAACAATGGATTGTTTACAACAACGTTAGTCGAAAACGATCATGGTCCAAGCATGGTGAACCAGCTCAAACCACTTCAAAGGCTGATATCCACCAAAAGAAGGTTATGCTGTCTGTTTGGTGGGATTGGAAGGGAGGGTGTGGTAGATTTTGAGCTGCTTCCAAGGAACCAAATGATTAATTCGGATGTTTACTGTCAACAATTGGACAAATTGAATACAGCCATCAAGGAGAAGCGACCAGAATTGGTCAATCGTAAAGGTGTCATATTCCACTAGGACAACGCTAGACCGCACACATCTTTGGTCACTCGCCAAAAACTGAGTGAGCTTGGCTGGGAACTTTTGATGCATCCACCATATAGCCCTGACCTTGCACCATCAGACTACCATTTATTTCGATCTTTGCAGAACTCCTTAAATGGTTAAACTTTCGGCAATGATGAGGCTATAAAATCGCACTTGGTTCAGTTTTTTGCAGATAAAGGCAATATATACTTTATGTGGTCTTAGACGCATATTTCGAGGTGTTACAAACAGAATGACGAAATATGACGAAAATGAATGACGAAATATCAGCTCAAAATCTCAATTTTTGAAGGTTATAGTGTGATTTCAACAGACAGACAGATCGTCTTAGATTTTTTATGCTAATCAAGAATATTTATATACTTTATGGGGTCGGAAATGGATATTTCGATGTGTTACAAAAGAAATGACAAAATGTATATACCCCCTATCCTATGTGTTCAAAGTACGTTTGAACATGAAGTCATGTGCACCCATGTGCAGACATGCGTTCACGTATGCACATGACCCACTGTGCATAACGGTACATTGAAGTAAGTTCTTAATCGCTGATTCCGCCTTGACTTCATATTTGTTTACCTGGAATTGTTGCTTGTAGCTTGGAAAGTTGACCGTTTTCGCGGGGTCCAAGTGACAAGCAACAACCAAAAAAAGATCAGTCTCGCTTTTAAATCTCAAACCCGCGCATCGTATTCTCTCCCCCTCAAAGTGAACCCAAGTGAAGTGAAAAGCAAAAAGTGATCTTACATATATACATATAAACAATCGTTAAAGAAAAGAACATTACAAACAGTGAAACAAAAATTAACAAACTCAGTTTTCAGACGTGAAGAAGACACTAAGATACAACATAAACCCACAAGAAGACCCAAAATCAACACAACACATGGTTAAACCATCAAAGTGCGGGACACCAAAAATAAACACAAGTGCGGGCCACTCTACACACCATCAACAAATTCCTATATCCTTAGACCCAAAATCAAAATGTGAAATAACCTACTTACCCTCTAAAATTAAATTTTCCTACTTAAAGCTAAAGTTAAAATTTCCTATCCAAAACTAAAAGTAAAATTCGCTACTTAAACTAAGAATAAATTGTGCTACTTCATCCTAAAAGAAATTAACTACTTAATGCTACATGTACAATTGTCTATCTAAATTTACCTACAACAAAAGACTGAATTCGATTTACTACTTATAAATAATGAAATGAGCAACAAACACAATAAACCATTACCACAGCATTGAATTTTAAACCTAATTCTCCCTCTGATTTTTTATTTCGAAAGGCAAAACCCTTAGTTTGACCCCAAACACTATGAAGGAGGTGATGTAGGGTACAACATAGTTAACTCCGCCCGACTTTTGCCTTTCCTTACTGGTTTTAAGATAAAAACTTTTCAATTTTTATTTTTATTTGTATGTTATAATTTTTATTTATTTGAAATTAAATAATGCAACCATAAATAAATTATTTCATTTCATTTTTTGTTTTGTTTTTGTTTATAATCATCTAATCATTTCATCTTTTATTTTTTGTTTATTTTCTTTTTTTGGATAATTTTTACACCTTGTTTTTGTTGTTGTTGTTCTTATTTCTTCTCCATCATGGCTTCCTTCTAGGTTTTAAAGTGTTTCTCTTTTTTTTTTGGTATTAAGTATAATATATATGTATATATAGTATGTATGTAATAATTCCCATTGTTGTTTATAAGTTGTTGTTGTTTTTTTCTGTTATTAATTATTATTTGGAAATTGTTGTTGTTGTTTTGCTTTTAGATTTATGCAATAAGTTTTGGGAAGGTTTTCGGGAGGGGGGGGGGGGGGGGTATACTTATTTTTGTTTGTGTGGGGTTGAGGATTTTCATTTATTTGAGGGAAAGAAGGGAAGAGGTTTTATTATTATTGAAATACATTTGTTCTCTAAAAGTGTTTAAAGATGTTTTATTTGGTTTTTTTTTTATTTATTTTATTTAATTATTATTTTTTTTTTAATGTCATTATGCACTTTATAATTGTTGTTGTGGATATAGTGTTTTTTCTTTTAACGTATGTTATGTGTTCGTTTTTCACCTTTTATCATCATATTTATGTGTTAGTATTATATCATTGTTGTTGTTGTATTATAATATTATTTGCATTGTATTTATAATAATAATAATAATAAATTTATTTACCATTATTTGTTAAGTATCTTCATCTTCAACCTCGGTTATTTTGTTTTGTTCTTTATTTGTTTTTTCATCCATGTTATTATTTGAGGTTATGAGAGTGTGTGTGTGTTTATGTGTGATTTTGTTGTTGTTTTTCTTCATTGTATTATTTTATTATAAGTTTTAAATATGTTATTATTATATTCTGTTGTTGTTCTTGTTGAAGGTATGTTGTGTTATTTTCAAGGAAAATTATTAGTATAACAAAAATTTTGTTTAATAATGAATTGAGTTTTGTTGTATTTGTTTTTTTAGTTGGTTTTAAGCAATTTTAACACTGTTTGTTGTTGTTTTTTGTCTAAGTAGTAGTAGTTGTGGTTGTTGTTGTTGCTGTTGCTGCCGATGTAACATTAACTAATTCTCTTATACACCACCTGCATGCTGTTTATCATCTGCAACCAACGACGATGTACCCCCACCACCAGCAGCAGCAGCTTGTGGTGGTGGCTGTGGTGGTGGTGGCATATAGTACTGTGGTGGATACTGCGGCTGTGGCTCACTACCAATTAGTCCAAGTTTATCTAATTTTTTTTTTGGGAAAAAAAGAGAGAAAACACGCAAAAACAAATTGAAATATTAGTAAGAGTGTTGATTGATGATTTTGTGGCTACATTTATTTCACATTTACTGGAATTACAATAGTGTTACATAAAGCTTTTACACACACAGACTTCTATTTATACATATGCTTAGAGAGAGGGAGATAGAGAGAGAGAGAGTAAGGCAGCTTCAGACAATGCTCAATGGGAGAAAGCGATAGTGTAACCAACTTTAAATACTTATAGAGTTTTGCTTGAATAACAGTAAAAAAGTTAACTTGTAGATAAAAGTTCCTTATTTGAGTTTGAAACAAACTGGTTTGAAACAAACACTTATTTCCCTTAAATAGATATAGTAGACCTTAAAGTTTCCGATTTGAGCCCACAAACAAAATCTCCAAGACATGTCTGCTTGTGGATGGGGCACTTTGAGTTCAGTAGAATTTTCATTCTTTACGCTGAAATGTTTATACATATATGTACATATGTAAAGGGTGACTTTTTAAGAGCTAAAGGAAAGTTAAAAAAAAAAAAGCACACATAGTACGGCCCATATAATTTAATGTTTGAGGATAAGTTTTTCAAAAAAAAAAAAACACATAAAACTCCGAAAAATTCATGAAATCGTTATTTGAATCGATAGTACGATCGATAGTACGGTCCATATAATTTAATGTTTGAGGATAATTTCATGCAAATGCTAACCGTGACTGCGGCTCAAATGGTCCATCCGCCTAGTCAAATGTTGGCATACTCTTTCCAACATTTCCGCCGGTATCTCACGAATAAATGCTACAATGTTGTCTTGCAATGCGTCAATTGAAGCGGGCTTGTCTGTATAGACATGAGCTTTAACATAGCCCCACAACAAATAGTCTAAAGGCGTTAAATAGCATGATCTAGGCAACCAATTGACCGGTCCCGAACGTGAAATAAAATGTTCACCGAATTCGCCCCTCACAACATCCATTGATACGCATGCTGTGTGAAATGTGGCAACGTCTCGTTGAAACCACATGCCATGCATGTCAAGCTCTTGGATTTTGGGCAAAAAAAAAGTAGGATATCAATTCATGATAGCACTCACCATTCACAGAGATGGGCGGTGAGCGAATACCCAAAAGGTATTTACCCGGTAAATTGGGTCAATACCTGGGTATTTACCCATTTATACCGAAAAGTTGGGTATTTATAATTTTGCCGATATCTTGGACACAAAAATATGTTCCAAACAATTTTTGATGACTTCATATTCTTTGTATACAAACCTGATCTTCTAATCTCATAAAATCGGATTTTAGTTATATATAGCCGCTATATAGGCCGATCTTCAGACCTTAAGTCTTGAGGCAATAAATTGGTAATTTTTCATTCGATTTCGATGAAATTGGGCACAGTGAGTTCTGGTCGGAGGCCACCGTAGCGCAGCGGTTAGCATGTCCGCCTATGACGCTGAACGCCTGGGTTCGAATCCTGGCGAGACCATTAGAAAAAATTTTCAGCGGTGGTCTTCCCCCTCCTAATGCTGGCAACATTTGTGAGGTACTATGCCATGTAAAACACAGAGGTGTTGCACTGCGGCACGCCGTTCGAACTCGGCTTTAAAAAGGAGGCCCCTTATCATAGAGCTTAAAACTTGAATCGGACTGCACTCATTGATATGTGGGAAGTTTGCCCCTGTTCCTTAGTGGAATGTTTATGGGCAAAATTTGCATTTGAGTTCTGGTAGACCCCTACCCATTTCTGTAAAGTGAAGTGTGGTTCAGATCGCACTATATTTGGATATGGTTGCCCTTAGACCGACCGTCTGAACTCCCGATATATGGTATTGAAACTATAAAATATCCATTTATTATCCCGAATTCGATGAAATCTAGCGTAGTGTGTTCTGGTAGATCCCTACCCATTCTTGTCAAATGTGGTCCAGATCGGACCATATTTGTATATAGCTGCCATATAAACCGATCTCCCGATATAGTGTAATGAGCCTATAAAAGGAGCATTTTTCATCCGATTTCAATGAAATTTGGCTCAGCGAGTTTTGGTACCCCTCTAAACCTTTTTGTTGAATATCGTCCAGATCGGACAATATTTGGATATAGCTGCCATATAGACCGATCTCCCGATATGGAGTATTGAACCCATAAAAGGAGTATTTTTCATCCTATTTTGATGAAAGCCTATTGAAATTGGAACAAATCGGTTCATATTTAGTTACAGCTCCCATATATATGTTCGTCCGATTTGCAGCAATAATGCAATAAAATGGTCACTTGCTTAGCGATTCTCTCGAAATTTGGCAGTAAGGATTTTCTCTTGACTCTCGAGACATTGCTGGTACATTTCATAAAAATCGGTCCAGATTTAAAGATAGCTGCCCGATTTTCACTTCTAGAGCTACTGCAAACACATTTATTGAACATTTATTGTCACTATATATATTAGGTTGCCCAAAAAGTAATTGCGGATTTTTCATATAGTCGGCGTTGACAAATTTTTTTCACAGCTTGTGACTCTGTAATTGCATTCTTTCTTCTGTCAGTTATCAGCTGTTACTTTTAGCTTGCTTTAGAAAAAAAGTGTAAAAAAAATATATTTGATTAAAATTCATTCTAAGTTTTATTAAAAATGCATTTACTTTCTTTTAAAAAATCCGCAATTACTTTTTGGGCAACCCAATATATAAATATATTTGCGGGTTTTACAATTTTATACCAATTTTTATAAGTTTAATAAAAATAGTATTCCTCATTTTGTCTTACAGGTAAATTCAAGGAACAAGCCACCTCCAATTCTGCATGGCTGCCAGTGCTTAACTCCAAAGTACTTGAGCCACGTCCCGGTGCATGTGTAGAGGACACCACTGCTCTGCCCGATTTAGTGCTTAATTACATACGTAAACATCCCTTAATGGACAAAGCCATCGATCATGAATTTGGCAATCCAGTGTTTTTCTAAACGTGATATTATCTTGACCAAATTGGTTGTGGACAAGTAAGTATTCGGCTTTTATGTGGCAAAACATATTTCTTAGTTTTTTTCTGGACCTTCTTGATTTTGCTGAAATTTTTTATCCGATTTTGCTGACATTTGAAACAGTGAGTAGTTTGAGGCCTCACGACATCTGACCCAAATATAGTTCAGATCGGACTTTATTTAGATATAGCTGTCATATAGACCAATCTGCCGATAAAGGGTCTGAAGCCCATAAAAGCTTTATTTATTACCCGATTTCGTTGAAATTTGAAACAGTGAGTTTTTTTGAGCCTCCCAATATCCGATCATTCATATCGGTATATAATTGGATAGAAATGCCAAAAAGACCAATAAATTGAATAGTGACATATATTGGGTTGCCCAAAAAGTAATTGCGGATTTTTTAAAAGAAAGTAAATGCATTTTTAATAAAACTTAGAATGAACTTTAATCAAATATACTTTTTTTACACTTTTTTTCTAAAGCAAGCTAAAAGTAACAGCTGATAACTGACAGAAGAAAGAATGCAATTACAGAGTCACAAGCTGTGAAAAGTTTGTCAACGCCGACTATATGAAAAATCCGCAATTACTTTTTGGGCAACCCAATATATTAGACTACTCAATGTCCGTGCCGAATTTGGGTGCTTAAGTTATCCAGTTTTCATCGGATTGTGACGAAGTGGTGTTTACATATATACCCGAGGAGGTGGCTATCCAAAGTTCGTCCCGGCCGAACTTAATGCCTTTTTACTAGTTTTTATTCATCTGACATAATTTTACAAAATTAAATTGTTATGGTCGTTTTTTTAAATCTCGATTTTGTGCCCCTTATCGCTTTTCAATGCGCATTTTAAACAATTTTCAGCGGTAATGCTGAACACTAGTTCCACGATGGCATTGCTTCACCTCTTTAATGTAGCAAACAATGTACCATCGTTTTAAAACGACTTTAAGTATTGACGAGATACTTTTGTGAAAGAAAAACTTCTATCTATATTTTTTTTTTATCAAATTAAAATTTAGACCTTAAAGTCGGAGTTTACTAGATTATAGTTCTCTTAGGATTGTGGGAAAGCATTTTTAATTCAGAGGTTTCAATAATAAATAAAACTTAAAACAGTTTAAATTTTCAATATATAAACAAATGCGTTATTGTTAGTGTTTTAGCCAATAGGTGTAAAGTGTGTTGGTAGTTTCGTGTAGTTAGTGTTGGTGTTACATGATTATTGGTTGTCTAAAAAGTCTTCAAATGGCATGTCTGTATACATTTTTTTTGATGTATTAGTGTTTTGGGGATGATAAGTTAATTATGGAATATTTTTAAATAAATATTAACCAATCAATAGTTTATCACATTCATTTGTACAGCACACTCTTTTTTTACACTTTCTAATATTTCTGAGCAAGAAAAAATGTAAATTTTAGACAAAAAGTTAAAATAAAAACATTTTAAAACCAATAAGGAAAGGCAAAAGTCGGGCGGAGCCGACTACATAATACCCTACACCACCTGGTGTACGTAATACTTTTTATATACAGAACTTATCTGGAAATCTAGTCAGACTTTAATTTGAATACCTATTGAAATATCAAATAGAAGCTTATAAGATTATCCTACGATAGGACAACAAATTTGGATTTACACATATTTAAAAGGCCATATCGGATGAAAGATATATATGTGAGGTATATTTAAATCTGAACCGATTTTTATGAAATTTTGCACACATATGGGGACGTCAAATAAAGCAACCCTTGCCAAATTTGGAAAAGATGGGACCAAAATTGTGGCTTTTACAGCCTTAAAGGGCCATATCGGATGAAAGATATATATGGGAGCTATATCAAAATCTGAACCGATTTTGATAAAATTTTGCACACATATAAATAAAGCACCCCTTGCCAAATTTGGTAAAGATCGGACCAAAATTGTGGCCTTTACAGCCTTAGAAGGCCATATCGGATGGAACATATATATGGGAGCTATATCTAAATCTGAACCGATTTTGATAAAATTTTGCACACATATGCAGAAGTCAAGTCCCATCTTTCGTAAAGATGGGACGAAAATTGTGGCTTCTACAGCCTTTAAAGGTCATATCGGATGGAACATATATATGGGAGCTATATCTAAATCTGAACCGGTTTTGATAAAATTTTGCACACATATGCAGACGTCAAATAGGGCACCTCATGCCGAATTTTGTAAAGATGGGACGAAAATTGTGGCTTCTACAGCCTTTAAAGTTCATATCGGATGAAAGATATATAGGGGAGCTATATCTAAATCTGAACCGATTTTTTTCAAAATCAAAAGCCTTCGTCCCTGTGCCAAAAAAGAGGCCTGTGCAAAATTTCATTACCATCGGACAATAAATGCGTCCTGTAACTTGATCCCAAGAATACATGGACAGACAGACGGACGGACACACGGACATAGATAAATCGAATCAGCAAGTGATTCTAAGCCGATCGGTATACTTATCAATGGGTCTAGAGCTCTTCTCCTTCTTAGAGTTGCCAACAAATGCACAGACTTATAATGCCCTGTACCACAGTGGTGGCGTAGGGTATAAACAAAAAAATTTTTTTTTTTTGGAATTTCCAGAAAAATCAGTTGTCCTCATTTTAAATGCCGATTTACTCATTTTTATTTTTGGTTATAAAACACATCAAATTAAAGCCAAAAAAGAAACAATAATTTGCCAATATATTATCATATACATATTTCATTTTCAATTTGCATAAAGGCCACGAAGCTTAAATGAAAATAAGACCATTTTTTTTTTAATTGAAGCTTAAAATGTTTGTTTTTAAAAGCGTGCTTACAAGTTTCTTGGAATTTGGATGTTTTGATTTTTGTTTTATTTTTGTGATGGGGAATTTGTATCAGTGTTAGTGGTGTGGGATGATGTGTCTGCATTAGGTTCTGGTGCCTGTGGTGCTGCTGCTTCGCCTGCAGGTTCGGCATTGGTTAAACCTGGAGCTACTTGTCCCTGACCTTGCACACCTTGGGGACCTGGACCTGGGCCTGGCCCTTGCATACCTTGTTGCCCCTGTGGATATCCTCCTTGATATCCACCCTGATATCCTCCCTGATAACCATTAGGGGCTTGATTTCCACCAAAGGAGGGTTTACCAAACAATTGATCTGGCGCACCACAATACCAAAAGTTTCAGTGCAGGTGTTTTTATTTTTATTAGCAAATTGTGGGACAGTGTATAATAAATATATATGTGTTAGTGAAAATTGTTTTTAAAAGGAAATAATGTTTTTTTTTCTGTTGTTAATTTTAAATGAATGAAAGGGTGATCATGAGATAATACAAAAATTTTCTAAATCAAATTAAATAAAAATTTACCTAGCGCCGTTAAGTTATATTTAAGAAATTTTTCTTTTTGTTTTACCTTATATTTATTATATAAAAGTAGATAATAGTTTGTCTAACTGTCTAAACGTTTCTATGCTTATTCGTGTTCATCTTTCTCTGTAAAATTATTTTTCAAAATTTAACAATTGAATATAGACATCACAGTGATTTTATAAGTTTGAAAATATTTTGTTTTGAAAATATGACATCAAATTTTAGCCATTACCAATACAAAAATTGATATTACAAAGTGAATTGTGATGTTTATAGCCTGCATGATTAGAACTCCTAAACGTTTAGTGAAACAAATTTTACCCAAAATAGTTTTTAATTTATGAAAAATATGAGTTTATAGATATAATGAACCGGTTTGATGAATTCACTAATGACTTTCATGAGTATGACTTAGGGCCGGTTTCTGATTCTCCGGTTAAAATTTATTGTAATGACTTTCTATTTATTTTTTATCGTTACCAACACACAGGGGATGTCTTCATGGGTATGACTTAGGGCCGGTTTCTGATTCTCCGGTTAAAATTTATTGTATTTTGTTTATCGTTACCACTACAAAGGGGATGTCTTCATGGGTATGACTTAGGGCCGGTTTCTGATTCTCCGGTTAAAATTTATTGTATTGACTTTCTATTTTTTTATTGTAACCAACAGGCAGGGGATGTCTTCATGAGTATGACTTAGGGCCGGTTTCTGATTGTCCGGTTAAAATTTATTGTATAGACATTCTATCTTTTTTATCGTAACCAATGCGCAGGGGATGTCCCCTATATATGCAGTGCATTGCGTTGGCAATTAGGAAAGTTAAGGGTTGGAGGGGGGAAAGAGGGAGTAGTGTTTTTGATATTCATCTTAAATTTCTGAAAGTCAATGTTGGTGGGAAAGACATTAGCCAGAAGTCGATTCCACATACGAATGGTTCGGGCGAAAAATGAATTTTCTCGGCAATGTATGATTAGGTCGACTGGCCAATCAATTTTTATTATTTTTCAAATTTTAACAATTGAATATAGACATCATAGTAATTTTATAAGTTAAAAAAAATTATGCTTCAAAAATATGACATCAAATTTTAGCCATTACCAGTTCAAAAATTTATATTACAAAGTGAATTGTGATGTTTACAGCCTGCATGATTTGTACTCCTAAACGTTTAGTGAAAAAAATTATACCCAAAATGATTATTATTTTGAAATATTTATGAAAATTATGAGTTTATAAATGTATTGAGCTGGTTTGATGAATTCACCAATAGCTTTCATGAGTATGACTTAGGGCCGTTTTCTAATTCTCCGGTTAAAATTTATTGTATTGACTTTCTATATTTTTTATCATAACCAACACGCAGGGGATGTCCCCTATATATGCAGTGCATTGTGTTGGCAACTAGGAAAGTTAAGGGTTGGAGGGGGGAAAGAGGGAGTAGTGTTTATTTATATTCGTCTTAAATTTCTGAACGTCAATGTCGGTGGGAAAGACATTAGCCGGAAGTCGATTCCACATAGGAATGGTTCGGGCGAACAATGAATTTTCTCGGCAATGCATGGTTCGGTCGACTGGCCAATCAATTGCAAACGGGTGTGAGTTCCTGGCAAGTCTGGTATACCTAATGTCAGGTATAAGAAGACGAATATCCCTGGAACGAATACAACGCTACCCACATTTCGACAATGTTCAAGAGAAGCAATAGAGTTGGATACCCCACTGTCCCCAAATCAACACCATCGCTCTCCGTTGAAGGATGAAGGATGATTTTGGAGCTCCTGCCCATATATGAGAGTTATATTTTATCCTCGGCCTGATGTGGGTAGTATAGATATTGAAAGGATCAGAAGAGGTGGAATATTTCTTGCACCGCTTAAGAAATCCCAAACACTTGAATGCTTCTTTCGACACTTCGAACATCACGTTATATCTTTATACGCAGAACATCAAGAGCATCTGACTGCTCAATATGTCTACCGTCGATAGATATCGACGATTGTAGTGGGTCATTGAATCGCTTGTGAGACAAGAAACAGCACTGTGTCTTCAGTGCTTGAAAGTCTACTCTGTTCATTCTACCCCACTTGGAAATGGCCAACAAATCCTAGGAGAGCGTCTCATCCATAATGCGCTTACTGTCCACAGTTTCTTGAGGATTGGGCCTATGGTCGAATGAATATGAATGATACGCAGTACTGTCGTCGGCAAATGAGTAGACTGGATTCGAAGTCTGACCCAAAAGATCGTCAATGAAAATAAGAAAAAGGGAAGGGGAAGTGGAAAAGACAGAGCCTTGTGGCACACCTGCTGTCAATGTATAGTTATCTGATGAGATCCCATCTATCTGTGCGATCTCTGAGAAAGTTCGATATAAATCAAACAAAGCTCGATATAATCGACTCCGAAAGCGACAAGCTTTGATAAAAGTACACCGTGCCAGACCCTATCAAATGCTTTGGAAATATCCAGAGCCACGACCTTACTCTCACCAAACTGGTGGTTGAAAAGGTTGCGTAGTGGACGAGCAAGCGTCGAAGAACACTTACAAAGGACAAGTTTTGATATACCATCCGGGCCCGAAAATTTATTAACGTAGAGATCCGCAAGAACCCTTTTAACTCCAGGTGTTCGAAAGAATATCTGAGGCATCGAACTAGGTACACTATCAATCAAGGGGAGTGGTTGATTGCTAAACGGCAAGGAGGAATTTCCTGCAAACATTTCAGCCAGTAGATAAGCCTTATTAACCGGGTCAGTGAATACCTGATCATACTTAACAAGAGTTGGGATTGCCGATGGGTTGCCCTTTATTCTTTTTACGAATGACAAAAAGCTCTAGCTTTCCCTCGGAGAACCAATAACTTTCGCAGAAAGACGCTCTTCGTAAAAAAACTTTTCGTGTCTTAGTACTCTGGCACACGAAGTTCTTGCCTGTTTGCGCAGCATTTCGGTATTGGCATTTTTGTTCAGACGCCAAGTCCTAAATGCATCGAAATGAACAATCTCATTCCTATTAGTATTACTTCCTGCACCATTTCGGCAGCAGCATTTACGTCACCGTTCAGAAAAGTTTCCAATTAAAATGCTGGAATAATTCGTTGAGCTCAGCCCAACGTGTTCTTTCGTATACAAAAATTGACCGCTTTGGGGCTGGGGAAGAGGCGGCGCGAAGAGCGGAATACGAAAAGAACGCTGAAATGGTGCAGTGAACGGAATTACCAAGAGGCGCAAGGACATTAACTTCTCAGGGTGCGAAGTTAAGAATAGGTCAAGAGTGTTATGTTGGTACCCTTCGACACATGAAATGTGTGCCGGTTCACTCACTAGTTGTATTAGACCATTCTACGCGGCGAATAGCTCGGCGTATTGATCCTCCGGAGTCGTATGTCCCAAAGGGGAAAACTAAGAGAAGTTGTGGACGAAAACGTTGAAAACGATTTCACTGTCCAGAAAATCCTTTAAATTCCTAACGGAATTTGTTTTCTGAATATATGCTTATTGCTTATTCTAAAGATAAACCCAAGATAAATTTAACAGGTGGAGACAGTTGGCAAACAACAACAAATTGAGTGCACTATCTGTGAAAATCAGTATTTAGTGCAACTCTGATTTTGGGTTTGTTACCAGTTCGTGCCTTTTTTCTTTAATTGTGTATGTGTTATGATTCTGAAGTATAAAGGTAATTACTGTGCGCATCAATAATGCATTAAAAATGCAACTCTGCAAAAAATCCCACAAAAGTAACGCGCAAAAGCTAAACAATTTTTAACATTGACGCCTAAAAACACTACTTCCCGTATGACAACACAGAATGGCGCTTGAGTTCAATGAAGTTGAAAATTCTTTAACTTTTGTGCGTCGCTTTTGTGAGATATCTTCGCAGAGTTGCATTTTTAATGCGCTCGCATAGTACGTGACTACACCTTAATGCACACACTCACACACAACCAAAACTCGTTGACAGATAAAGATAAAAATTGTACTCAGCTCTTTGCTGCACACTAGGACGCCCCGGTAGCCGAGTCGGTAGCGTGCTTGGATTATCAGTGCAGGAATCGTGTGTTCGATTCCCGCCAGAAGCCTTAGTCTGTCGCTACTGTGGTATCACAATAGACTTAAAATTGTCTAAGTGAGTCTGCAAAGGACTGCCACTCTTACCTTAACTAACTTTTGCTGTACACTACCTGTGTTAATATGTCATGAATGAACCTTAACCGAAAGATGGTTGCCGGTTAGTGATGTATCCATCCGCGATAAATTAAGACAGATGGTAATATACAATCAGCTGTTTTTTTAGCGAATGCTGTATAATGTTAGGCGTTTTCGCGTATTTTTCTAGTAACAATACGCCAGTAAGAATTTGCAGAAGGGTAAGAAATTTCTGCTGGGGAAGAAACTTTTAGCAGAAATTTGCAAACTCTAGCTAACGAAACTCTCCAAACAATTCAAGATGCCATATCTTAAGATATGCAAAGGTAGTTCACCACGTTGTATCAGTAATAATACGAGGGTTGCTTTTTATATTTTGGGAGAAGAGAACAAAACCAATACTAATCATCGAAAATCGCTTTTTTGTTTTTTCACAATATTCCCCATTAACATCTTTACAGTTTTGCATGCGTTTGAACCAATTGTCGAAGCACTTTTGCCACCTTGATTGAGGTATCTCCAAAACATGCATTCTCAAAGCATCAACTGCTTCTTCAGGTATCGAAAAACGTCGAGCTCTCATTTTATCTTTTTCCTACGGGGAATAAAAAGAAGTCATTCGGTGCCAAGTCAGGACTATACAGCGGATGACTCATCAAATCCATGTTTTGAGTGCTCAAAAATGCAGTTGTTTGAGCCGATTTGTGAGAGCTCGCATTGTCGTGTTGAAGAGTGAGCCGTCTTCGGAGGTTGGTATTCCTGATTTTTTGGAAGACAAGTGGCAAGCAAATGGTTGTGTACCACTTAGAATTGACTGTTCTGCGTTGTTCTAGTAGAACGATTGCCACATGCCCAGTTTTTCCGAAAAAACAGGCGATCATTTGCTTGTAAGTGCTTTGTGCGCGAGCAACTTTTGTGGGATTTGGTTCATCTTGAAATACCCATACAGTCGTTAGCTGTTTACTTTTGGGCTCATACTTGTAAATCCACGATTCGTCACCTATCACGATGTCATAAACGAGTATCGAAGCACCGCCATCATATTTTTGAAGCATTTCTTTCGACAAATCGACACGAGCCTTTTTTTGAGCGATTGACTAATTATGTGGTATCCAACGCGAACAAATTTTTTTAAAGGTCAAAAGTTCATGCAATATAGAATGTATGCTGGTCCCACTAATGCCTAAGGTTGTCTTAATCTCACGATAGGTCACATGACGATCTTGCAATATCAGTTGGCGCACAGCATCAATGGTTTTTGGAACAAAAAAACTGATTTTAGGCGACTTTCACGAAATTCGTCTTGGAGTGAACTACGATCACTGTTGAATTCACCATACCATGGATAAACACTGGTCCTTGATGGAGCTTCATCGCCAAAAATTGAATTAAGTTCGATGCACTGTAGTTGAGTTAATCCACGTCGAAAGTGTAAAAAATAATCGCACGAAAATGTTCACGATTTAATTCCATTTTTTTGGGCGAGATGAATCTTTTTAGTTACTGTAAACAACACAAATAGCGCTCGTATGTCAAAACGTTCTGTGTACGTAAAACCTCAAAAATATCAAGCTTTACGATAGAGCTATCAGTTGGCAGATTGCACCACACGAGGTTTGTCCAATCCCGAAATATAAAAGGCAACCCTCGTAATTCTATTAATATTAACTATACGATACAGTGAACCTCTCCTTATATACCTTTGCGAATATTGGAAAATATTTGAGCTTATTAATTCATTCAAAATAGTTAAAAATAAATTTGGTCAATTAAAAGTGGACTCTTGACAAAATATACGCTTTATTCTTTGATATAAAGTATTTTCTACGGTGGTTATGTTACAAAGTTCACCATGTAGTATGAGTGATATTAATCCATGACAGGTTGTAGGTTACCACGTTGTATGAGCAATAATATTTATTAATAATAATCATACGGTACAGTGAACTCCTTCAAATATTGTATTCTTATGCGAATATTAGAAATTATTTGAGCATATTTATTTATGAAAAATAGTTTAATGAAAATTTGGCACATTAAAACTGGTCCCTTGACCAATTAACCGATCTATCTAATAATGTCCACCATGTGGCATGAGTGATATTATTAAATGACAACTTATACGACACTGTGTGCCCTCGAACGTAGTGCTGAGGTGTAAAAAACGGTACAAACAATAATTAGTAAAAATTTAATAAATAATACATGCGGAAAAAGGAAGAAAGACAAACAAATTAAAGAAAATCAATAAGAAAAACATTAAAAAAATTAAACATTCAATATAAGTAATGAGATTTAAGAACCAGAATGTGGATTTTATTTATTTCAATAATTAATACAGTATGCCATAATAAGCTAAGTAAACATACATCTCGTATTGGCATTAGGAATGATGACATCTGTCGGTGGTGTTGTGAGATCGACGCCTCGGGGGACAGCTTTTACTTTCTGTATCAATGCCCTCCTTTATGTCAAAGTAGAAATAGGATACTGGGTACTTTTTTCTTTGAGGCACTGGAAAAACTGAGAAGCGTAAATCCGTGCACGATCAAGGCAAGAAGCCCGAACAAATTTTCTAAATACCGAGGTGACCAATTTTAGGGGCCTACCAAAGGGCGCCCGAACAACCTAAATTTTGCACACGTTCTCGTCACAACCTCAGCTCTATGCATTTCAAATTTCCAAGAGATATCTCTACCCGTTCTCACACGGCATATTTTTTCGATTTTCTCCCACTGTGTGACGGATGGTTAGGTTTGTGAAGGTAATTTATCAGAAGGAGAAGAAGGAATTTCGCCAATGTGGTTGTTTAGACAACTCAGGTCTTGGCATTATCCTATGCCAACCTAACCTTAGCTAACATGATCCAAATCATTCAATAATCAGATAAAACCAACAAAGGAAAAATTCATCCTAGAAGCAGAAAAATCGCACCACACGAAGGCAAAAGATCTTGGTCTCATAAGCCTGTCATCCTTTATGTTGAAGACTCTGATGGAAACGATTCGTAAGGATCTTCAGTCCAGGCAACATAACGGCTATAGCTTTCGTGACCTAGTCTTATATATAAAAATTCAATTTGTGTTTGTTTGTCGGTTTGTTCCCTATAGACTCAAAAACGGCTGAACAAATTTCTTTGAAATTTTCACAGATTGTGTAGGTTGGTCTGGAAGGATACATAGGCTAAATAATTTTTTGATATTGGGAGGGGGGCGGACCCTTCCCCTTATCCCAAAAGTACTACCCAAAAATAAAAGTGAATCGATCGAGACAATATGGGACTCAAATGAAAGGTTTTCAAGAGTAGAGTACGAATTTTATAATAAAAGTTGGGTCCAAGTAACTGGGGGGCCGCCTCAGCCCCAAAACCCCTTAAAATAGGTTTATTTGACGATCATGACAATATGGGACTAAAATGAAAGGTATTCGGGATTAGATTACGAATATGGTCAGGAAGGCTTTATAATTTATTGACGTTACCCCAAAAACATCAACCAAAATCAAAAGTGGACCAATAAGGACAATATGGGTATCAAATGCGGGTATCAAATCAAAGTATGCGGAGTAGATAACGTATCTGGCATACAAATTCATGTCGAAGTATAGGGGGTCACCCCAACCCCACAAAAACGCCCAAAATGGACATATTAGCCAATCACTGATATATGGGACTCGATTTGTTTGTTCCTTATAGACTGAAAAACGGCAGAACCGATTTTCTCGAAATTTTCGCACATTGTGTAGGTTGGTCTGGAGGGAAACATAGGCTATATGATTTTTCGGAATTTTTCGGTTTTGTGCCAAAAACACAACCCAAAATCAAAAGTGGACCGATCGGAACAATAAGGGTATCAAATGAAATGTATTGGAGAGTAGAATACGAATATGGTATTCCGAATCCAGGGCGAAGTGTCCCCCCTAAAAAGATATTAGAGAGTTTAAGAAGGCGCAGCGGAGTGGGTCCGGTTCGGCTAGTACACAATATAGAAGACTCTAGCTGTCATGGTACAATGGTTTCATTTCATGAGACTGCCTTGAAAATGTTAAACCGAAAAAATGGAAATCTTAGGTATTAATATTACCGTTCACATATCAAGGTTAGTTAGAGGCCACCGTAGAGCAGAGGTTCGAAAACTGGCGAGAACATGGGAACAATTTCCAGCGATGGTTTTCCCCTCGTAATGCTGGCGACAATTGTTAGGTGCTATGAAATTCGAAAAAATGAAATGGCAGCCGTATAAAAACGTATTCTTAACGAGGTGTCACACTGCGTCACGCCGTTCGGACTCGAATATAAAAAGGAGGCCCCTTATTATTGGGTTTAAACTTGAAACGGACAGCACTCATTGATATGTGAGAAGTTTGCCCCTGTTCCTTAATTGAATGTTCATGGGCAAATTAGCATATTACGGTTAGTTTGTCATCGTTATATGGACACCTTAAGAATACACTACTTTAAAATATATATCTGTCCGGAAGAAGTTGGTGTAAAAGTGTTCATATAAGTTTATATAAAGTACCCTCCCAGAATGTTCTCTATACACCTTCAGGGATATTGGAGATCGTATGGGTGTATATAGTAACACGGGTTGATTGCAATCATCGCACAAGTTGGACCGTTGAGCTCCGATTTGAGTGGTGTCCATCGTTATCATTGCAAGCTAAGCTGAAAACTACCGGGTGCATACACAAGTTGAGGATAGTGGAAAGCTACGGGTAGGTGCAAATTCATTCGTGGACAATAAGCGATTTCAAGATAAGAGTCTCAATTCGGCACCGTGTGGCACAGGCTGTTACTTTAAAACTGATTGTTTATGATACTCGAAATGACAATGTGTCGAAGAGCCTAACACAACTCACTGTCCCAAATTTTGGCGACATCCGACAATAAATGCGACTTTTATGGGCCCAAAACCTAAAATCGAGAGATCGGTCTTTATGTCAGTTATATGCAAATCTGATCAGACTGGGCCAAATTGAAGAAGTATGTCAAAGGACCTTATACAACTCACCGTCTCAAATCGGACCATAAATGCGCCTTTTATGGGCCCAAGACCTTAAATCGAGAGATAGGTCTATATGGTAGCTATATCTTAATCTGGGCCGATCGGGGCTAAATAGAAGAAGAATGTCCACTGGCCTTACAAACTTATTGTCTGAAATTTCAGCAAAATCGGATAATTAATTGCGGCTTCTAGGGGTTCAAGAAGTCAAATCGGGAGATCGGTTTATATGGAAGCTATATAATGTTAAAGACGAATTCCGACCGTTCTCGGTACAGTTGTTGGAAGTCGTAACGGAACTTTACATGCAAAATTTTAGCCAAATCGGACAAAAATTGTGGCTTCCAGCGGCTTAAGAATCAAATCAGGAGATCGGTTTATATGAGAGCTATATCAGTTTATAGACCGATTCCGATCGTGCTTGGTGCAGTTGTTGTAAGTCATAAAAGAACACCACATGCAAAATTTTAGCCTAAACGGACGAAAACTGCGGCTTCCAGGGCCTCAAAAAGTCAAATCAGGAGATCGACATTTCGATTTCGACAACCGGACATGGCTAGATCGACTCAGAACGTCGAGACAATCAAGAATATACGTTATGGGGCCTAGACGAATATTTCAAGATGTTACAAACGTGATGAGGAAATTAGTATATCCCTATCCTATTGCGGAGGGTATAAAACTGTAAAAAGGCTTTAGCATCTTTACCATCAGTCTCGCTGCAACCCTTTCATCCCTCAAATTTGACTTCAGACTCCGCGTTTCTTATTTGGTCACGCCACTAGCGATTTTTTAGCCACTTTGACTCTTTATTTAGGTTTAGACTCTTAGTCTGTCAGCATGATACCTGAAATTGGAGATGAAGCGCAGAATATCGAGTCACCTGGAAATCTATTCTAAGAGCAGCTTAAGGAACAAATGTTCAGTCAAAGCTAATTAAAAAAGAAGAAATATTTTTCGATTAGACGTGTGAATCGCTGTATGATGATATTTGAAATCCATGGTAAGATTTGTCTCCTTGTAAGGAGAGATTCCATATACACCCTTAGTGATATTTGAAATCTTGGGGATGTAAATAACAAGTCATGCATTGGCTGTATACTGCAGTTGTCAGGCTTATGATGCAATATGGTGTTGTGGTCTGGTGGATGGTACTTCAAAAATCCATTTCCGATTAAGTACTTAGCCAGATCCAAAGTTGGTTTGCCTGTGCATTATAAACACACTGAGGATGGCATCACTGAATTTAATGCTACGCTTAAAGTCGGTGGTCATTCTGGCTGGCCAGATTGATGTGACCACTGCTGTAATTTCGACCAGCTGCTAGACCGCAGTGACATCCTTGATACAATGTAGTACATCCCGGGCAGACTTTTACGTCTATGGGGGAATCATCATCGGTTTAGATTTACAAAATTGATAACCTCTGAGGAGTTGGGTTTATATTGACTTCAACTGTTATGATTTCTATACCCACCTCCGCACAGTGGGAGAAAATCGACAAAAAACTATTGGTTTGCCCAAAAAGTAATTGCGGATTTTTTAAAAGAAAGTAAATGCATTTTTAATAAAACTTAGAATGAACTTTAATCAAATATACTTTTTTTACACTTTTTTTCTAAAGCAAGCTAAAAGTTACAGCTGATAACTGACAGAAGAAAGAATGAAATTACAGAGTCACAAGCTGTGAAAAAATTTGTCAGCGCCGACTATATGAAAAATCCGCAATTTCTTTTTGGGCAACCCAATAGTACAAAATATGCCGCATGAGAACGGGTAGAGATATCTTTTTGGAACTTAAAGTGGTTAGAGCAAAACATTTTTTCGAAATACCCAGATGACCAACTTAAGGGACCCGCTAAAGCCGCCAGGACAACCTAGATCCTTAAAAGTTTGCACACGTTCTCGCTAGTCCCCAAGACGAAAATTTGTTGTTCCATATTCGAACATAAATCCCCAATTTGGAGAGAAATTGCGAATACTGCCAACACTAACATTAATTTATTTTAAAGTCATTATTTAAAAAAAAGAAAAACATTTCTTAAATCTCATTAGTTATACAACACAAGTTGAAAATATAACAAAATCAATACTACACCTTTTTCGAAAATGAGAAACAAGATGAAATGCTCGAATTAATAATTTCCTTACTCATTTAAATGGATTTTGTATTTGTATTTTAGTTTGGGACATTATTCCGAATTGTATGGATGTAAGTTTTAAATATTGCTCAAGACATGTTAGTGTAAATGCCTGATTTTAATACAAATCACCATTCTACATAAAAAAGCCTAAAAACAAATGAAGTAAAAATAATTAAATCATAACAAATAAAAGTAAAATTCTGTAACAAAATATGAAATTAAATTATATAAAATGTTATGCATTTAAATACTAAAGACTATATAATGGTACACTAGAGTGGGGTGGTGTGCAAAGTGATAAAATGGTGTCAATATGCCTTTTAATACTAAAAAAATGAGTGAGATCTAAAAATAAGTAATGTAAATTGCTAAAGTGTTAAACGCATGCTTAACTGCATCAGTTGTTGTCTTTTCTGTTCTTACTTAAAATTCCTTTTGGGTTTTTTTTTCGTTACATTATAATGACCTTGTGATGTTTTCTATATAAACGTGACTTACTTGCAATAATGCCCACAATAACGAGTCCAATAACACCCATAATAATCATCATCTGTAAAATGAAAAGTTTGAATTGTGTATTTCTTCATTGTATCATTATTTGTTCGTCGTTGAATGTTACCTTCAAATTTTGCAACCAGAATTTTCGTTTCAATTTACCAGCCTGTTGTTCAAACTGTGATGCACCCTGTTGTAGAGCATCGGCACGATCATCCAATTCAGAAAGCTTTTGATCTCTTTCGAGCACCTTCTCTACATTTGTTCGCATAATATCAACAACCTAAAGGAGAAATAGAAATGAAATTGGTATTAAAAATATAAAACACATTGGTCTCAGCTGGTTAATCCAACAACTAAATCAAACAATAGTAGAGTGTAATGTAACATTACAAAAATTCCAAAGATTGCTATCCACCGCAATGAATTAAAAAAAAATAAAATTCGCCCACAATCATTCTATTAAAAACAAGTAAAAAGGCGTTAAGTGACCGGGCCGAACTTTGGATACCCATCACCTCGGGTATATATGGGTTGCCCAAAAAGCAATTGCGGATTTTTCATATAGTCGGCGTTGACAATTTTTTTCAACGGCTTGTGACTCTGTAATTGCATTCTTTCTTCTGTCAGTTATCAGCTGTTACTTTTAGCTTGCTTTAGAAAAAAGTGCGCGAAATTTTGTTTAAATTTGTTTGTTTGGCGTCAATTTTAATATGGAGCCCACAAAGGAGCATTTTCGTCATATTTTACTTTATTATTTCCGTAAAGGAAAAAACGCGGAGCAGGTTGCTAAAAAGTTACGAGATGTGTATGGTGATAAAGCCTTAAAAAGAAGACAGTTTTCGCAAATTCCGTTCTGGAGATTTTTCACTTAAAGATGAGCCAAGTTCAGGTCGGCCAAATGAAGTTGATGATGACCAAATCAAAGCATTAATCGAATTGGATCGTCATGTAACTGAGCGTGAGATAGGAGAGAAGTTAAATATACCAAAATCAACCGTTCATTATCACATAAAAAGTCTTGAACTGGTGAAAAAGCTTGATATTTGGGTACCACATGTATTGAAAGAAATTCATTTAACAAACCGAATCAACGCTTGCGATATGCACCTTAAACGGAATGAATTCGATCCGTTTTTAAAACGAATCATAACTGGAGATGAAAAATGGATTTGGTTTAGAACAACGTTAGTCGAAAACAATCATGGTCCAAGCATGGTGAACCATCTCAAACCACTTCAAAGGCTGATATCCACCAAAAGAAGGTTATGCTGTCTGTTTGGTGGGATTGGAAGGGTGTGGTATATTTTGAGCTGCTTCCAAGGAACCAAACGATTAATTCGGATGTTTACTGTCAACAATTGGACAAATTGAATACAGCCATCAAGGAGAAGCGACCAGAATTGGTCAATCGTAAAGGTGTCATATTCCACCAGGACAACGCTAGACCGCACACATCTTTGGTCACTCGCCAAAAACTGAGTGAGCTTGGCTGGGAACTTTTTGATGCATCCACCATATAGCCCTGACCTTGCACCATCAGACTACTATTTATTTCGATCTTTGCAGAACTCCTTAAATGGTAAAACTTTCGGCAATGATGAGAATAAAATCGCACTTGGTTCAGTTTTTTGCAGATAAAGGCCAGAAGTTTTATGAGCGTGGAATACTAAATTTGCCAGGAAGATGGCAAAAGATTATCGAACAAAATGCCAATTATATATTTGATTAAAGTTAATTCTAAGTTTTATTAAAAATGCATTTACTTTCTTTTAAAAAATCCGCAATCACCTTTTGGGCAACCCAATATGTAAACCCCTTTCGTCAAAATCCGGTGAAAAATGGATGCCTTATGCCCCATAGCAGCTATGTCGAAATATCTTCCAATTTGGACCAAATACTAATAAGTACAAGTCATTGCTCAATTTTGTATAACAAAATATTGATCTTTTTAGTAGCTACATCTAAAAATACGCCAGTCTGAACTATATACGACACGGATGTCGAAAAGCCTAACATAAGTCACTGTGTTAAATTTCAGTGAAATCGGACTATAAATGCACCTTTTATGTGGCCAAAACATTAAATCGAAATATCGGTCTATATGGCAGCTATATCGAAATCTGAACCTTTTTGGGCCAAGTTTCAGAAAAATGTCGAAGAGCCTTACAAAACTCAGTGTCCCAAATTTCGGCGAAATCGGACATTAAATGTGGCATCTATGGCCCCAAAATCTTAAATCGAGAGATCGGTCTATATGGCAGCTATATCCAAATCTGGGTCGATCTAAGCCAAAATAAACAAGAAGGTCGAAGGGCCCAACACAACTCATTGTCCCAAATTTCGGCGAAGTCGGACAATAAATGCGCCTTTTATGGGCTCAAAACCTTATATCGAGAGATCTGTCTATATGGCAGCTATATTCAAATCTGGACCGATCTGTGCCATATTGCAGGAGTATGTCGAGGGGCTTAACTTAACTCACTGTCCCAAATTTCGTAGACATCGGACAATAAATGCGCCTTTTGTGGGCCCAAAGCCTAAAATCGAGAGATCAGTCTATATGGCAGCTATATCCAAATCTGGATCGATCTGAGCCAAATTGAAGAATGATGTCGAAGGGCCTAACACAACTCACTATCCCAAATTTCGACGATATCGGACAATGAATGCCCCTTTTATGGGCCAAAGACTTTAAATCGAGGAATCGGTCTATGTGGCAGCTATATCCAAATCTGCACCGATCTGGACCAAATTGAAGAATGATGTCAAAGGGCCTAACACAACTCACTGTCCCAAATTTTGGCTAAATCGGAGAATAAATGTGGTTTATATGGGCCTACGACCCTAAATCGGCGGATCGGTATATATGGCAGCTATGTCCAAATCTGGACCGATCTGGGCTAAATTGAAGAAGTATATCGGAGGGCCTAACACAACTCACTGTCCCAAGTTTTGGAAAATCGGACAATAAATGCGCCTTTTATGGGCCCAAGACCTTAAATCGAGAGATCGGTCTATATGGCAGCTATATCCAAATCTAAACCGATTTGGGCCAACTTGAGCAAGGTAGGCGAAGGGCCTAATACAACTCACTGTCCCAAATTTCAGCAAAATCGGATAAAAAATGTGACTTTTATGTGCCTAAGACCCTAAATCGACGGATCGATCTAAATGGAGGCTATATGAAGATATAGTCCGATATAGCCCATCTTCGAACTTAACCTGCTTATGAACAAAAAAAGAATCTGTGCAAAGTTTCAGCTCAATATCTCTATTTTTAAAGACTGTGTCGTGATTTCAACAGACAGACGGACGGACATGGCTAGATCTTCTTAGATTTTTACGCTGATCAAGAATATATTGTATATACTTTATAGAGTCGGAAATGGATATTTCGATGTGTTGCAAACGGAATGACAAAATGAATATATCCCCATCCTTCGGTGGTGGGTATAAAAAGGGAAGACTTCTCTCATTAATATTAATGAGTTTTGGCCGATTCATGTTTTCAACTTAATAATAGTGTATGGTGGACTAACCAAGGTCTACAGCCACATCGATAATATCAAATTTTCTCATTGACTCTCGACTTCATTCTCTCACACCAAACGCTCGAAAGTGTTTTGTATGCGATAGAAAGAAGACTTATTCCCCTGTAGTTGGCAGTACTGTCTTATAGTCATTCTTCTGCTCGTGACATTAAACGAGCTGATGTCTATTGCCCCCTGTCCTAAATAGTACAGCTTGTTTGTAGAGAAGCTAATAATACCGACCCAATATAGTTGTTGGCAGACTCCCGCCATCCATTACAGATTAGAAGAAAATCCTGCCTAGGATGGCCAGAACTATTGAAATCCACATGGTGTAAGACTCTAAACTCGTTTCCTATATGGTTTGTACTGCATGAACCACAGGACACTTACATCTATCTCGCATTCAACACAGGAACCCATGACACCAGTCATCTATTTATGTTCCCAGCGAAACGAGTTAATCTAACTGCCGGTCATTATTGGCAGCTCAATTTGAAACGCAAGATTTCTGGAGTTACATCTAGAATAACCTCAGAAATCAATCGGTCTATATACTTACAGCTATCGTGACTACAACAATCTTGGACGCAGCTATTGAAGTCAACTGCGATACCAAATCATCTAATTCGCTTGGCCCATGCGAATGTTTAATACTTCGGGTGCAGACACGGGGCCCAACAACATCTCAATTTGTCTTTGAACACGGCATTTGAAAATGGGCAGAGCAATTTCGCCACTGAAACTGTCATACGGACAGATTTCCCTTCACTCGCCTGTGGCCAAGCTACTGGAGGCACAAATACTCTCCAACTTTGCTGAAAATTGCATTTGTGGAATGTAGGTGTATGAAGTCCAAGCCCCGTAGAGTGTAACAGTCTCCTCGAACTCTAAGAGCTATCGTTTAAAAAGATACCCGTGTGGGATCTATTCTTCAGACCTATCGACCTGATACCTATAGGTAGGCGAATTATCGGTCCGTCACAAATCTTTCCTTCAAAAACCTATTCATTAGAGAGACCTCAGAGACAAAAATGATCCGAGAGTTTTCAGTCCTACATATCACACCCTATTGGTCTAAGACTTGTAGGTCTTATATATTTGTCAGAGCCCAGTCGCTTAGGGCCCAATCCGTCAGTGATCTATCGGTCAGAGATATTTCAGTCAGCGACCTATCGGTTAGGGACATCTATCGGTTACAGACAAGACCATCGGTCAAACTCATGTAGATAAGAAATCTTTCGGTCTAACATCTATTTTAGAATTAGAACCAATCCATCAGAGTCCTATCGATCAGGGATATTTCGATCAGGGATATTTCGATCAGGTATATTTCGATCTGGGAGCTTTCGATCACGGATCTTTCGATCGCGGATCTTTCGATCACGGATCTTTCGATCAGGGACCTTTCGATCACGGATCTTTCGATCGAGGATCTTTCGATCAGGGATCTTTCGATCAGGGATCTTTCGATCAGGAATCTATCGGTCAGGGACCTATCGGTCAGGGACCTATCGGTCAGGGACCTATCGGTCAGGGAGCTATCGGTCAGGGGCCTATCGGCCTGGGGCCTATCGGTCAGGGACCAATCGGTCAGGGACCTATCGGTCAGGGACCTATCGGTCAGGGACCTATCGGTCAGGGACCTATCGGTCAGGGACCTATCGGTCAGGGACCTATCGGTCAGGGACCTATCGGTCAGGGACCTATCGGTCAGGGACCTATCGGTCAGGGACCTATCGGTCAGGGACCTATCGGTCAGGGACCTATCGGTCAGGGACCTATCGGTCAGGGACCTATCGGTCAGGGACCTATCGGTCAGGGACCTATCGGTCAGGGACCTATCGGTCAGGGACCTATCGGTCAGGGACCTATCGGTCAGGGACCTATCGGTCAGGGACCTATCGGTCAGGGACCTATCGGTCAGGGACATATCGGTCAGGGACCTATCGGTCAGGGACCTATCGGTCAGGGACCTATCGGTCAGGGACCTATCGGTCAGGGACCTATCGGTCAGGGACCTATCGGTCAGGGACCTATCGGTCAGGGACCTATCGGTCAGGGACCTATCGGTCAAGGACCTATCGGTCAGGGACCTATCGGTCAGGGACCTATCGGTCAGGGACCTATCGGTCAGGGACCTATCGGTCAGGGACCTATCGGTTAGGCACCTATCGGTCAGGGACCTATCGGTCAGGAACCTATCAGTCAGGGACCTATCGGTCAGGGACCTATCGGTCAGTGACCTATCGGTCAGGGACCTATCGGTCAGGGACCTATCGGTCAGGGACCTATCGGTCAGGGACCTATCGGTCAGGGACCTATCGGTCAGGGACCTATCGGTCAGGGACCTATCGGTCAGGGACCTATCGGTCAGGGACCTATCGGTCAGGGACCTATCGGCCAGGGACCTATCGGTCAGGGACCTTTCGGTCAGGGACCTATCGGTCAGGGACCTATCGGTCAGGGACCTATCGGTCAAGGACCTATCGGTTAGAGACAAGACTATCTGAGATCTATGGGCCATAACCATGTAGATAAGAAATCTATCGGTCTAACATCTATTTTGACTTCTCACCAGTATTCGAACCCAGGTCTTCGGTGTCATAGTCACATATTGGTCAGATGCCTATCGCTTAGAAATCTATTGGTCAGAGTGCAATCGCTTAGGAACCAATCCATCAGAGACCTATCGGTCAGCGACCTATCGGTTAGAGACAAGACTATCTGAGATCTATGGGCCAAAACCATGTAGATAAGATATCTGTCGGTCTAACATCTATTTTGATGAATTAGTCAAAGACTAACTTATCACCAGGATTCGAACCCAGGTCTTCGGTGTCATAGTCACATATTGGTCGGATACCTATCGGTTAGAAATCTATTGGCCAGAGTCCAATCGCTTAGGATCGGTCAGGGGCCTATCTGTTATGGACCCATCGATCGGCCTCTTTGGTGAAAGCAATTGTCTATATCGCATGCCACATAAAAACAAAGTTAGTTAGAAACACACGCACAAATCCAATAGAGTAAGAGATGTGCGATCGTTTTACTAATAGTTAAGTGGATGTGATTTTCAATTTGATCGACAGACATCGTGTGTTGTTTGCAAATGAAGACCACTCAGATGAGTGCCATATGAAGCCAAAGCAAGCAGAGGAATGAGACATCAAGTTTTGTTGATCGGCATATATATACTCCGTTGTTTTTTTTGCACTTGCTTTTTTTGAGTCCTCGTAAGTAGCTCAACGAATTCAAAGGAGTATTTTATGTTTTGGTCGTTGAGAGTCGTAAGCGTCAACAGCGATTACTAGTATAAGGCGTGAGCATGCCATTTGCTGCATGGCTACCACGTGCACTTATTTTTAAGGTGGCTTGCTGCTGTTCTCTGATTGGTAACAGGCCTATTGGTCAGAAATCTACTGTTTGGAAACCCATTGATCTTAGGCCTATATTCTAGACCTGTTCAAAATTAATTTTTTCGTAGAAACTCGTTTTTTTATGTTTATTTTATAGAAAATTTCCCAAAAATTTATATTCATTAATGTCAAAATTGGGTAAACTTTTTTTTTTTTAAATGTTATTTTCATTTTTACCGAAAGCCCTTTAGCGGCATTAATACTCCCATTCTTCTATAGGCAAAAGATTGTACAATCATGTCATCATCAGACAAAGAAACCTTGTTGACTTCACTGTGGGCTCGCCAATTGATTGAAAAGCAGGAGACATATTAAATCCAGTCATGGTAGAATGGTGTTTTTTGTTTTCTTAATTCATTGTATTCTTAATCTTTGGAATTCTCACAATCTAGAGCGAGAGGTGCAGCGTTACAAAAGAAAACCTATAAAGCAGTTCAACTACTGTCCCATATGATGGGTATCTAGAGACAGTACAATAAAGTAAACCGCTCCCAACTAACAGCTAACATAAAACGCTTCTGATGCAGAAGACAGCAGCTGAATGCTGCCATTGTCGACTATTAACCGCCCAAAGCTTTTCAAGATGTTAACCTCCGACGAACAACTAGAGTAGTTTTGTAGTCTCCTTATGTTAATTACTGGAGGCCACCGTGGCGCAATGGTTAGCATGCTGTCTATGACGCCGTACGCCTGGGTTCAAACCACGGCGTGAACATCAGAAAAATTTTCAGCGGTGCTTATCCTCTTTCTAATGCTGGCTACATTTGCTAAAACTTCTCTATCAAGTTGTGTCGCTATACGGCACGCCGTTCGGACTAGGTGTAAAAAAAGAGGCCCCTTAGGCCCTTTCTTCATGGGAAACTTAGTTAGTTTGTTGGCTGTTATTGGTCTGGGATTGACGCCAATTAGTGGAATGTGTGTCCCTAATGTATTTTAGTGGACTTTTATGAGATAAAGAACACTGTGGCCTACGCCAATTTCATTATTTAGACGTGGAAAATAGTATGGTTTTTAGCAAAAATTTTAAATGTTTTATTTTTTTTTTTAAGGGCGGTACGCAGTTCTAACGAAATTTTCGTTGCAATAAGAACTGCATTGACATAATCCAAGCGAAATTTAGGGTTTGCTTTGTACTACAGGTTGACATTGAAAGCATTGGAGATTTTTTTCGTCTTCATTGAAAGTGATCTAATATTGGGTTGCCCAAAAAGTAATTGCGGATTTTTCATATAGTCGGCGTTGACAAACTTTTTCACAGCTTGTGACTCTGTGATTGCATTCTTTCTTCTGTCAGTTATCAGCTTTTGCTTTCAGCTTGCTTTAGAAAAAAAGTGTAAAAAAAGTATATTCGATTAAAGTTCATTCTAAGTTTTATTAAAAATGCATTAACTTTCTTTTAAAAAATCCGCAATTACTTTTTGGGCAGCCCAATACTTTGTAAATGTTTTGCACCACGTAAAAACTTATCATTCAAAATAGGCCCACAACCATTGTTATGACTTACCTCATCGACTTGTGCCTGGGTTTGTTGTAATCGCTTTTGTGCCGCAATCTGTTGAGGATTGCGTGGTCCTCCGACAATCTCGCCATCTCCTCCCTCACCTGCTGGTGGGGCATCACCGGCTGGTGGAGCATCGCCTGCTGGTGCTGGATCCGCCCTAAACGAAAGCAACAAAGTCCATTAAAACAAAAATCTAAAATTTTAATAAAAAAAAAATTTGCAAAAAGTTGTTCAACTTTTACGATGAGAATGTTAAGAGCTTATCTCGTGATTGTACTTTGATTGTTGATTAGCCTTACTACAAATGTTCAGATATTCAACAAAGCTTATAAGAATTAGTTGTTGATGACTTACTCTTCTTTTTTCTTATCTTTCTTGCCCATTTTTTTTTGTTAAAAATAAACTTTAATAAGGTTGTAGCACCAAAATTTTACTTTTTAACTGTGGCCACACAATCCAATCCAATCCAATTTTATTAAAATAAATAAATAAAACCAAAAATTTTTCATTAGTTACAAATTTGAATGAACTATAGTTGGGTGTTAAAGACATAACCAGAAAACAATTCCACAAACAATTTGTGGGTATTGATCCAGCGACATATAAGCTAAGTCTTCAGGATAAGGTCTGAATGCCAACGAATGACAGATGGTCACAAAATACGGGTTGTGAACGCCTCAAAATGTAGGGACCACTCTAGACTTAGAAAGTTCAAACTCTTTGCTGTCGCACAGTGGGCCAAACGGGGAAAAAATTTGAAGTAAGTCCACAATTTTTACCAGTTGATATGAGCGGTAAAAAATTTTCCAGACATTTGTAGAGGAGGACATAGGCTTTCAGGTTGGTCTATACCTTTAATACAGGGTCAAATACAGGTTGTCAAATTTGACCATTTTCCCATTCTCCAACTTTAAGGGGCTATAACTTATAATCTACTGAACCGATTTGCATGATTTAGGGCTTGACAAGATCTAAAAAATGTACTATGCCATTGTATACCGTTAAGGAGACATAAATAGTTAATTTAAAAATATCAAAAGTTTGGCTTTTTTTAGCCGCCCAGGTGAACAGTTTGGCCCACTGTGAACAGTTTGGGTTAGAGCACAGATCTCAGTCATTGTGTCCGTCATGACAGCTCACTGTTGGGATCAGAAAACATGCTCATAGACTGAGGGTAACGAAGGATGTCGAGGTAGCGGTGACTACATATATTGGGTTGCCCAAAAAGTAATTGCGGATTTTTCATATAGTCGGCGTTGACAAATTTTTTCACAGCTTGTGACTCGGTAATTGCATTCTTTCTTCTGTCAGTTATCAGCTGTTACTTTGAGCTTGCTTTAGAAAAAAAGTGTAAAAACAGTATATTTGATTAAAGTTCATTCTAAGTTTCATTAAAAATGCATTTACTTTCTTTTAAAAAATCCGCAATTACTTTTTGGGCAACTCAATAGAACATTAGTTGTGTGGGTGTCCCACTGGTAAGCAGAAGAAGTTCTTCTTAAGGACTAGTCTGAATTAGCAGATGTAAACATTCGCAAGTTGTTACGCTTTTTAAACAATTTTTAAAGCAATCTGGATATTTCAAAGATAGGAGCTAGAAGGCTTCTTCCTTAAGTATCACTATTGTCGAAAATATCTAAGCGATCCTGATTGCAGATTGCCACTTCAACGGTAGGAGCTATAAGGCATCTTCCTGAAGTATCTTGACGAAAATGTCTAAGCGATCCTGATTGCAGACTGCCACTTAAACCTGGCGTCCATCGTAGCTTAGAAGTTAGCATGTTCGCCTTTGGCGCTGTACGCCTGGTTTCAAAGCACTGTGAGAACATTTGAAAAACTTTCAGCGATGGATGTTGTTGTTGTAGCCACGATTTCGTTTGGAGGTAGAGACCCTCGTCAAGCTTCTGCAGGTAAGTACGCTCGTTCCGGGCCAAAGGAACGTTCTGGCCGCGGCAACGTTATTGGTTATTTTAAGGCACCAATAACTCGCCTTGCCATATCGAGCATCATAGGCACTCAATATTTATGCAAGAGCCGGTGCCGCCCGGCTTCTTACTGGGTCTATCCGCTCAATACCGCGCCTATTGTCCGCGACTGCCATTGCAGCTACTCCGTATGTAGCAGTCCACTATCCCCAACCTGCGGAAAATAAACACCATACAGATCAGACCTCAAAGTCCCAGTCTGTGTGGTGCTCACAGCTATCCCGTGCCGGGCGACACTTGTGAGATATTACCTTATATAATCAGCCGTGTAAACTTCGCTACCAATCAGTGTCGCTCTGCTGCAGCTACTCCGTCGCTCTGTTGCAGCTACTCCGTATGTAGCATTCCACTATCCCCAACCTGCGGAAAATAAACACCATACAGATCCGACCTCAAAATCACAGCCTGTGTGTTGCTCTCAGCTATCCCGTGCCGGGCGACACTTGTGAGATATTACCTTAGATAATCAGCCGTGTAAACTTCGCTACCAATCGGTGTGGCTCTGCTGCAGCTACTCCGTCGCTCTGTTGCAGCTACTCCGTATGTAGCATTCCACTATCCCCAACTGCGGAAAATAAACACCACACAGATCAGACCTCAAAGTCCCAGTCTGTGTGGTGCTCACAGCTATGCCGTGCCAGTGTGGTCACCCCACCTAGTGCTGATGACACTTGTGAGATATTACCTTAGATAATCAGCCGTGTAAACTTCTGTGCTAAGTGGTGTCGCTCTGCTGCAAGCTGTTCAGACTCGGCAATAAAAAGAAGTTCCATTATCATTGAGTTTGCACTTGGATCGGACAGCACTCATCGATATGAGACCAGTATGTTCGCTGTTCTTAAACTAGGTTTCATAGGTTGGAGAAGGACCACAGAAGATCTAGGCACTTGGAAATCTCATATGTTCGGCTAATGGGACAAATGTTCTGTCAAAGCTTTATTTTTGCCGCGATATATGCTAAGGTCCGATCCTTCGGTCAAAAGTTATGCGAGTTGCAAATTGCAAATTTTGCCCATGAACATTCCATTAAGGAACAGGGGGAAAATTCTCACATATCAATGCGTGCAGTCCGATTCAAGTTTAAGCTCAATGATAAGGGTCCTCCTTTTTAGAGCCGAGTCCGAACGGCGTGGCGCAGAGCGACACCTCTTTGGAGAGAAGTTTTACATGGCATAGTACCTAACAAATGTTGCCAGCATTAAGAGGGGAAAACCACCGGTGAAAATTTTTGCTGATGGTCTCGCCAGGATTCGAACCCAGGCGTTCAGCGTTATAGGCGGACATGCTAACCTCTGCGTTACGATGGCCTTCATGAAAGGCCAACGAAAGGCGAGTTACAAATCCAAAAAATTAAAAAAAATCAATTTTTGGAGGTTATATCGTTGAGCCTTAACTATTACGGTACAAATGAAAATTCGCTTTTACCGGTCTACTTATCTCGGATATATCGCAGATATATAGCAAAATAAAGGGACCCTTCTTCTTTGATTAAGGTTATCTTCTTCTTCTTCTTAAATATAAAAATAAATTTGTGTTTATTTGTTCCTTATAGAAACAAAAACGGCTGAAACGATTTTCTTGAAATTTTCACAGATGGTGTATAATGATCCCGTGGTTATAATAGGGTACTACATTTTCTGATATTTGAAGGGGGGGCGGGCCCTCCCCCTTGCCCTAATTTTCAGAAACGCCAGATCTCGGAGATGGGTGGTGCGATTTAAGCGAAACTTTGTGTGCTCTCTTATGGTAACCTAAAAACAAACATTTTGTAACCAAATTTCGGATGGGGTACCTAGGGGGGCCGGCCCACCGCCAAAACCCACCAAATGTATATATAGACCAATCACGACAATATGGGACTCAAATGAAAGGTATTGAAGATTAGAAAACGTATCTGATATTCAATTGTCCGACCAAGTGTTTGGCCGCCCCACCGCAAAACCCACCAAATGTAAATATGGACCAATCACGACAATATGGGACTCATATGAAAGGTATTTAGAATTAGAAAACATATCTGATATTCAATTGTCCGACAAAGTGTTTGGGGTATGGGGTACCTAGGGGGGCCGCCCCACCTCCAAAACCCACCAAATGTATATATATAGACCAATCACGACAATATGGGACTCAAATGAAAGGTATTTGAGATTAGAAAACGTATCTGATATTCAATTGTCCGACCAAGTGTTTGGGGGACCACCCCAAACCCCCAAAACACCCCAAAATCGGACATACTATATACCCACCATGGCAATATGGGACTCAAATGAAAGGCTTTTGGGAGTGAAATACAAATCTGATAACCAGATGTGGGACCAAGTCTTTGAGGGCCGCCAATCCCCGAGAACAACCCCCTATAAAGACAAATTTACGACCAAAGCAATATGGGGCTCAAATGAAAGGTCTTTGGGATTAAAGCAAGAATCTGATATCAATGTTCGGGAAAAGTGTCCATGGGGCCACCCCACCCACATAACACCACCCAAATAGGAAGTATTTGCTGACCATTGCAATATGGGGCTCAAAAAAGAGGTATTTTAGTATACAACATGAATCTAATATATTTTCAATGCTAAGTCACTGAATGGCCACCCCTCCCCCAAAACACCCCCCAAACTGGTCATGTTTGCCGACTATGGAAATATGGGGCTCAAACGAAAGGTATTTGGGAGTAGACTACGAATCTGATGTCAATATTCGAGACAAACTGTCTAGGGGACTTCACACCCCCATAACAGCCCCCAAATAGGACGTATTTGCTCTTCAAGACAGTGGAGCTCGATATTGATAGTTTTTAGGGCCCATACCCGAAACCGGACGTATTTGCTGATTTTTGCAATAAGGGGTTTAAATGAAAGGTAACTTTATATCCAGTTTCTAGGCTACTGGCAATATTGCTGACTATGGAAATATGGGGCTCAAATGCAAGGTATTTGGGAGTAGACTACGAATCTGATGTCAATATTCGAGACAAACTGTCTAGGGGACTTCACACCCCCATAACAGCCCCCAAATAGGACGTATTTGCTCACCAAGACAATTTGAGTCCTCAAGACAGTGGAGCTCGATATTGATATTGGGTTGCCCAAAAAGTAATTGCGGATTTTTCATATAGTCGGCGTTGACAAATTTTTTCACAGCTTGTGACTTTGTAATTGCATTCTTTCTTTTGTCAGTTATCAGCTGTTACTTTTAGCTTGCTTTAGAAAAAAAGTTTAAAAAAAGTTGATTAAAGTTCATTCTAAGCTTTATTAAAAATGCATTTACTTTCTTTTAAAAAATCCGCAATTACTTTTTGGGCAACCCAATAGTTTTTAGGGCCCATACTCCAAACCGGACATATTTGCTGACTTTTGCAATAAGGGGTTTAAATGAAAAGTATTTGAGATTAGAAAACAAATTTGATATTCAATTTCGAGGCTATTGCCAATATGGGGTTGTAATAAATGATATAGAGATATATGAGAAAATCGGAAAAAGGAGGCTCCTTATCATTGAGCTTAAACTGGAATCGGACTGCACTCATTGATATATGAAAAGTTTGCCCCCGGGTACTTAGTGGAATGTTAATGGGCAAAATTTGCAATTTAATATATGCAATCTGATATATTTTCAAGGCTAAGTGTTTGAGAGACCACCCCACTCGCCAAGACACCCCTAAAGCGGCCATATTTTCCAACCATGTCAATATGGAGCTCAAATGAAAGGTATTGGGGATTAGAGCACGAAATTGATACCCACTTTTGGTACTGACCATCGCAATATGGGTCTCAAAAAAATGTATTTGGGAGTAGAATACGAATCTGATATCCAAATGTGGCAGCATGTATTTGGGGCACCGCCCCTTCCCCAAAACACTCCCCCAAGGGTAAAAATTTACCTACCATGCCAATATGAGGCACAAATGAAAGGTATTTGAGATAAGAAATTCGAATTTGATAACCAATTTTGGGCCAAGGGTTTGGGGGGACGCCTATAAACTCTACCTTAAATCAATGGCAATATGGTATTTGAGAGAAGAGCACGATGCTGATGTTTTTTACAAGGGTCAAGTGTCTGGGGAACCACATTACCCCCGAAAAACACCCCTAAATCGAACATCATGAGAATATCGGGCTGAAATAAAGTCTTTTAACATCCAAACTTAAATGACATTAAACCCTCCTAGCGAATTCGTAGTCCAATAAAGATCATATGGGATTCCGAAAAAGACATTTATTGTTATACTGTTAGTCAAGCGATATGCATATACTATTGGGTTGCCCAAAAAGTAATTGCGGATTTTTCATATAGTCGGCGTTGACAAATTTTTTCACAGCTTGTGACTCTGTAATTGCATTCTTTCTTCTGTCAGTTATCAGCTGTTAATTTTAGCTTGCTTTAGAAAAAAAGTGTAAAAAAAGTATATTTGATTAAAGTTCACTCTAAGTTTTATTAAAAATGCATTTACTTTCTTTTAAAAAATCCGCAATTACTTTTTGGGCAACCCAATAGTTTTTAGGGCCCATACCCCAAATCGGACATGATGGGGTTCTAATGACAAAATGGGGTTCTAATAAACGATATAGAGATATATGAGAAAATCGGAAAAAGGAGGCTCCTTATCATTGAGCTTAAACTTGAATCTGACTGCACTCAATTGATATATGAAAAGTTTGCCCCCGGGTACTTAGTGGATTGATATATGCAATCCGATATATTTACAGGGCTAAGTGTTTGGGGGACCACCCCACTCGCCAAGACACCCCTAAAGCGGCCATATTTACCAACCATGTCAATGTGGGGCTCAAATGAAAGAGTATTGGGGAGTAGTTGCATGAAATTGATACCCACATTTGGTACTGACCATCGCAATATGGGTCTCAAATAAAGGTATTTGGGAGTAGAATACGAATCTGATATCCAAATGTGGCAACATGTATTTGGGGCACCGACCCTTCCCCAAAACACCTCCCAAAGGGTAAAAATTTACCTACCATGCCAATATGAGGCACAAATGAAAGGTATTTGAGATAAGAAATTCGAATTTGATAACCAATTTTGGGCCAAGGGTTTGGGGGGACGCCTATAAACTCTACCTTAAAGCAATGGCAATATGGGGTTAAAATAAATGTATTTTGAGAGAAGGGCTCGATGCTGATGTTTTTCACAGGGTCGAGTGTCTGGACCAGTTCAACCCCGAAAGCACTTCTAAACATTATGAGAATATCGGACTGAAATAAAGTCTCGTTAAGATTGGAGTACATCTAACATCCAAACTCCTAGCGAATTCGTAGACCATTATTGTAATACTGGTAGTCAAGCGATATGCATATACTATTGGGTTGCCCAAAAAGTAATTGCGGATTTTTTAAAAGAAAGTAAATGCATTTTTAATAAAACTTAGAATGAACTTTAATCAAATATACTTTTTTTACACTTTTTTTCTAAAGCAAGCTAAAAGTAACAGCTGATAACTGACAGAAGAAAGAATGCAATTACAGAGTCACAAGCTGTGAAAAAAAATTGTCAACGCCGACTATATGAAAAATCCGCAATTACTTTTTGGGCAACCCAATATTTTCGTTGCATGTTATTTCGCAAAAAGATCTTTAAATGTGGAAAATAACTATTCAAAAGATAATTTTATTCCATATAAAGTAAAAGAAGGCGCAGCGGAGCGGGCCCGGTTCAGCTAGTACACCTATAAACTTAAAATTAACTTAAAATGTTCTTTTTAGAGGTTACTTTATATTGGGTTGCCCAAAAAGTAATTGCGGATTTTTTAAAAGAAAGTAAATGGATTTTTAATAAAACTTAGAATGAACTTTAATCAAATATACTTTTTTTACACTTTTTTTTCTAAAGCAAGCCAAAAGAATGCAATTACAGAGTCACAAGCTGTGAAAAAATTTGTCAACGCCGACTATATGAAAAATCCGCAATTACTTTTTGGGCAACCCAATAGTTTTTAGAGCCCACATCAAGCCGATTACTGGCTTATGTGTATGTCCATAGTGACATGGGGCGGATTAATATCTGCACCCTCTTTTCAACCTAACCTAACATATAAATACAAACCTAAAATAGTTTGGTCTGACAGCCCCTATTGGGATTTTGCTCTACTTATACCATCAACCGTATTTACATTTCCCAACCTCCAGATAATTGGGTGTAGGTGAAGTTCTAGCACATAACTATTGTCTCTATTCACATTCCCTTACCTAACATATGCATTTTTGTAATTGAAGTTCACACATAATATTTTGGCGTATACTCAATATTATGTGAAAAATTACTCATACGCACCACTACTACTTCATGCATATCACAGTAAATCCGTTTCCTGTTGTTTTTGTTACAATTCTCACATAGTTGTTACAATTTGGAATGCATATGGAAGAAATTTAAAAGAAATACATCAAATGCATGTCTTTATCAGACATTTTGATGGACCAATGTAATATAGCTGGACCCCATCTTTTTTTAATTAAAATTTAATCAATTATTATCACCATATGTTGTGTTCACACAAGCTGTAGGATTATTTAACAGTCTTATTATATGAACAAAGTTCCATATTTAGCTTTTATGTATTGACATGTACACTGTTCTACTCTTTCTTTCTTATTGGGTGAAGTTATTTTAAAGTATCTTCCACATGTACGCCCTGAAATTAAGAAAATAAAAAAGAAACAAAATATGATGAGCCCATCACAAGTCGCCTTACAGAAAGTTAAAACGACGTAATAATTGCAACACAACGCAAGGCAAAAGTATTCCCCACAAGTTTCATCATAAATTCAAAACTTGTTTGTAACACTCAACGAAATGGCCATTCCATCAGATTTGGCGAAAACGCTTCATTACATTAAATAGATTGCGAAATTGATGCTCTCATATCAGATGCAGACTCCTACACACATACATACATGTGACAAGATTTGAAAGTTTTTGCATGTGTGTGTAAGTGTGTGTGTGTATGATGCCATGTACTTGTATGAAATGATGCCAAACCCTATAGGGTAATGCACATGGAAGCTACATAGTATATAAATATGGAGACAGTATTCGGTCAATTAATTGAGACCACCAATGCAAAAATTTTTGTGGAATTTCAAAAAAAAGTGTTAAAAATTTTGCGTTTTTATACCCACCACCATAGGATGGGGGTATACTAACCTAGTCATTCCATTTGTAGCACCACGAAATTTTGAGCTCTCGACATCCTGAGTCGATCTAGCCATGTCTGTCCATCCGCCTGTCGAAGTCACGATAGAGGTCGAACGTGTAAAGCTAGCCGCTTGAAATTTTGCACAGATACTTAATATCGATGTAGGTCGTTGGGAATTGAAAATGCGCCATATCGGTTCAGATTTAGATATAGCTACCATATAAACCGATCTGCTGATTTGACTTCTTGAGCCCCTGGAAGCCTCAATTTTTCTTCGATTTGGCTGAAATTTTGCGTGTGGTGTTCTTTTATGACTTCCAACAATTGTGCCAAGTAGGGTTTAAATCGGTTTATAACCTGATATAGCTCCCATATAAACCGATCGCCCGATTTGGCTTTTTGAGCCCTTACAAGGCACAATTTTTGTGCGATTTGGCTTAAATTTTGCATGTGGTGTTCTTTTATGACTTCCAACAACTGTGTCAAGTTCGGCTCAAATCGGTCTACAACCTGGTATAGCTCCCATATAAACCGATCGCCCGATTTAACTTTTTGAGCCCTTACAAGTACGGTCCAAATCGGTCTATAACCTGATGAGGCTCCCATATAATCTGATCTCCCGATTTGACTTTTTAAGCCCCTGGAAGCCGCAATTTTTGTCCGATTTGGAGAGTCCGGAGAGTCTCAGTAGGAGGCCGGGTGGCACCGGCCCATGCTTTTATACTGAGTACCTATGATGCTCGATATGACAAAGCCAATTATAGGCGCCTTTAAATAATCAATGATCAACATGTTCCCGCGGCGATCGGTCGTTTGGACCGGAACGAACTTGCTCACCTAATGGAGTTAGAAGAGGATCGCCACCTCCACATATAAGCATGTGGCTACAACAACAACATTCTGAGTCCAACGGTATACTTATCAATGGGTCCATCTCTGCCTTCTGGATGTTACAAACAAATGCACTAAGTTATAATACCCTGTACCACAGTAGTGGTGTAAAAACGTAAAAAACGCATCGGGCGCGCCGTGCTTTGTATACCCAAATTTTAATTAGCATATGTGAACAAAAACATATTCTTCCGGGATATTGGTCTCTAAGGATGTTGAGGAAGCCAAAACTACTTACTATTCTATATTCGGTCAAATTCGGGAAATTACAGAGGCTTTCATTAGCTCATGGCCTTATTAGGCTCTAATACAACACACCATATAAATCCAAATACAATTCGATCTTGACCATACTCGGGACAGGTAACGAGGGGTCTAATGCAACTCAAGGCCTCCGTAGTGCAGAGATTAGCATGTACGCCTATGACGCCGTGCACCTGGGTTCAAATCCCGGCGTGAGCATTAGAAAATTTTTCAGCGGTGGTTATCCCCTTACTAACGCTGGCTATATTTGTAAGGTACTTTGCCATATAAAAACGTTTCCCCAAAGAAGTGTCGCACTACGGCAAGCCGCTCGGACTCGGATATTAAAAGGAGACCCCTTATCACTGAGCTTAAGCTTGAATTGGGCAGCCCTCATTGATATGTGAGAAGTTTGCCCCCATTTCTTATTAGAATGTGCATGGGAAAATTTGCAATTAAATTCAAGTACCAAATTTCAAAAAAAAAAAACAGGTAACAAATGGGCCTTCTATGGAGTCAAAACCTCAAATCAGCAGATAGGTTTATATATATTTGATTAAAGTTCATTCTAAGCTTTATTAAAAATGCATTTACTTTCTTTTAAAAAATCCGCAATTATTTTGTGGGCAATTCAATAGTTCTATTCGGTCGGAATATGGTCATTATCTCATTGTTCCAAATTTCAGCGAAATCGGACAATAAATTCGGCTGTTATGGGCTTAACGACCTAAATCGGCAAATCCCACAGTGGGATGAAAATCGGACCAGAAATGAAGATTTGACATTCCGAACAATTTTTCGAAATAGCGAGGTGACCAACTTTAGGGGCCTGCCATTTTAAAGATTTTTCTCTATCCTTTCTCAAATGGCATATTTTTTTCGAGTTTTTTTCGGTTTTATCCCACTGTCTATTGGTCTTTATGACAGCTATATCCAAATATAGTCCGATTGGTTCATTCAAGAACTTAACCTGTGTAAGAAAAAAATATGGGCCTGTCTCAAATTTCAGCTCAATATCTCAGTTATACATACGGGCGGAGAGACACACGGGCATCGTTAAATCGTCTTAGAATTGTTTTTTTAGGCTCTGAAATGGATATTCCGATGTGTTTCAAACGCATTGACTAAATGAATATGTCCCCCATTCTATGGTGGTGGGTATAAAAATAAAATTTCGTCCATCCGACCAAACCCTTGAAGTTGAAAGTAAACCAAAATTGCTAGAAAAAGCTCAAAACGGCAACGCTGGTCACGAACAGTCTTTGAGTGTAAGAAGAAGATTAACGCCTTCGCTGGGGGATGACACGATTCACATCGTAGGGGTGCCTGGCCACAGCGGAGTAAGGGAGAATGAAAGAGCAGGCGTTTTGGCAGTGATGGCCAGAAGACTGCCGTCAATAAACTTGGTTAACCCATAGCCTTTCGGAGCAACGCAGTCCGAGTTAAGGGCGTAGGCGACGAATGCACATGAAAAACTGTGGAGCAACGAAATGATTGGTAGGACGACGACAATCCTATGCGGAGATCTGGATCGTGAAAAGACGTGGGCATTACTGAAAGGAAGTAAGAAGGAGGTCAGTAAAGCTTTCGGTGTCATAACGGGACGCATAGGACTACGAGCTCACTTATGCAAAATCGAGGCGGCAAGTGAAAGCATGTGTAGGGCATGCGGGGAAGATGGTGAGACGTTGGAGCATTTCCTTTGTCATTGCACTGCTTTCGCGGCTAACAGACACCGGCACTTAGGTGCAGACACAATACTAGACATGAACCAACTTTGGGCCGTGGTATAGAAAACAATTAAGGATTTTGTAAGAAGCATGGAATTCCTGACTTAGATTTGCTTTTATAACTCCCACCATAGAATGGGGGAATACTAATTTCGTCATTCCGTTTGTAACACCTCGAAATATGCCTCTAAGACCCCTTTTGATCGTCATGAACTTTTAATTCAATCTTGCCATGTCCCTCTGTCTGTCGAAAGCACGCTTACTTTCGAAGGAGTAAAGCTAAGCGCTTAAAATGTTGCACAAATACTTCTTATTAGTGCAGATCGGTTGGGATTGTAAATGGGCCAAATCGGTGCATGTTTTGATATATGGCTGCCGTATAAACCGATCTTGGGTCTTGACTTTTTGAGCCTCCAGAGGGCGCAATTCTTATCCGATTCGGCTGAAATCTTGTACTTGGCATTTTTTTGGTATCACTTCCAATAAATGTGCTAAGTATGGTTAAAATCGGTTCATAACCTGATATAGCTGCTGTATAAGCCCATCTGCCGATTAGACTTCTTGAGCTTCTAGAGACCTCTTAACGAAGGCCAGCAACTCCCTCGTCCGCCTCTGGTCCGGCAACCATCCACGGAGTTCCAACTCGCCAACGACGCCGTCCTGGCCATTCCCTCTACCGTGTTCAGTAGCTCGACAAGTGGCACGTAGGCAATACCGATGACTGGTCCGCCCGGCGTAGACGAACCCCTCCTGGCGCACTTGTCCGCCCTCTCATTCCCTAGAATCCCCTCATAACCAGGAACCCATGTCAGTGTCACATCGTGGGTCCGGAGCCTATCCAGGGATTCCAAACAATCCGCCACGCATCCCGACCTCACCATCCCCGACCCTGAGTTTCGAGGGCGGTAAGTTCCTCACCAGAATTTCTCTTGTGGCCACTGCAATGACACAGACCTCGGCCTGAAAGACCGTACACTCGTAGTCTCTGAGACTGCCGGACGAGTGTACGGTCTTAGGGGTGTTAGAAGTTACTTTGTAGTATTTAGAGCTAACCAGAAGCCGATTTCTGGCTTAGGTGTGTCTCCATAGTGACATGGGGTGGATTCATATCCGCACCTTCTTTTCAACCTATTTGTTTATTTTTATACCCTACACAACTACTGTGGTACAGGGTATTATAACTTAGTGGATTTGTTTGTAACACACAGAAGAAAGAGAGAGAGACCCTTTGATAAGTATACCGATCGACTAAGAATCACTTTCTGATTCGATTTAGCTATCCATCTGTCTGCCCATGTTAAATTGTGTACAAAGTACAGGTCGCAGTTTTAAACCGATCGTGTTTTTCGGCCTAGAGACGAAGACTATTGAAATTGAAAAAAATCTATATATATATATATATATATATATATATTTATATATATATATATATATATATATATATATATATATATATATATATATATATATATATATATATATATATATATATATATATATATATATATATATATATATATATCGGCCGATTTTCACTTCTAGAGCCACTGCAAGCGCATTTATTGACCAATCTTCCCAAAACTTCGTACAACGATTTCCTCGACGACTTCCACAATATCAGATTGAGATATAGCTCCCATATACATCTTCGTCCGATTTGCAATAATATTCCAATATAATGGTCTTTGTTAACCGATTCTCTCAAAGTTCGGCAGGAAGGATTTTCTTATGACTCTCGATGTTACTGGTGAATTTCCTGGAAATCGGGTCAGATTTAGGTCTGCCTCATATATTGGGTTGCCCAAAAAGTAATTGCGAATTTTTTAAAAGAATGTAAATGCATTTTTAATAAAACTTAGAATGAACTTTAATCAAATATACTTTTTTTACACTTTTTTTTCTAAAGCAAGCTAAAAGTAACAGCTGATAACTGACAGAAGGAAGAATGCAATTACAGAGTCACAAGCTGTGAAAAAAGTTGTCGAAATCCGCAATTACTTTTTGGGCAACCCAATATATATATCGCCGATTTTCACTCCTAGAGCCACTGCAAGCGCATTTACTGGCCAATCGTCCCAAAACTTCGTACAACGCTTTCCTCTACCACTACCACATTATCTGAGAAATTTGCTCAAAATGGTTGAGAGTTAGATATAGCTCCCATATATATGTTCGTCAGGTTTTGGGTAATTTGCAATTATGTTGTCATTTGTCAACCGCAGTTATTACAGTTTGAACATATTTGCTCGCCGAGGTCCATCAAAATTGGTTCAGAATTGGAGCTCCCACATTGTGCTTATAAGGTAGGTGTAGGGTATTATACAGTCGGCACCGCCCGACTTTTTCCCATCCTTACTGGTTTTGTTATAATTAAAAATTACAATAAACATAAAAACAAAGCACTCGCGACTAAAGCTATCGGCTTACTTTCTTTTCAACCTACCCCAACCTTACCTAACTATTTCAGATGGTGTTTATTTATAATAATCGATTTTTTGAACAATCGATTTTATATCGATAAATACATTTTTGTTTTTCAGATCATAAAGAATTGCGGTGACCAAAAGCAATACAAAATCATGTCGTGGGCCTGGATAACTATAATAAAAAATGAACTGTATAGAAAGGTATCGATGGAATAGGAGACAATAAAAGCGGATGTAAGTCGGTAAGTTTAAATTTGAAAATGGCCGATTAATAAAATAAACTAACCTCCAAACTATCGGTGTTGTGAATAAGGCCCAGTATGCACCACCAGCAAAATTTTTGGTAGCAAAGACATGGTGACAAAACCTCTGCAATCGTTTGGCCAATCTGCCACACTTTTTTGCTGATAAAGTTGGCATTTAACAAAATTAAGCATTATTTTGTGTAAATTAATCTATCAAGTGGCGCAAAAAAGTATCAAAGCAATAGCTTTCTTGCAATGCAACCAAAAAAATTTTCCCATGCTTTCAATGTCACCCTGCAACGAAAAGCAAGCTGAAAATTTCGAATAGGATCAGTGTTGCCACTCAAGAAAATTATTCCCTACGAAAATTTAAGAAAAATCCTGCCAAATCCGACCAAAGTCTACCAACTGTTCTACAAGCCAAGAATGGGGTGTATGTTTTTATACTCATCACCGAAAAGTTGGCCATTTTGCCATTCCATTTGCAACAAATCAAAACATTTTCACCTTACAATGTATATAAACTAGGTCGTGGTTATATTCATAGACGATCCGCCAATCCATACATGTCCCTCCATCTGTTTGCTACAAATCACTGTAAAGCTTAAAGTTCAAAGATGCTCCATATGTTGATATAGCACCCTTTACCCTTTATAAGAAAACTTGAGTTTATAAAAGTCGTAGTTTCTTCAACCGTGCCGAGTTTGGAAGAAGCGATCTTCCAATTTAAGGGTTTAAGCCCAGAAAAGCGCTTTTACTACCCATTTCGCCGCTAAAAAGAGTTGCATGGACGCCCCAACATCTAGGTATGGACCAGGTCTGACCAAATCTGTATGCAGCTGCTATATAGCCCTGTTTTACGATTGAATGTATTGAACGCTCAAAAGCCGCATTTCTAACCCAGAAATTACGAAATTTGAAAAAAAAAACCCTCAACACTCAAACCAGTTACCGTTTGAGCGCCGGACGTTTATCAGTCGGAAGAAGGGCGATTGGGCTGGCTTCAGAGAGTATACCAATCGCCGCTTCAGTGAACTGCCACCCTCCTCGGATATGCTAGTGGCCGAGAGGAAATTCCGAAACATCATTAACGCAGCAGCCGCTCGCTTTATACCAGCCAGTCGAATACCCCAAGTGCGGCCCAATTTCCCGGCGCTGCAGTGTTCGTTGTACGGACCCCACTAACCCCAGAATCAGCGAGCTGAATCTGGAAATAAACAGGGTAGTCAACGAACATAAGCGGAATTTGTGGCTGGAACACTTGGAGCTATGTAACTTAGGCACCGGTTCAGGCAAGCTGTGGTCTACTGTTAAGTCACTCTCGTACCCCGGTTGACGGGATGATAGGACCTCAGTCACGTTTACGAAGTTACGTTTACGAAGTAAACGTAACTGATCCGAAGAGATGCGGCAGATTGTTCAACCGTCAATTTATTGTGCATGCCGAGAGTGACAGGGCAAGGAGGAGAGCCATTCGAATGCTGATTCGTGGCCTCCGAGCCGATGGACAGTCACCACAATTTACCGTAGGCGAAGTTCTGAATGTCATCCATGGCGCCAAATCATTCAAGGCGTCGGGCCCCGACGGAATCTCTACATTGATGCTTAGGAATCTGGATTTACTTGTAGTTGAGTACCTTCCTACTGTCCTCAACCTGTTTTGGAACACTCTTATAGTTCCCGATGTCTGGAGAATGGATGTCTGGATGCCGCTACTGAAGCCTGAAAAGGAACCGAGTTTGGGGGAGTCGTACAGACCGATCTCCCTTCTCTCACCAGTAGCAAAGACGCTTGAGGCATTACTCCTCCCGAGCCTCGTAGGAGAATTTCCATTCACCGAGCGTCAACATGGATTTCGAAGACTGCACAGCACAACAACAGCTTTGCATGCCATCATGACACACATTTGCCGTGGCTTTAAACAGCCTAGGCCATGTGATAGGACGGTCCTCGTGGCACTGGACCTATCGAAGGCATTCGGCACGATCAGTCATGCCAACACGTCCCTCTAGCCAGGCCTGAAACGCTGGGTCGCGAATTATCTGTGCGGTCGCTAGTCATTTGTGGAATTTAGGGATAAGAAGTCGAAGCACTGTAGAGTGAAACAGGAGATATCACCCCTCAAGGTGGGGTGATATCTCCGGCACTGTTTAACATCTACTTATCCTCCATTCCACCCCTTCAGACGGCATAGAGATCGTATAATATGCGGATGATTGTACGATCATGGCATCAGATCCCCCACCCATTGTTGACATCTGCGATAGGTTGAACGTCTACCTCAACGAACTTGCCTCATATTTCGCTGCAAGAAATCTGAAGATATCTGCCACCAAATCTTCAGCCACATTGTTCACTACAAATACGAGTGAGGTGAAGACCTCACCTGTTTAACTGCCCAGCCAGACCCACTCGACTCAGACCCAGATCTCTGTGAACGCACCCCATCTTAGTCGCAGAGTTCCTGGGTCTGGGACACTTAACAGAATCAAGCAGACGAAAGCTAGAACACAACAAACTGCTATAACGACAACAACAACAACAGTCAATATCACCCTTTTTCCTGAAATCTGTTGCAGTGAGACCCCTAGTAACAGTTTTTGGCCCTTTGACCTTCATGACCATTCTGCACTCTTAACGAATACACAGAGTACCAAAATCATCCTTGGAGCTACTTGACCGGGTTCAACGGAGAGAGATGGTGTTGATTGGGGACAGTAGGGTATCCAACTCTATTGCTTTTCTTGAAAATCGTCGGAATGTGGGTAGCGTTGTATTGCCCAATTGTTATTTTCATGGCGTGTGTTCCAGGGATATTTGTCTTCTTATCCCTGACGCTAAGATGTTCACCAGGAATACAAGACTTTCCAGGAACTCGCAGCCGTTTATAATTAATTGGCCAGTCGACAGAACCATGCATTACTGAGAAAATTAATTTTTCGCCCGAAACATTCGTATGTGGAATCGACTTCCGGCTAATGTCTTTCACACCGACATTGACGTTCAGAAATTTAAGACTAATATCAATAAACACTACTCCCTCTTTCTCCCCTCCAACCATTAACTTTCCTAATTGCCAACGTAATGCCCTGCATAGGGGACATCCCCTGTGTGTTGGTTATGTGAAAAAAAAAATTAAGTAAAAAGGCATTAAGTTCGGCCGAGCCGATCTTTGGATACCCACCACCTCGGGTATATATGTAAACTCCATTTCGTCACAATCCGGTGAAAATTGGATAACTTAAGCACCCAAATTTGCGAGGGACATTGAGTGGTCTATTACATATGTCAAAATTCAATTTTGTAGAACAAAATATTGGTCTTTTTGGCAGATATATCCACTTATAAACCGATCTGAACCATATTAAGGTCGTATATCACGAGGCTCAGAAAAACTCAATTTCAAATTTCAGCAAAATCGGGTAATAAATAAAGCTTTTATGGGCTTCAGACCCTTTATCGGCAGATCGGTCTATATAGCAGCTATATCTAAATATAGTCCGATCTGAACCATATTTAGGTCTGGTATCAGGAGGCTAAAAATATCTCAATGTTTCATATTTTAGCGAAATCGGTTAAAAAATAAAGCTTTTATGGGCTTCGGACCCTCAATCGGCAGATCGGTCTATATGGCAGCTATATCTAAATATAGTCCGATATGAACCATATTTAGGTCGGGTGTCAGGAGGCTAAAAATTACTCACTGTTTCAAATTTTAGCGAAATCGCTTTAAAAAAAAAAGCTTTATGGGCCTCAGACCCTTTATCGGGAGATCGGTCTATATGACAGCTATATCTAAATATATTCCGATCTTAACCATATTTAAATAAAAAAAAAAATAAAATAAATAAAAAAATAAAAATAACTCACTGTTTCAAGTCTTAGCGGAATCGCTTAAAAAATAGAGCTTTATGAGCTTCAGACCATTTATCGGCAAATCGGTCTATATGACTGCTATATCTAAATATAGTCCGATTTGTACCATATTTGGGTCGGATGTTGGGAGGCTTAAAACTGCGCACTATTCTAAATTTCAGCGAAATCGGATCAAAAATATAGCTTTTACGGCCTTCAGACCCTTTATCGAGAGATCGGTCTATATGACAGCTATATTCAAATTTAGGCCGATCTGAACAATATTTACGTCATATGTCGGGAGGCTTAAAATAACCCAATGTTTTAAATTCCAGCGAAATCGGGTATGGGCTTCAGACCCTTTATCGGGAGATCGGTCTATATGGCAGCTATATCTTAATATGGACCGATCTAATCCATATTTAGATCAGATATCTGTAGGCTTAAAATAACCAACTGTTGCAAATTTCAGCGAAATCGGGTTATAAATAAAGTTTTTATGGTCTTCAGACCCTTTATCGGGAGATCGGTCTATATGGTAGCTATATCTAAATATAGTCCGATCTGAAACATATTTGGGTCAGTTGTCGGGAAGCCTTAAACTACTCACTGTTTCAAGTTTCAGCAAAATCGGATGAAAAATAAAGTTTTTATGGGCTTAGACCCTTTAACGGAAAATCGGTCTATATAGCAGCTATATCCAAATATGATCCCATTTGGCCCGTTCAAGAACTTAAACAGCGTACATCAAACAGACGTATCTGTTGCAAATTTCAGCAAAATATCTCAATTTTTGAAGGCTCTAGAGTGATTACAACAGACGGACAGACACACGGACATCGTCTTAGAATTTTACGACGATCCGAAATTTGTACTTTGTAGGGTTGGAAATTGATATTTCGATGTGTTGAAAACGGAATGACTAAATGAATATACCCCCTATCCTACGGTGGTGGGTATAAAAGAAGTGAAATAACATTAAGTCATCCCCGGCGATTTATTCAGTAATTTAAGTAATTAAATTAAATTAAATTATATGTATGAAAAACCTACCAAAAATGGAGGCCAACCTACCAAGAGAATAAAAACCTACCAACTTTGGTAGGACCCTACCAAAAACAACAACACTGAATAGGATATGTCAATGCATATCTTATGGTAAAGAAAATTTCGTTTGTGGTGCATACTGCCCTTAACTATGAAGCTGTCTTACTTTAGTTGCAGCACAATATACATTTAGTAACCGATGCTTTCTCATGATATCGATAAACTGACACTGGGACAATGATAAAACAGACCTATTATCAGTGAACTGACCTACTCAATCTCAATACATTGAGTGTTATGAAAACCCATAGATGTCTTGAAATACCACAATAAGGTGTTTTACTTTACACATTTGTATATGCATTTTTAGCATTGTATGTATATAAAGATTTACTACTTAATTTTTTTTGGCATTAAAACTGCTTTATATTATATATTGAAAATATTTTGCCAAACTGCGTCATAATTACATGACATGTCACTGTATCCAAAGAGTGTCATATAGTATGTATTGAATTTCTTTTGTGTTTCCTATATCTTTTGACATCTAAATATAATACCATGCGTTGTGCGGATTTCACATAAATTTTCACTTCATATTGTTGTTTTCGAAAAAAAAAGAAATCCTAGCAAGAAAAAAAAAACGGAATAATGCTCGACAGACTATGTCGGGAGTTATTGTCGCCAGATGAATCATGGAAAAATTGGGCAAATGATGATGGGGGAAAAAGACGTGTGACCTTACATCGATTTCCCCTCATGCACACACAGACGAACTGCCAAAACGGACACAATGAATGGTGATTTTTTTTTTTTTTGATAGAATTTTAACGAGGGTTTGGTGTTTTTGACATGAAACTAGGCCTAGGTTTCATTGTTGTTAAGGTAGTTCCAATATTTAGATATGTCTAGGTCTGAAACTGCTTACATATGTATATATTGTTTTTTTTTTTTTTTGCTTACGGTTGTTCTGGATTCTCAGTATTTTCTGGATTTTCCATTATATAGTGTGTGTGTAGGCGGTTTTAATTTATTGTTTGTCACTGCTTGTGCCGTTCTGCCTCTCTCACCGTATTAGTTAGATTCACACGATTTTTTAAAAGTTCTTAATTAATAAGGTAATACCGTTAAATTTGCACTTGAACCACAAAAAAACACAGATGAACACTGCAGAGCACAATTGGACTTTACCTTACCACTCACTCACAAATGGTGAATGGGGACAATGTGTTTGCTGCTGGTCGCTATTCTGTTCTTCTTTTGTCAAAGAACAGTTAAAAATGTATACAAGTGCAGAAGAGGTAGTGGCTATGTACGTACGTACGTACGTATTTACGAACGGACAAACGACGAAGAGGAGCTTAGGCGAGAAGCACAAGAAGCAGAACAAGAAGAAGAAGACGACGACGACGACGAGAAGAATGAAAAACAAAAATCGATTTTTTTCACTTACATTTCTTTAGTTGTTGGTGTAGTACGGTGGTGCTTCGGCTTTTCTGTTGTGAGCAGCTATGGATTGGGGTTTTGTTGTTGTTGATTTTGGGGGCTAAACTGCTAGCTGTTTACGCCGTTGGGGCTCTTTACATACGAGTGTGTGTCTGTTGGAGGTTTGTTACAGTTGCCGATGTCCTAGTGGGTGTAGATTGGGTGGTGGTCGTTTTTCAATGTTTTCACACCAAACAAATGTATGCCAGTGTTTGTGTTTGTAACAACCAACTAACACGGCTGATGACGACTACAGCATTGAGCATAAATTTGAGAATTATCTCTCCCTCGCTCTCTCTCTCTCTATTTCTCTCTGAATGGGCAATTTAACTGCAGCAGTGCTTTTATAGAGATTTTGGTGGTTGCAAATCTCTATTTGTACGTGAGAGATGATTTTCGTTGTAGTTGTTGTTGCTTGGGGGGTTTGGGGACAATCTCCCTCTTTCACATACACGCACACACACACTCTTGTCTCAGGCTTGTATTGAATAAAGCTTATATGGCTCCTTTCCTACTGGTTTTGTGGGGAGGGTTTTATTTTTTTGTAGTTAGTTCATTGAATGAAGTCAACTATTGGAACAGATGACTTGGCCTAACAGGCAGCAACTCACACTCATACACAGGCGCGCGAGAGACCCTTTTCTTACGTTTTTTTACGTGGAAGATAAAGCGTAAAAGCTTTTGATGTTTTTTTGCCTCTTTTAATGTACTCGCCTTGCAAGTTTGTTATACTGCAACACTGCTGAAAGGAAAAAAATTTTCGTGGGTTAAAGAAAAAAAAACTAATGGCATTTTATGTAATTTTTTCGCCCGTGAAAATATGAAATGGACATTTCTGTTAATCCTACTAAAATATTTTTAGCTTTTAAAGGGTCTCATTTTTGTTAGCATATTCCACTTTAAAGTTTTTTCTTCTGTTAAATTTGTATTTATTATATATGTATATCAAGCTTTAAATTTTCCTTTTTTTGTATTTTTCAAATGGTAAAATTTTCTCAAAATTTTCCGTTCCGATTTTTTCACAAATCTTAAAAATTCATATTAAACGCGTCATACTTGTTTTTTTTTCGAGCAAAAGAAAATTATTCATAGGTATATATGTATTTCTAATCAGTTAAAAAAAAAATCCACAATTTTCCATCGATATGCTTGCTAAATTTTCCCACATCCAATTAAATATGCACCACCAGAATTTTTTCATATCATTTTCTGTCGTTATATATATATATATTAATTTTATTAAAATTCATTTGCATTTGATTGTCATGGCTCTTGTACAGATTTTTATCAAATATTTTTATCAAATTTTCCAGTAATAAATTTTTTAAAAATTTTTTCTTACAAGAGCTCTGCTCAATTTGTCGCGCAACTTTTGGGGTTTTTGACTTCCTTAACGTTTACAGTAAAAATGTTGAACTGTTTAAGGTTTTCCACCATTCGTTTGGTGAAAGCTCCCTCCATGGCAGAGTCCACATAACCGTTATACATAAGTATTTCGTGTAATGGTATTCATAGAGAAAATCTCAAAAATGTGGTAGTCTATTACCTATGTTCATCTCTTTCTTTCGGGTGTTAATGGCAACCCTTATAACGGTAACTACTATTGTATTCACCGATATATATGGATTTTAAGCTACAGAGTCTGCGTTGCTCCCATTATTAATTGCAGGGTGTGACAGAATGTTTGCAATCGTATTTCGTGAAAAATCGATAATAATACCGATTTTATAAAGTTTTGCAATAAACTATGCATATACTATATGTCAAAAATCTCTGAAGCTCGACTTTTAAATACTGAAGCTTTACGAACCTTTCAAGTTTATCTAAGCAAAGAGTTAGGCAGAAAGTTGTATTTTGATGTTATCGGCATTATTTTTGCATAACTTTTACAAATCTTCTACAAAGTCAAGAGGCTGGCAATTCCCAGTGCCTTTGTTGAAAATGGAAACATCGTTGTGATGAGATATACATACATATGTAAGCTTATTTATTATTACTTAAGTTGTAAACACAAAAAACTTCTGTTAGCTCTTTGGTCTTACTTCTCTTAAACTGATTTACTCTAAAATAACAGATGTCTCCCCTTCGAACTTTCTTTTTATGTTTTAGCTTTCTCCTTTGTAAGCCGTCCCCAACTCCCGGGAGTTGTCAATCTTCAACAGTGCGCGTCCCCAGGTTCTGTATAGGATGGGGAGGGCGGGACGCTCTTCCTCATTTAGGGTTTAGCTTGGTGGGGGTGGAGTGGTGCTATTACCTCCTATAGGAAAATTATTTCTCAGCGAAACAACATTTCCAAAGACAAGAAGACTACACTGAAAAAAAAATTGGCCCAAAATTTAAGATTTTTCTTTATTCGTAGGATTTTAGCAATAAAAACAGGCAAAAAAATCAAAATTTTGAAATAAAAATACTATTTTAAAATTGAACTTCCTATTTACAAATGGACATGACTTTCGGTTTCAAATTTCGATCGCTGACTGTACATTTATTACTTTTGGAAAAATTCTTTTTTATACCCACCAACATTGGATGGGCGTATACAAATATAGTCATTCCGTTTGTAACACCTCGAAATATTTCAACAATGGCGTCAAATACAGTCCGAATCGGTCAAGAACCTGATATAGCTCCCTTATAAACCAATCAACCTATTTGACTTGTTGTGCCCTTACAAGCCGAGCCGACTTCGACTTCCAACACCTGTGCCAAATACGGTCCAAATCGGTCAAGAACCTGATATAGCTCCCATATAAACCGATCTCTCGGTTTGACTTCTTGAGCCCTTAAAAGCCGCGTACGGTCCAAATCGGCCAAGAAGCTGTACAGCTCCGTATAAACCGATCTCCCGATTTGATTTCTTGAGCCCTGGAAGCGTCAATTTTTGTCCGATTTGGCGGAAATTTTGCACATAGTGTTCTGTTATGACTTTCAACAATTGTGTCAAATACGGTTCAAATCGATCAAGAACTATATCAGGTTCTCCCATATAAACCGATCTCCCGATCTTATTCCTTGAGCCCTTACAAGCCGCGATTTTTTTCCGATTTGGCTGAAACTTTGCACATAGTGTTCTGTTATGACTTTCAACAACTGTGCTGAGTACGGTCCAAATCGGCCAAGAACCTGATACAGCTCTCATATTTGGATTTGGACCGTACTCGATACAAATGTTGGAGGTCATAACAGAATGATATGTGCAAAGTTTCAGCCAAAGAATTCAAATCGGGAGATCGGTTTATATGGGAGCTATATAAGATTATACACCGATATGAATCGTACTTGGGACAGTTGTTAGAGGTTAAAAAGAACACTACGTGCAATATTTAAGCCAAATCGGATGAAAATTTAGGCTTCTAGGGTCTCAAGAAATCAAATCGGGAGATCGGTTTATATGGGAGCTATACCAGGTTACAGACCGATTTGGACCGTACTTGATGAAAATTTAGGCTTCCAGAGTCTCAAGAAATCAAATCCGTAGATCGGTTTATTTGGGAGCTATACCAGGTTATTGACTGATTTGGACCGTACTTTACACAGTTGTTGGAGGTCTTTATAGAACACCATGTGCAAAATTTCAACCAAATCGGACGAAAATTGTGACTTCCGGGTCTCAAGAAGTCAAATCGGGAGATCGGTTTATATGGGAGCTATATCCAAATCTGAACCGATAAAACCCATTTGCAATCCCCACGATCTACGTAAATATTTAGTATCTGTGCAAAATTTTAAGTGGCTAGCTTTACGCGTTCGATCGCTATCGTGATTTCGACAGACGGACGGACATGGCTAGATCGAATCAGAATGTCGAGAGGATCCAGAATATATATACTTTATAGGGTCGCAGATAAATATTTCGAGATGTTACAAACGGAATGACTAAATTAGTATACCCCCATCCTATGGTGCTAAGTATGAAAATTAGACGTATAGAGCTACACGTGCGGCCAATTTATGTATTTTCAATGGATGATAATCCATCTATAACAGGTGGTATAGTGCAATCTCGAACAAAGCTCGGTATAAAACGAACGAAGTCATGTGCCACACCAAAAGCAAATAGGCAAAATGCATCGTACCAAACTCTACCAATTACTATGGAGAAATCTTGAGCTACCACTTTACTCTCACCAAACTCGTGCAATAGAGTGATTCTAACGTTCTGGTTCAAATGTCATCAGTTTTCCTTGGGACCGATTTCTGCGGAACTCATACTCGTGGGGCGCTTAAAATACCTCTACACTCCTAATAACTTACAAAGTAGTGATTTACCATGCTTTCCATAACCTTAGAAAGCAAAGAGTATAGCGCAATTCACGGGTCTCAGGGTTATTCGTCTCGTCCCTTTAAGAGATCGGCTGAACGTTCGCATCATCCAACACGTTGGGAAAACTATCATATGAACTAGGTTGAAACCTCTTACTTCCGCTTGGAGAAACAATAAATTTGGCACGTGAAGATTGTTCGAAAATAAACTTTTCGACATATCACTTTTTTTTAGACCCCTATACTGATTTCAAGCCAGAGTACGTTTGAAAATGTTTCCACTCCGTGCTTCGATTACACCATAGCGACTGATGATGGATCCAGTTTCTGCAAACCTAATAAAATAAGGGTTCCGTGTTCTTTTCAATCCAAGATCGATGTTAAGGCGGATTTAAAAAGGTGGTGTCACGCGAACAGCTGATAACAGCCAGCCAGGTTTGACGGTATTAAGATGTCAGATTTTTGTTTACATTCTCTTTGTTGTCATCTTCTTTCTCGCATATTCTCTGCTCATATACGCATACGTATACACACACGTACACAAATTTCTTTGTGTGCGTTGACGAAACGTAGATCAGCTTGATGGCAAGATGGCTGATTGCACCATATGATTTGTGTTTGTTGTACAAATGAGACAACCTTTAATTGTTTCGCCATGGCGTAGAGAGGGCTTTTCGAAATTTGACACAATTATTTTTATCTCACTTTGCACTGTGTCGATTCTTATTATTGATACTTGATGATTGGCTCATGTTATCTTTATTGATGCGTGCTGCTGTGACCTAATGATCGTAAAACGTCTGTTCTTATCGCAGCAAGTACATTTAATTGTCCATTAGGGATCGAAAAGCCTCTCTTATCACTTAGTGCAACCCAAATTTATTGGGTTGCCCAAAAAGTAATTGCGGATTTTTTAAAAGAAAGTAAATGCATTTTTAATAAAACTTAGAATGAACTTTAATCAAATATACTTTTTTTAAACCTTTTTTCTAAAGCAAGCTAAAAGTAACAGCTGATAACGGACAGAAGAAAGAATACAATTACAGAGTCACAAGCTGTGAAAAAATTTGTCAACGCCGACTATATAAAAAATTCGCAATTACTTTTTGGGCAACCATAATTTAAGCTGAATAAATGAGGGAACAAATCAAAGCGCAGTGCCGTAGGAGGGATATCTGTAGAGAAGGTTCACAAAGTTCGAATACTAACAAAAAAATGTTTGATATTAACTCTTCGATGTGAACTCAGGCTTTCGAAGGGATGGCGATCGTTTTATTTTTCGTTACTTTACGTTTCGATACAAATGTAAAATTTTAATAGATTTTATAAAAATTGTTTACCTTCCTTTTTTTAAACCAAATAGGCGTCGTCAGGATTAGATTTAATTCCAAATGCCTGTTTAAATGTTTAAAATTAATTATCCAATTGTCTCGTACGAATAAATAATAAAAGTTCCTATCACATTTGAAAAGTTTTTGTGCAATAAGCCAGTGGTTGAGGACAATCCGATCTTTCATCTTCGCCGATAAATGAACATAACGATAACAAACGATCAATGGACCTGTTTTATTTTAGTACCGCAAGGTCGCTACTAAATTATATCAACATTTTTAAGACATAGAAGAATAGCAGTTATCATCAGTTAATGTACCTTGACCAATGATAACTCCGACCTTTCTTTTATTGAACTGGAAGATGAGTAACCGCCGCCATTGCTTACATCATGTCATGGCGAAACAGTTAAAGGTGGTCTCATTTGTACAACAACTACAAATCATATGGTGCAATCGATATGGTGCTGATCGACGTTGTCAACACACACAAAGAAATTTGTGTACGTGTGAGTGCATGAGCAGCGAATATGCGAGAAAAGGATGACAACAAAGAGAATGCAAACCAAAATCTGACATCTTAATACCGTCAAACCTGGCTGGCTGTTAACAGCTGTTCGCGTGAGACCACTTGTTTAAATCCACCTTGACATCATGCTTGGATTGAAAAGAACCCGGGACCCTGATTTCATCGGGTTTGCAGAAACTGGATCCATCATCAGTCGCTGTGGTGTAATCAGAGCTCGGAGTGGAAACATTTTAAAACGTGCTCTGGCTTGAAATCGCTATGGGGGCCTAAAAAAAGTTCTTTCCGAACAATGTCCACGTGCCAAATTTATTGTTTCTCCAAGCGGAAGTAAGAGGTTTCAACCTAGTTCATTCTATGATAGTTTTCCCAACGTGTTGGACGATGCAAACGTTCAGCCGATTCCTTAAAGGGGTGAGACGAATAACCCTGAGAACCGACCAATTGCACTATACTTTTTGCTTTCTAAGGTTATGGAAAGCATGGTAAATCACCACCTTGTAAGTTATTAGGAGTGTAGAGGCATTTTAAGCGCCCCATGAGTATGAGTTCCGCACAAAACGGTCTTCAGGAGACCTGATAAAATTTTTGCCATAACGTTGGCTTTGCCCAATTCCACAAGTTTGGTAAGAGTCAAGTCGTAGCTTCAGATTTCTGCAAAACATTTGTTAGAGTTTGGTATGATGCACTTTGCCAAAGCTAACCGCCTTTGGTGCGGCTCGTGAATTCATTCGTTTTATACCGAGCTTTGTTCGGGTAGCACTATACTAGTTGTTATAGATGGGTTTTCATCCATTGAATATACATAAATTGGCCACCACCATTGGATAGGGGGTTTACTAATCTAATCAGATCAAATCTAATCAAATCAGTTCAGATTTGGATATAGCTCCCATATAAACCGATCTTCCGATTTGACTTCTTGAAGCCCTGCAAGCCGCAATTTTTGTCCGATTTAGCTGAAAATTTGCATGTGGTGTTCTACTATGGCTTTCAACAATTGTGCCGAGTACGATCTAAATTGGGTAAGAAGCTAACATAGCTCCAATATAAACCAATCTCCCGATTTGACTTCTTGAACCCCTGGAAGCCTCAAATTTTGGCCGGTTTGGCTGAAATTTTGCATTTTCTGTTGAGACTTCCAACTGTGCTAAATACTGTCCAAATCGGTCCATAACCTGATATAGCTCCCATATAAACCGATCTCCTGATTTGAATTTTTCTGCCCCTGGAAGCCGCAATTTTTGTCCAATTTAGCTGAAATTTTGCATATAGTGTTCTGTTATGACTGTGTAAAGTACAGTCCAAATCGGTCGAGAACCTGATATAGCTCCCATATAAACCAGACGTTGGAGCATTTTCTTCCCACATGCTATCACTTGCTGCACCTATTTTCCCTAAGTAAACTCATAGTCCTATATGTCCCGTTATGATACCGAAAGCTATACTGACCTACTTTTTACTTCCTTTCAGTAATAGCCTCAACTTCTCATGATTCGGATTTCCGTTGTCTTGCCGGCCATTTCGCTGTTCCACAGTGTTACATGCGCGTTCGACGACTACGCCCTTAACTCGGACAGCGTAGACCCCAAAGGCTTCGGGCTAACCAGTTTTTGACGGCAGTCCTCTGGCCTTCACCAAATGCAATCGTGCCAAATCGTCTGTTCTTTCATTCCCCCTTAGTCCGGCACCCAAACTATGCGGATCGTGCTATCCTCGGAGAAGGTGTTAATGTTGTTGTTGTAGCAGTGTGTTGTACCCTGAGGCGGCAGCCCTTGCCGATGAAGAATCTCACCGTGTCAATCCGGTACGTACAACCGGCTGCCATGGGATTGAGGTGTTAATCTCCTTCTTACACTCCAAAACTGTTCGGGACCTTCCCGTTCAGGTTGTTTTACCCTAATGGCCAGTTTGCTGTCCGGGTGAACACCACACCACCTCAGGTATTCCGTGGTCACCTGCAGGATCAGCAACACCTGGCATCCTCAGGTGTTGCTGATCCTGCAGGTGACTCTAATCGCCTTTTTTTTTGATTTACATATGACCGGCGTTTAGAGTGTATAAGTAGGATGGTGGGTCAATAGAAAGAAATTATGGGGTGGTGGTGTGATCCCAATGGCATGAAGTGTTGCAAGTTTACGTCAGAACAGGCGACTGTTGTCTGACTTATAAAATGGGGGATAACTGCCACCCGACCGATGGTGGGTGTGATTCCGGCAAACCAAACAGATCCAGAGATCTTTTCACCCGAAACGGAATAACTGTGAGTACTACACAAGTTGGAACTTAGAGCTCCGACCTATGTGCTATTCATAGTTATCATGAGTACTTCAGCTGAGAGCTCCCGGGCGCGTTCACAGCTTGCGGATAGTGAAATGCTCCGTCGGTATACGGCAGAGCAGGGCCGCACGGCATCGGTTAATACTTTAATAATAAGTGCCTATGAAACTCGATATGACAAGGCGAGTTATTATCGCCTTTAAATAACCAATGACCATCACGTTCTCGGCATGATCGCTCCCTACTTTGCTCACTTATAGGAGTTTGACGAGGATTGCTACTATGTGGCTCCTACAACAACATCAAGGAAATTCTTAAAGGCAAGGACATAAAGCCTACAGAGCAAGTACTCTATAGGCGACAGTCCCTTCCAAGAGCGCCCTTTAAAGTGCAGTTTTCCCAATAAACCAAGGCGGATTTAAATGGTGGTCTCACGCGACAGCCTTTAACAGCTGGCCTGGTTTGACGGTATTAAGATGACAGATTTTTGTTTGCACTCTCTTTGTTGTTATCTTCTTTCTCGCATATTCTCTGCTCATGTATGCACACGTATACACACGCGCACACAAATTTCTTTATGTGTGTTGGCAAAAGATCGATCAGCTTCATGACAAGATGGCAGATTACACCATATGATTTATGGTTGTTGTACAAATGAGACCACCTTTAATTGTTTCGCCATGCCAATAAACCTATTTGAAGGCTTCATGAAGTTTTGTGAATAAGGCCCTTAATATATTATTATCATAAAAAATTTTGTGAATAATTAGTTTTTATACAACTTTTTTTAAATTTTTTTTTATTAAAAAATATTGCTTTAACACTTTTTTCAATAAAATCCGTTTTTTTATTATCTTTTTTGCATCTTTTCTAAATTTCCACTGTATGTATTTGAATCTTGTGTTGAATGTCTTTGTCTCATTGTGCGTAGCCCCCTTGAGTTGTATACAGAGACAGAGTTGTTATTAAACAGATGAAAGTTTGTGGCGCACTGGTGAACACATGTCTGGTCGGTAAGTGTTTAATATTTGTTTAACTCTTTTTATTATTTTATCTACCTAACCATTCATTTTCCCCACCATTCATTTTGCTTAAAAAAAACTCGTTTTCTATGAACAAAGGCAAAGATAATATATAATTCTCTTTGCAAATTTTTGCATTTATTTTTAAACAACTGTCATTGTTGACGTTTGGTCTGTGACTTGTTTGGTGTTTCATTTCCATATTGTTTTTGCTTTGTGTTGTGTTTCCGTATTCTCACATTTCTATCAATATACGTGTCAAAATACGTCGTTGTTCAACAAAAAAAAAAGAAGCAAGGAAAGTAAGAGTTTTTTCTGCCTTGCATTTACGCGAATTCATAATTGTTACAATTAAAAAAAATAAGGAAAACACAATTGTTAGTTGGAGACCCATTATTAAGGAAGAGCATAAAACAAAGAACTTTGCATTTCTGTGTTTGTAACTAAAGAGCTGAAAAAGCAAATCAATCCCTCAAAATGGTTTTAGCAGATTTGGGTAGAAAAATCACAACTGCCTTGCATTCGTTGAGCAAAGCCACTGTTATCAATGAAGAGGCCTTAAATTCCATGCTTAAAGAAATATGTGCTGCCCTGCTGGAAGCTGATGTTAACATACGCCTGGTCAAACAATTGCGTGAAAATGTAAAGGCTGTCATTGATTTCGATGAAATGGCTGGTGGCCTAAACAAAAGACGCATGATTCAGAGTGCTGTCTTCAAGGAGCTAATCAAATTGGTGGATCCCGGCGTTAAGCCCTATCAACCTGTCAAGGGAAAACCAAATGTCATTATGTTTGTCGGTCTGCAGGGTTCGGGTAAGACAACGACCTGTACCAAATTGGCCTATCATTATCAGAAGCGTAATTGGAAGTCTTGTTTGGTGTGTGCGGATACTTTCCGTGCTGGTGCCTATGATCAGGTGAAACAAAATGCCACCAAAGCCAGAATACCTTTCTATGGTAGTTACACAGAAATTGACCCCGTCGTTATTGCCCAAGAAGGTGTGGATATGTTCAAACGTGAAGGCTTCGAAATGATTATTGTCGATACCTCGGGTCGTCACAAGCAAGAGGAGTCCTTGTTCGAGGAGATGTTGGCAGTTGCTAATGCTGTAAATCCAGACAACATTATTTTCGTTATGGATGCCACAATTGGACAGGCTTGTGAAGCCCAAGCCAAGGCCTTTAAGGATAAGGTAGACATTGGTTCGGTGATTATTACCAAATTGGATGGTCATGCCAAGGGTGGTGGTGCCCTATCAGCTGTGGCGGCGACTAGCTCTCCCATCATTTTCATTGGTACTGGTGAACACATCGATGATTTGGAACCTTTCAAGACTAAACCATTCGTCAGTAAACTTTTGGGCATGGGTGATATTGAGGGACTGATCGACAAGGTATGTATAACAATTGTAAGAATTGGTATAAGGATTTGTTATTTGTGGTTTTAGAGAGAATAATTTGTTGGAATAGGAGTTTGCAAGTTTGTCGAGAAATTTGAATAGGGGCATAAAATCATGACAGCAGGAAAGCTTTCTTTCGCACTTTGACCATTGAAAGGCGCCAATAAATCGCTTTGTCATATAGAGCATCATAGCCACACAGTATTTAAGCAAGAGCTGGTGCCGACTGTTATCTAACTGAGACTCCACTCCGCGACTGCAGTTAAAGCTATCCGCAATCTTTGGACGCAACCGGTAACAGCTTCTCGTGATAACAAGAACACCACACAGATTGGAGCTCAAAGTTCCAGCCTATGTGGTGGTTATAGCTATGCCGCGCTGGGATCATTGTAGCTAATTTCGTATAGCTTAGTTGGTAGCTTTCTTGTATTACCATTACAGTGGTAGTATGTTCGAGTATCACCAGAGGCTTCGGTCTGAGATAAAAGTCCTGCAAAAATTTGCGAATTTTTCAGCGTTGTATATCTGCTCTACAAAAAATGGATGCTATAAAAGGGAGGCTCATTTTCAGAACCTAATCGGGCTGCACTCGATGTAAGAAAAGTACTTTTGCCGTCACACATCAACCTTAATTTCAAAGGCGTATCAACCTTAATTTCATACAACCTTAATCTCAAAGGCGTATGTTCTTGTTATGGAGTATGGAGTGGACGCGACCGGTAGCTACCAGTTAAGCTTCCCGTGATAACGGAGAACACCACACAGATTGGAGCTCAAAGTTTCAGTCTGTGATGCTCATAGTTATCTCGTGACCGGAGAGAAATCATGCTGGCCTGTACAATTCATCCTTGTTCGAATCCTTTACTGGTTTCCGTAACGGTAAAACTCTGCCCATTTTGCAGTAATCGGCAACTATAAGCGTGTGCACAGACAAGATGGATAACTTAAGCAGGTACTCAACTCCCGCTACTCCAAGAATTTTCAGTATTGGCCAAAAGATTATTTTCGGGTGCATCGCCTTGGACGAATTAGAACTGAGGTCATATCAACCCTCCTGCCGGGGTTCGAGAGTGACTGAACAGTAGGCAGTGCTGTTCAGTTCAATATTTAGATTTGATCTGTTCTGTTCACTGATTTCGTTGAACCTTATTTCCGTTTCAGTTCACTATTTAGATGTTGGATCAATAGGATCAGAGCGTCGAATAAAGCTCGTCCTCGATTTCACAGCCTGCGCCGGGAAAATGGGCCCCGTGAAGATTATTTGACCGACTGGCATATATATATATTTTTTTTTGTGCGGGTGAGGATGGGAAAATGATTTACGCCTGTATCTCGCCTTATGCCGAACTTTGTTATAAACCGTACCGGCTAAAAACACACCCTATGTCATCCCTGGTTATTAATTCTACACTGCTGCGTCTAGGTCTATCTTCTCCCTGCGCAGTACTTGCACGGCATATCTCATCACTGCCCTCCAGTTCTTCTTGTCTCTAGCATCCTCTGGACTATTGTCCCAGGCAAAATGTTGTTGTTGTAGCCACATTTTAATATGGAGGGGGCGATACTCGTCAAGCTCCAGTGTGAGTAACCTCGTTCCGGTCCAAAGGACCGACCGCCTTGGCCACCGGAACAAGTTGGCCATTGGTTATTTAAAGGCGCCAATAACTCGTCTTGTCATATCGTAGGCACTCAGTATTTGTGCAAGAGCCGTCGTTGGCGCACGGCCTCTCACTGAGACCCTCCGCTCGATACCGCTGATTGTCCGCGACTGCCGTTGCAGCACTTTGCATGGACGCGCCCGGTGGCTCGCAGCTAAGCTTCTCGTGACACCAGGGAACACCACACAGATCGGACCTCAATGTTCCAGCCTCTGTGGTGCTCACAGCTATCCCGTACCGGGAAGAGCGACTGGCATACGGCGAGTGTTAACGTTAAGATTATTAAGTTGGATGGGGTTGGTCATAAGGGAAAATAATAGGAAGCTGGTCAATGAAATTATGTTTTGCCAGTATAGGTACCAGGTGAAGGACTGATTGGAGATGTCTGGTAATCTTAAGCAATCACCTTCAATTTTATTGCGGTAGCCTTATTCATCGTGCAAAATATGGGTCTATCTATCTGATCTGTCAGAGCGATCCCTCTCTGATTTTTACTTGGGAGAGAATGGCGCAATTCGGCATCATATTAAAATGTCGTTGAAGCAACTACCCTTTCCCTTGGAAAAAGTCCTTTTAACTACCCTTTCACTTGGAAAAATGTGGTAAAACTACCCTGTCCCTTAGAAATGAGAACTTAAAATAGCTTTTCTCATGAAAGAGGGAGTTGAAATTACCATTTCCCTTGGAAAAGGCACTAAAACTACTAATAACTAAAACTACTAAAAAAACTAAAAAAGGTTACTGAAACTTGCCTTTCCCTTAAAAATGGGTACTAAAACTACTCCCTCCCTTAGAAAAGGGAACTAAAATTACACTTTTCCTTGGAAAAGGGTACCGAAGCTACCATTTCCCTTAGAAATGGATACTGAAACGACGCTTTTCCTTGGAAAAGTGCACTAAAATTAACCTTTCCCTTTGAAAAGGGTACTAAAACTTCACTTTCCCTTGGAAAACGGAACAAAAACTACGCTTTCCTTTAACTGTTTGTACTAAAACAACAATTTTCCTAGGAAAGTACCATTTTCCTAGGAAACTACCATTTCCATTGGAAAATGATACTAAAACTAACTTTTCTCTTGGAAAAGGTACAAAAACTTCCCTTTCCTTTGGAAAAGTGTACTAAAACCACAATTTTCCTTGGAGAAGTGTGCTAAAACTACGTTTTCCCTTAGAAAATGGTACTAAAACTACCCGTTGGGATAGGCTGGTGGTATTTTTCCTTTGAAAAAGGGTACTAAAACTACTCTTTCCCTTAAAAAGTTTGCTAAAATTAACCATTCTCTTGGAAAAGGGAACCAAAATTAACCTTTACCTTTAGAAAAGAGTACTAAAACTACCCCTTCCCTTGAAAAAGGATACCAAAACTGCCATTTCCCTTTTAAAAAGGTACTAAAATTACACTTTCCTCTTTAAAAATGTACCAAAACCACCCTATTTCTTTGAAAAGGCTACTAAAACTTCCCTTGCCCTTGGGAAAAGGGACAAAAACTACCCTTTCCTTTAAAATTTTTTACCAAAACTACAATGGTACTGCAACTACCATTTCCCTTGGAAAAGGGTACTAAAACTAAATTTTCTCTTGGAAAAGAGTACTGCAAACTACCATTTCCTTTGGAAAAGGGTACTAAAACTTCCATTTCCCTTTGAAGAGTGTAATAAAACTACCATTTTTCTTGAAAAGTGTGCTAAAACTACGTTTTTCCTTAGAAAATGGTACTAAAACTATTCTTTTCCTTGGAAAACTATCATTTCCCTTTTAAAAGGGTACTTAAACTAAACTTTCCTCTTTCCATTCCCTTGGAAAAGGGAACCAAAATTAACCTTTACCTTTAGAAAAGAGTACTAAAACTACCCCTTCCCTTGAAAAAGGATACCAAAACTGCCATTTCCCTTTTAAAAAGGTACTAAAATTACACTTTCCTCTTTAAAAATGTACCAAAACCACCCTATCCCTTTGAAAAGGCTACTAAAACTTCCCTTGCCCTTGGGAAAAGGGACAAAAACTACCCTTTCCTTTAAAATTTTTTACCAAAACTACAATGGTACTGCAACTACCATTTCCTTTGGAAAAGGGTACTAAAACTTCCATTTCCCTTTGAAGAGTGTAATAAAACTACCATTTTTCTTGAAAAGTGTGCTAAAACTACGTTTTTCCTTAGAAAATGGTACTAAAACTATTCTTTTCCTTGGAAAAGAGTACTAAAACTATCATTTCCCTTTTAAAAGGGTACCTAAACTAAACTTTCCTCTTTAAAAGTGTAATAAAACTACGCTTTCCCTTTGAAAAGGGTGCTTAAAGTTCCCTTTTCCTTGGAAAACGGTACTAAAACTACCCTTACTTTTAAAAATTTGTACTAAAACTACAATTTTTCTTGGTAAATGGTACTGCAACTACCATTTCCCTTGAAAAAGGGTAATAAAACTACCTTTTCTCTTGGAAAAGTATACTAATACTTGGCTTTCCCTTGGAAAGGGTACTAAAACTTCCCTTTCTCTTGGAAAAGTGTACTGACACTACCATCTTGGAAAAGTGTGCTAAAATTACGTTTTCCCTTAGAAAATTGCACTTTGGAAAAGGGTGCTAATATTAACCTTTCCCTTAGAAAAGGGTTAGTACCCTTTAACCTTTCCCTTGGAAAAGGGTCCTAAAACTACCATTTTCCTTTTAAAAGTGTACTAAAACTACATTTTCCTTTTAAAAGGCGTACTAAAATTGCTTTTTCCCTTGGAAAATGGTACTGCAACTATCCTTTCCCTTGAAAAAGGGACTAAAACTACCCTTTCTCCTGGAAAAGAGTATCAAAACTTTCCATTTTCCTGGAAAGGGTACTAAAACTTCCCTTTCCCTTGGAAAAGGGTACTAAAACTACACTTTTTCTTGGAATATAACACTTACACTATCTTTTCCCTTGGAAAAGTGGTATACAAATAGACTTTTCCAACACTTTTCCCTTGCAAAAAGGGTAAAACAACTACCCTTTCCTCTGGAAAAGTGTGCTTAAACCAACCTTTTCCTCGAAAAAATTTTGCTAAAACTAGACTCTCTGGGAAAATAAAATTTTGTATTTAGAACATTTCTGCCGTTGACAGTGTTTCTGCCTTTCAAATCCCATATATAACAATTTCCATTCAAATCATTTGAATTGTAACTGGTTCATCTTAAATTCATTGTTTTGTGTATTATTTGTTAGCATTATTACATTTAGCGCCACCATAGCGTAGAGGTTAGGTTCGAATCCTGTTGAAAATAATAGACAAAATTTTCAGCGGTGGTTATCCTCTCCTAGTGCTGGCAACATCTCTGAGGTATTATGCCATGGTAAAACTTCTCCGCAAAGAGGTGTCGCACTATGGCATGCTGTTCGGACTCGGCTATAAAAAGAAGTCCCCCCTTATCATTGAGCTTAAAATTCGAATCGGACAGCACTCTGTGTTATGTTAGAAGTTCGGAAAGGAGGTACCTTATCATTGAGCTTAAAATTCGAATCGGACAGCACTTAGTGTTATGTTAGAAGTTTGCCCCCAGTTCCTTTGTAAAATGATTATGGGCAAATAGGTGTCGCACTGCGGCACGCTGTTCGGACTCGGCTATAAAAAGGAGTCCCCCCCTTATCATTGAGCTTAAAATTCGAATCGTACAGCGCTCAGTGTTATGTTAGAAGTTTGCCCCAGTTTCTTAGTGGAATGATTATGGAAAAATTGCCATTTTTTACATTTTAAGACAGAAATTTTGCAGTATAACTGTATAAAACTTCCATGTAGCAGTATAACACTTTTTGGTATAACTGTATAACACTTTACTCAAGTTTGAATAAATCGAGTTCTCTATCGACCATGAGTACTTTTATTTGATTACTCGAGAGTTCTTTCCGAAAAAGGGGATGAAATCCTCAGCCTTTATTACCTTAGTCTGTGTTATGTCATGCGCCCGTTGATCACTATGGTACTTAAATAGGCCAGTTATAATTATTTCCTACTTTTTTTTAGCACCACAAATGACATTTCTTTAACCTTTTTTTCCAACTATAACATCGAAATTAATGACTTTTATTTCAGGTCAATGAACTGAAACTTGATGGCAACGAAGAACTGCTGGAGAAAATCAAACACGGTCAATTCACCATACGTGATATGTATGAACAATTCCAGAATATCATGAAAATGGGTCCCTTCTCTCAGATCATGGGCATGATACCCGGTTTCTCACAAGACTTTATGACCAAAGGTGGAGAACAGGAGTCAATGGCACGCATCAAATGCATGATGACCATGATGGACAGTATGTGCGATGGTGAATTGGATAATCGTGATGGCGCCAAATTATTTAGCAAACAACCGCAACGTTGTATTCGTGTGGCCCAAGGCTCTGGTGTTACCGAGCGCGAAGTTAAGGAATTAGTCTCACACTATACCAAATTTGCTGCCGTTGTCAAGAAGATGGGCGGCGTCAAGGGCCTATTCAAACAGGGCGATATGACCAAGAATGTAAATCCCACACAAATGGCGAAACTCAATCAACAAATGGCCAAGATGATAGATCCTCGTATGTTGCATCAAATGGGCGGTGTTGGTGGCTTGCAAAATATGATGCGTCAATTGCAACAGGGCGCCGCCGGTGGTCTGGGTGGTTTAGGGAATCTTATGGGCTTTGGTGGGAAGTGAGAGATGGCTTGAGCATGTTGTGATGTTATTCGAGATAGAAATAATACAACAAACAAAGTCGAACTTCAAGGAAAGTCGATATTTATGTTTATCTATTGTTTGAGGTTTTCTTTAGTTATTATTTAGCAATATTTGTATTTGTTAAGCAGATGATCTTTTTGTCCAGCATCCTTCCCAACACTTATGTTCTTTCATTATTTTAAATGCATTGTAATATTCCGAAAAATTAGTTGTTAACCAAAAAAAAAAAAAAAAAAAAACAGAAAAAAATCTGAGATATCAATCCACAAAGGAGAAGTAAAACCAACATTATGCAAACCATTTGAATTATTGTTTATATCAACATATTTGAAAAGAAAAGTCAAAACCAGCAATTGTGTAGATCAAATTGAATTAAGACATCAACATCCATTTAAGAAATTATACATACATATATTCGTTTAGTGATAATATCTAAATTGAATAAAATAAAATCCTGTTTTATATAAGAATTAATTAGAAAAATATTTTTACTTCCATAGCGCGTGGTTAAGTCATTGCCAAACTGTTGTGGAGTTTGTGTACGTGTCTTAACCTTGGTGTTTAATTTTGTCCAACTTTATCATATGAAACGTGCCTTAAAGAACATTTGTTTGGTAAGAAGCTTGGAAGGCCAAACTGTCTTTCGCCAACTAAAATATTTAAATTCTTTATTTCCAAGCAAATATTTTACGATTGTTCATTAAGCAATTACCATAAAGTAACAAATATATGGTCTATAGGCAGCAACTGGTTGTATGCATAGTGAAAACACAGCCCACATAAAGAAGCTGGCCAAGAATCGCTACCCAAAATCCTAGTTCGTGGCTACAACAATATGTTCGCCACAATTTCTGTGGCTTAGCTTTGTGGTCCACATTTTCAATGACTTGGACACAATTCACATTTTAAGTGTTTAATCCTCAGACTTATCTCATCCTTAAGCTCTTGAATCGGCTTGTGCGCTCTAAAATATGAAAATAGCCTCAAAAATCTCTTACCATGATTCTGCATAAAAAGGTCTGGGATAGGTTAAAATCGTGCTCTACCCTGAAATACCATTTATTTAAATCCCATATTGCCATTTGATTAAGGAACATTTATGGGATGAGGAGTCCCCAAACACTTGGTCGAAAATTTGTTTATCAAATTCGTTTTCTAATCTCCAATACTTTTCATTTGAGCCACATATGGCCATGGTCGGTAAATTTGTACTTTTTGGGGGTATTTTGGGGAAGGGGCGGTGCCCCAAATACATGGTCCCATATTTGCATATCAGATATGTATTCTACTCCCAAATACCTTTGTTTGAGCACCATAGTAAATATTGGGTTACCCAAAAAGTAATTGCGGATTTTTCATATAGTCGGCGTTGACAAATTTTTTCACAGCTTGTTACTCTGTAATTGCATTCTTTCTTCTGTCAGTTATCAGCTGTTACTTTTAGCTTGCTTTAGAAAAAAAGTGGAAAAAAAAGTATATTTTATTAAAGTTCATTCTAAGTTTTATTAAAAATGCCTTTACTTTCTTTTAAAAAATCCGCAATTACTTTTAGGGCAACCCAATAATTGCTGTTTGTGGGTGTTTTGGAAAAGGGGTAGACCCTCCAGAAAATTTGTCCTGAGAGTGCGTATCAATTTTGTGCTCTACTCCCTAATATCTTTCATTTAAGCCCCACATTGACATGGTCGGTAAATATGTCCAATTTAGGGAACGGTGTGATTCGCCAAACACTTAACCCTGGAAATAAATGAGCATTGGATTCTATTTTCAAATATCATTTATTTGAACCCCATATTGCCATTGGCCTCAAAATTGGATATCAAATTCGTTTTTTAATCTCAAATACCTTTCATTTAAACCCCTTATTGGAAAAGTCAGCAAATATGTCCGGTTTGGAATATGGGCCCTAAAAACTATCCCATGGCAGCCGATTGTACGCACCGGATTGACCCGATGGAGTTCTTCATCGGCAATGGCTGCCACCTCAGTGTATAACACACAGCTACAACAACAACAACAACAAAAACTATGGTGAGCAAATGCGTACTAAGCCAGCAATCGGCCTGTTGTGCGCTCTGAATTCTAAAAAGTAACCTCGAAAAAGAAAATCTAGGAATTCCGTGCCAATTACAAAATCCTAGTTTTTATCCATACCACGCTCCTAAGTTGGTTCATGTCTGGTATTGTGTCCCCACCTAAGTGCCGGTATCTGTTATCCGCGAAAGCTGAGCAATGACATAGAAAATGCTCCAATGTCTCTTCATTTTCGACACATGCAGCGATTTGGCATAAGTGAGCCAGTAGTCCTATGTGCCCCGTTATGATGTCGAAAGCTTTGCTGACCTCCTGCTTGCTTTCATTCAGCGATAGCCTTGTCTTCTCACAATCCGTATCTCCCCATAGAATTTTCATTCTCCTTCCGACAGTTCCACAGCGTTCGCCGCCCACACTCCCAACCCGGATTGAGTCGACCCGAAAGGCTTCGGGTTAACCATGTTTATTGACGGCTGGCCTCTGGCCTACACTGTCAAATCGTCTGTCCGGTTTGGAATATGGGCTCTAAAAACTATGATGAGCAAATGCGTACTATTTGGGGGGTTGTTATGAGGGTGGGACGTCCCTTAGACAGTTGGTCCCGAATGTTAAAATCACATTCGTGGTCTACTCCCAAATACCTTTCATATGAGCCCCATATTTCCATAGTCGGCAAACATGTCCGTTTAGGGGGGTGTTTTGGGAGATGTCATTCAGTGGCTTGGCCCTGAAAATATATCTCAGATTCGTGTTATACTATAAAAAAAAACTTTAATTTAAGCCCCATATTGCAATGATCAGCAAATATGTCCTCATTGGATGTGTAATGGGGGTGGGGTGGCCCCATATTGACATCAGATTCGTGCTTTACCCCCAAAAACCTTTCATTTAAGACCCACATTGCTATCGTAGTAAATTTGTGCTCTTTGGAGGGTGTTTTTGGGGAGGGGCGGTCCCCCAAACGCTTGGTCCTACATTTGAATATTAGATGCGTATTCTACTCTCAAGTACCTTTTATTTGAGCCCCATATTCTCATGTTCAGTAAATAAATCCTATTTGTAGGTTTTTTGGGGGAAGGGAAGACCCCCAGAAACTGGTCCCACATTTGGATATCATATGAGCCCCATATTTCCATAGTCGGCAAAGATGTCCGTTTTGGGGGATGTCACTCAGTGACTTGGCCCTGAAAATATATCTCAGATTTGTGTTATACTATAAAAAATCTCTTATTTGAGCTCTATATTGAGATGATCAGCAAATACGTCCTATTTGGGTGGTGTTATGGGGGTGGAGTGGCCCCATAGACACTTTTCCCAAATATTGACATCAGATTCGTGCTTATTCCCAAAAACCTTTCATTTGAATTTGAGACCCATATTGCTATAGTCGTAAATTTGTGCTCTTTGGAGGGTGTTTTTGAGGTGGGGCGGCCCCCCAAACACTTGGTCCCACTTGGTTTGGATATTAGATTCGTATTCTACTCACAAATACCTTTTGTTTGAGCCCCATATTGCCATGTTCGGTAAATAAGTCCTATTTGGAGGTTTTTTGGGGGAAGGGGAAGACCCCCAGAAACTTGGTCCCACATTTGGATATCAGATTTGTATTCAACTCGCCAATACCCATTCGCCAATGAGTCCCATATTACCATGGTCGGTAAATATTGTATGTCCGATTTAGGGCTGCTTTGGGGGTTGGGGTGGTCCCCCTAACACTTGGTCCGACAATTGGATATCAAATACGTTTTCTTTTTCTAAATATCTTTCATTTGAGTTTCATATTATCGTGTTTAGTCTAAAAGTATATTTGGGGGAAGGGGAAGACCCTCAGAAACTTGGCCTCCATTTGGATATCAGATTCGTATTGTACTTGCCAATACCGTTTATTTGAGTCCCATTTGGTCGGTAAATATGTCCGACTTAGGGGTGTTGGGATGGCCCCCCTAACACTTGGTCCTTCAATTGGATATCAGATACATGTTCTTATTCTAAATATCTTTCATTTAAGTCCCATATTGCCGTGATTGGTTTAAAAGTATATTTGGTAGATTTAAGGGTGGGGCAGTCCCCCTATGTACCCCATCCAAAATTTGGCTACCAAATTTATTTTTGGGGTACTATAAGAGAGCCCACAAAATTTCGCTTTAATCGCACCACCCATCACCGAGATCTGGCGTTTCTGAAAATTAGGATCAGGGGGTGGTTGAAATTTTGTAAAACGACTTCTCTCATGCACTTCAACATACGTGCCAATTATGGTCTGAATCGGTCTATAACATGATACAGCTCCCATATAAACCGATCTCCCTATTTTACTTCTTGAGCCCCTTAAGGGCGCAATTTATTTTCGAATTGGCTGAATTTTTACACAACGACTTCTACTATGGTCTCAAACAACAACTATGGTCTCCATCAATTATGCTTCGAATCGGACGATAACTTGATATTACAGCTCCAATATCATAGTGATTCTTTTCTTTTATCATATGTTTGTCTAAAAAGAGGTACCGGGAAAAGAACTCGACAAATGCGATCTATGGTGGAGGGTATATAAGATTCGGCGCGGCCGAACTTAGCACTCTTTTACTTGTGTCTTTTCACTCTCATCCTTTTGCACCAGATGTTTTTTAAGTCAAATTTCAAAATTCTATCAATCCATTCGCCCTGTACAAAGTTCACCCATTTTGTACCTTTTTGGTACTTTTTTTAGTACCTAAATGTAAAAAATTTCTGTAAACTCTTTTAGTCATCCAATTAAGGTTGCCAAAATGTACCTAAGTTCTAAAATTTGGAGCTTTAGTTCAATTTGCGGGGAAAGTACCAAATAGCATCAATTGCGGTACTAAACGTACTATTTCTTCTACTACCGGTACGATTTTACAAAATTTTTGACCATACCTTATTTTTTCGAGACGCTCTTTAATTTGAGTCCAACAACAAATTTTTAGCCCTTTCCGTTCGTGTTGGTACTTTTTAGTACTTTTGGTACTTTTTAGTACCTTTGGTACTTTTTAGTACCTTTGGTACTTTTTAGTACTTTTTAGTACCTTTGGTACTTTTTAGTACCTTTGGTACTTTTTAGTACCTTTGGTACTTTTTAGTACCTTTGGTACTTTTTAGTACCTTTGGTACTTTTTAGTACCTTTGGTACTTTTTAGTACCTTTGGTACTTTTTAGTACCTTTGGTACTTTTTAGTACCTTTGTTACTTTTTAGTACCTTTGGTACTTTTTAGTACCATTGGTACTTTTTAATACCTTTGCTACTTTTTAGTACCTTTAGTATTTTTTAGTACCTAAACGTACAAATATCACCAAATCAGAGCTTTTCCCGTGCCTATGACCCAAGACCTACATTCGTGCAAAATTACATGACTCTAGCTTTAGCCGTTTGGGCTCGGCGATAATCAGTCAGTCATATAAATATATATTCCTGATCGTAATGACATTTAAGTCGATTCAATCCCTTCCGTCCGTCTGTCCGTTTGTCGAAAGCACGCTAACTTTCCAATGAGTTAAGCAGGGCTACGGAAATTTTGCATAAATACTTCTCATTTATGTAGGTCGGGATTGTAAATGGGCCAAATCAACGCATGTTTAGATATATTGGGTTGCCCAAAAAGTAATTGCGGATTTTTCATATAGTCGGCGTTGACAATTTTTTTCACAGCTTGTGACTCTGTAATTGCATTTTTTCTTCTGCCAGTTATCTGCTGTTACTTTTAGCTTGCTTTAGAAAAAAAGTGTAAAAAAAGTTTATTTGATTAAAGTTCATTCTAAGTTTTATTAAAAATGCATTTACTTTCTTTTAAAAAATCCGCAATTTCTTTTTGGGCAACCCAATAGCTGCCATATATACCGATCGGCAGATTAACCTCCTGAGCCTCTAGAGAGCGCAAGTCTTATCCGATTTTGGCTAAAATTATGCACGATTTCTTTTTCTATGACTTTCAACATGTATTCTTAATATGATCCCAATCGGTTTAAGACCTGCGTAGCTCCTATATAAACCGATCTCCCGATTATACTTCTTGAACCTCTAGAGAACGCCACTCTTATGCGATTTTGACTACAAATTTTTGTACGGCCTTCAGCAGATGCACCGAGTATGATTCGAATCGATTCAAAACCTGATATAGCTTTAGCAGATGCACCGAGTATGGTTCGAGTCGGTTCAAAACCTGATATAGTTTCCATAATAACCGATCTCGCTCGATATTAACCGATCTCGCAATATTCACTGATCTCGCGATATCAACCGATCACGCGATATTAACCTATCTCTTCAGCCTCTAGAGGTCGAAGTTCTTATCTGATTTGGCTGATATTTTGAACAAAGACTTATGCTATGACCTTGCACATGTGTGCCAAAAATGCTCTGAATCGGTCTTTAATTTATTATTACTCCTTGAGCCCCTATAGGACGCAACTCTTGTCCGATATGGCAGACATTTTGCACAAAGACTTCTACTATGATCTCCAGCATCCAAACCATGTATGGTCCGAATAGGCCCATAGCTCCAATAGCGAAGCTATTCTTATCCATTATTCTTTTTATACCCACCACCGAAGGATGGGGGTATATTCATTTTGTCATTCCGTTTGCAACACATCGAAATATCCATTTCCGACCCTATAAAGTATATATATTCTTGATCAGCGTAAAAATCTAAGACGATCTGGACATGTCCGTCCGTCTGTCTGTTGAAATCACGCTACAGCCTTTAAAAACAGAGATATTGAGCTGAAACTTTGCACAGATTCTTTTTTTGTCCATAAGCAGGTTAAGTTCGAAGATGGGCTATATCGGACTATATCTTGATATAGCCCCCATATAGACCGATCGGCCGATTTAGGGTCTTAGGCCCATAAAAGCCACATTTATTATCCGATTTTGCTGTAATTTGGAACAGTGAGTTGTGTTAGGCCCTTCGACATCCTCCGTGAATTTGGCTCAGATCGGTCCAGATTTGGATATAGCTGCCATATAGACCGATCATCCGATTTAGGGTCTAAGTCCCATAAAAGCCACATTTATTATCCGATTTCGCTGAAATTTGGGACAGTGAGTTGCGTTAGGCCCTTCGACATCCTCCGTGAATTTGGCTCAGATCGGTCCAGATTTGGATATAGCTGCCATATAGACCGATCATCCGATTTAGGGTCTAAGTTCCATAAAAGCCACATGTATTATCCGATCTTGCTGAAATTTGGGACAGTGAGTTGTGTTCTGCCTTTCGACATCTTTCTTCAATTTGGCCCAGATCGGTTCAGATTTGGATATAGCTGCCATATAGACCGATTTCTTGATTTATGGTTTTGGGCCCATAAAATGCTTATATATTATCCGATGTCGCCAAAATTTGGGACAGTGAGTTAAGTTAAACCCCTTGACATACTTCTGCAATATCGCACAGATCGGTTCAGATTTGGATATAGCTGCCATATTGACCGATATCTACGTTTTAGGTTTTGGGGCCATAAAAGACGCATTTATTGTCCGATGTCGCTGAAATTTGAGACAGTAAGTTTGGTTAGGCTCTTCGAAGTCCTTCTTCAATTCCAGATCGGTGGAGATTTGAATATAGCTGCCATATAGACCGATATCGCAATTTAAGGTCTTGGCCCCATAATAGGCGCATTTATAATCCGATTTCACTGAAATTTAACACAGTGACTTATGTTAGGCTTTTCGACATCCGTGTCGTATATGGTTCAGATCGGTTTATTTTTAGATATAGGTAGTGTACTTTTAGTATTTGGTCCAAATCGGAACATATTTTGATATAACTGATATGGGACATAAGGTATGAAATTTCCACCGAATTTTGATGAAAGTTGGTTTACATGTATTCCCGAGGTGGTGGGTATCCAAAGTTCGGCCCGGCCGAACTTAACGCCTTTTTACTTGTTTTTTTGCCTATAAAGCGAAACCGGGTAAAGAACTTGACAGACGAACCATGGTGAAGGGCATATAAGATTCGGTACGTTTCTGCTAAACTTAGCACGGTTTACTGACTTAAGCATGCCGTATCCGTATCGTGTAATTATTATTAATTGTCCTGATTTCGCAATAAACGTGTGACAAGATAAAAGAGGCCACACCATCATAGCAGTACATGGCTGTTGTCATGCGGCATTGTTTTGGAATTTCTATGGATGAATTGGAAGGCTGGCTGGCTGGCTGGCAGGCTGGCTCTCTTTGTCTGCACTTTAATGGCAAACATAAAAAATGCATGTTTTTCTACCAGGCTCCCAGAAGTAGCAGTAGTAGGCTACAAACTCGAAGATTTACATATGACGTACGTGTGGCATTGCTCAGCGATTATTTCACACTTTTTCTCCTTCTCGAATATCATCAGCAAGTTAGTTGGCTGGAACGAACATATGAGACACAAAGAAAGCAAATGGTGAAATGGGCCAACCAAAAGCAAGCAAAAAGAGAAGCTACTTAAATATTCTGTTGGTATAACAATAACACCATCGCAATTCTGTGAGCTGTGAGCTTTCCTCAAAACCAACAATTTTCGTAATGTCTGTCCGGCAGTCCGCCCCATCCGTTTGTCTGTCTGGCAAGTTGTGGCAGTAGCCCAGGGTTAGACGTTTGTTTGTCATTTGCTACATGTTATGTGTGGTATAAGGCCATGGAGCATTTCTCCATGACATGGTAGAAGGCCAAGGAAATATGATGACTGCCATCGGCCACCATGGATGGATGGATGGATGGATTCGTACTACGTCAGTTGGTTGGCTATGTAAACTAAGTTTGTTAACAACCCCACCATCACCATAACCAGCACCGCAGCCCAATACCACTGTCTCGGCCATAAAAGTAATGCGTGTCTGGTGTGTTTGGAACGATAATAACAATCCTCCCTCCTCCCTCCATTGTCATCATAAAACCCATCATTAAACTGTCAATGGTAGACAGTCATAAAACCATCAAACGAGTCAAACTACCAGGCTCACAGAACGAACTAAGCACAGCGCCAAGAAACCATGTCAAGTGTGTGTGGCTTGGCCGTGTAGTGATATGAAGCCAAACGGAACTTCTCCTACTCCGTCGTATATGAAAATTTGTGAGCAATTATTTTGGGCTATAAGAGGGGTACTTTATTTGAGTAAGTCATTTGAGAGGCGCTAAATTGTCTGCCATTGTAACGTAATGGTGGTGGTCGGTGGAAAGCCAACAGGGTAACATTTGTGTTGCCAGGTGTATTTTCGAATTTTGAATTTGTGATGGGTGTCAATGCAAATCACATATTATTGGCACCCTCAGCACATATTAAGTCTGGCAGGAGAAGATTATGGTGGTGCATAGATTTTTGAAAGCCTGAGTTCACCTAATCAATGTTTGCGACTTTTTTTAAGGCCTTCAAGAATTAAAATCGAAGGAACCTTTTATATTGGGTTGCCCAAAAAGTAATTGCGGATTTTTCATATAGTCGGCGTTGACAAATTTTTTCACAGCTTGTGACTCTGTAATTGCATTCTTTCTTCTGTCAGTTATCAGCTGTTACTTTTAGCTTGCCACCGTAGCGCAGGGGTTAGCATGTCCGCCTATGACGCTGAACGCCTGGGTTCGAATCCTGGCGAGACCATCAGAAAAAATTTTCAGCGGTGGTTTTCCCCTCCTAATGCTGGCAACATTTGTGAGGTACTATGCCATGTAAAACTTCTCTCCAAAGAGGTGTCGCACTGCGGCACGCCGTTCGGACTCGGCTATAAAAAGGAGGCCCCTTGTCATTGAGCTTAAACTTGATTCGGACTGCACTCATTGATAGGTGAGAAGTTTGCCCTGTTCCTTAGTGGAATGTTCATGGGCAAAATTTGCATTTGCACTTTTAGCTTGCTTTAGAAAAAAAGTGTAAAAAAAGTATATTTGATTAAAGTTCATTCTAAGTTTTATTAAAAATGCATTTACTTTCTTTTAAAAAATCCGCAATTACTTTTTGGGCAATCCAATATATGGGCTATATGAAATTGTAGACCGATTGAACATTCAGGCATGAATGTTGGAAGTCAACAGAACTCAGAATGCCAATTCTCAGACAAATCATACAGGCTGCCCCAGAGAAAATTACTTTTTTTTAAAGGTCAATTACTTTTTTTAAAAGTCATAGAAAAATACCACTCCAACATTTCACGTAAATCGAATAAAAACTGCGCCCTCTAGTGGCTCAGAGTGTCAAATTGGGAGACAGGTTTATATGGCAGCTGTATCAAGTTATCAACCGATTTAGACCACAGTTATACAAAATTGCAACCAAATTGGATAAGAATTGCGCCCTCTAGAAGCTCAAGAAGTCTAATCGGGAGATCGGTTTAGAAGGTGGCTATACCAAGTTATGGACTGGACCATACTTGGAACAGTTGTTGGAAGTCATTCCTCAACGACATGCGCAAAATTTCAGCCAAATCGGATAATAATTACGCCCTCTAGAAGCTCAAGAAGTCGGGAAATCGGTTAAATATGGCAGTTATATCAGGTTATGAAACCAATTTAAACCATACTTAGCACAATTGTTAAAAATAGTAACAGCACACTACGTGCAACATTTTAGCCTAATCGGATAAGAATTGCGCCCTCTAGAAGCTCATGAAGTCTAATCGGCAGATCGGTTAAATATGGCAACTATATCAGGTTATGGACTGATTTCGACCATACTTGGCGCAGTTGTTAGAAACCATTCCTTATCGATATTTCCACAAAATTGGATAAAAATTGCGCACTCTAGAAGTTCAAAAAGTCAAGACCCAATATCAGTTTATATGCCAGCTATATCAAAACATGGACCGATATGGCCCATTTACAGTCCCAACTGACCTATGCTAATAAGAAGTATTTGTGCAAAATTTCAAGCACCTAGGTTTAATTCTTCGAATGTTAGCGCGCTTTCGACAGACAGACATTGCTATTGGGTTGCCCAAAAAGTAATTGCGGATTTTTTAAAAGAAAGTAAACGCATTTTTAATAAAGCTTAGAATGAACTTTAATCAAATATACTTTTTTTACACTTTTTTTCTAAAGCAAGCTAAAAGTAACAGCTGATTACTGACAGAAGAAAGAATGCAATTACAGAGTCACAAGCTGTGAAAAAATTTGTCAACGCCGACTATATGAAAAATCCGCAATTACTTTTTGGGCAACCAATAGTTCGACTAAATATGTCATGACGATAAAGGTACTTTATGGGGTCTTAGAAGCATATATTTCGAGATGTTACAAACGGAATGACGAAATTAGTATGCCCCCATCCTATGGTGTAGGGTATAACAAAGTACATATATTCTTAATCGTCTTGACATTCTTCAATGTTAACCCAGAGAAGACTGAAATATGCCTGTTCACGAGGAAGACGAAGGTGGCCCAATTTAACGCACCACGTTTCCTCAATAAGACGGTTTTGATATCTGACAAGGTCAAATATTTAGGTGTGATTTTGAACAGGAAACTAAATTGGAAATGACACATGCAGGAACGCATTATGAAGTGGGGCCTGAATCCGAGGATAGTCCACTGGCTCTGCAGGAGCGTGATTAGACCAATACTTATTTACGCCTCAGTAGCTTGGTGGACTGCTATGGAGAAAAAGTGCAACATAGGGACCATACAACAGGTGCAGAGAACATGTTGTCTTGGCATAGGCGGATCGATGAGGACCACGCCCACTAGGGCACTGGAGACAATTCTAGATATTCGACCCATTGACATACAGATTAAGTGTGAGGCAGCCACTGCGGCGATGGGAGAATGATTTGAGGAAAGTAGCAGGTCATACTTGATTATACCGCATCAAGGCGACGACAGGAAACCTGAATGGAATGGAAGAGGTTTCAAATTGGATACCTCAGATGACACTTGCGGTCGAGTGTGAGACACTCCTGCCATAGGCACAGTCTTGAATTGACGGAACTTTGGTATTGACATCATGCTACACAGATGGATCATAGTTAGAGGACAGTGTGGGCCGGGGGTCTACATTGAGAACCCAGGGACTGAGATCTGTTTTCGACTGTCTAACCAAAATACGGCCCTGCAGGGGTAGATAGATTTCCGATCGGATAGCTGAGATGAATCTTGAGGTCGAGTACGAGGCACTGATGCCAGTGTCAGAGTCTTGGACTGACGGAACCCTAGTATTGTCATCTGGAAGATCGTGTTACACGGATGGATCAAAGCTAGACGACAGGGTGGGCTTGGTGGGGGTCTACATTGGAAACCCAAGGACTGAGATATGTTTTAGACTGCCCGACCATAATACGGTCCTGCAGGCGGAGCTCCGGGCGATCACGGAATACGTAAGGTGGTGTGGTGCTAATGCCCATCTTTACGGTCATTAAAATTGCCATAAGGGGCAATAACAACCAGGACGGTAGGGTCACGAACAGTCTTGCAGTGTAAGAAGGAGATTAACGCCTTCTCTGAGTATGGCAAAATCAAAAGCCGGGCCATAACGGAGTAAGTGGGAATAAAAGGGCAGACGATTTGGCGGTGAAGGCCAGAGGACTGCTGTCATTAAACTTGGTTACAGTTCAAATCGGTCAAGAACATGATATAGCTCCCATATTAACCGATCTGCCGATTTGACTTCTTGATCCCTTACAAGCTGCAATTTTTGTCCGATTTGGCTGAAAGTTAGCTCATAGTGTTCTGTTATGACTCCCAATAACTGTACGGTCTAAATCGGTCTTTAGCCTGATATAGCTCTCATATAAACCAATCTCCCGATTTGACATCTTGAGCCCCTGGAAGCCTCAATTTTCATCTGATTAGGCTGAAATTTTGCACATAGTGTTCTGTTATGGCTCCCAAGAACGGAGCCAAGTACGGTTAAAATCGGCTTATAACCTGATATAGCTTCCATATAAACCGATCTCCCGATTTGACTTCTTGAGCCCCTGGAAGCCACAATTTTCATCCGATTCGGCTGAAATTTTGCCAAGTACGGTCCAAATCGGTCTATAACTAGATATAGCTCCCATATTTTAGCAGAATCCATGGTGTTGGGTTTCCAAGATTCGGCCCGGCCGAACTTAGCACGCTTTTACTTTCTATACCCACCACTGAAAGATGGGGGAAAATTCATTTTGTCATTCCGTTTGCAACACATCGAAATATCCATTTCCGGCCCTATAAAGTATATATATTCTTGATCAGCGGAAAAATCTAAGACGATCTAGCCATGTTTGTCCGTCTGTCTGTTGAAATCACGCTACAGTCTTTAAAAATAGAGATATTGAGCTGAAACTTTGCACAGATTCTTTTTTGTCCATAAGCAGGTCAAGTTCAAAGATGTCGGACTATATCTAGATATAGCTCCCATATAGATCGATCCGCCGATTTAGGGGCTTAGTCCCATAAAAGCCACATTTATTATCCGATTTTGCTGAAATTTGGGACAGTGAGTTATGTTAGGCCCTTCAACATCCTTCTTTAATTTGGCCCAGATCGGTCCAGATTTGGATATAGCTGCTATATAGACCGATCCGCCGATTTAGGGTCTTAAGCCCATAAAATCCACATTTATTATTCGATTTTGCTGAAATTTGAGACAGTGAGTTGTGTTAGGCCCTTCGACATCCTCCTTCACTTTGGCCCAGATCGGTCCAGATTTGGATATAGCTGCCATATTGACCGATCCGCCGATTTAGGGTCATAGACCCATAAAATTCACATTTATTATCCGATTTTGCTGAAACTTGAGACGGAGAGGTGTGTTAGGTCCTTCGACATCCTTCTTCACTTTGGCCCAGATCGGTCCAGATTTTGATATAGCTGCCATATAGACTGATCCACCGATTTAGGGTATTAGGCCCATTAAAGCCACATTTATTTCCGATTTTGTTGAAATTTGGGACATTGAGTTGTGTTAGGCCCTTCGACGTTCTTCTTCAATTTGGCCCCGATCGGTCCAGATTTGGATATAGCTGCCATATAGACCGATCCGCCGATTTGGGGTCTTAGATCCACATATATTATCCGATTTTGCTGAAATTTGAGACAGTGAGCTGTGTTGGGCCCTTCGACATCCTTCTTCACTTTGGCCCAGATCGGTTCAGATTTGGATATAGCCGCCATATAGACATATCCGCCGATTAAGGGTCTTAGGCCTATAAAAGCCACATTTATTGTCCGATTTTGCTGAAGTTTGGGACAACAAGTTGTGTTAGGCCCTTCGACATCCTTCTTTAATTTGGCCCAGATCGGTCCAGATTTGGATATAGCTGCCATAAAGACCGATCCGCCGATTTAAGGTCTTAGGCCCATAAAAACCACATTTATAGTCCGATTTTGCTGATGTTTGGGACAGCGAGTTGAGCTAGGGCCTTCGACAGAATTTGGCCCAGATCGGACCAGATTTGGATATAGCTGCCATATGGACCGATCTCCCGGTTTAAAGTTTTGGGGCCATAAAAGCCACATTTATTATCCGATTTTGCTGAAATTTGAGACAGTGAGTTGTGTTAGGCCCCTCGACATTCTTCTTCAATTTGCCTTAGATCGGTTCAGATTTGGATGTAGCGGCCATATAGACCGGTCTTTTTTTTCAATCTAACCTAATGACATCTCGGTACGAAAATTTGTATTTTGACTTTTATACTAAATTTGCTATTGATTTGAAGCTAAAACTTGGTTGTCATAGCAATCATCTTTCTCCAGACTTTTGCTCATACTTACATTTTGCTTTGTAGTTTCCCCTTACTCTTAAGAAAAAAAGACCCAAATACTAAAAATTAGTTTTGTTTTCTTACAGAAAATCAGTTTCTTTGTTTTTTTTTATTGATGCAGAAAAAATTCTCAATTATGCTTTTTTTTGGTTGGTTTCATACATTTTTTTTGTTTGTTTTCATTTTTCTTCTATTCTCTTAACATTTCGTTTCATTTCCTCTTTTTTTGTCCTTTTAGTCTTGTTCTGTTTTGTTTTGTTTTGGTTTTATGGATTTTTCGTTTTCTGTTGTGTGGTGAGAAAGAAGTATGCGGCCATTTGACTCTGTGATTTAGTGCCCATTTGCGTTTTACGTCATTTGGCATGTTGTAAAAGGATCACTCTGTTGGTGTGTGTGTGTGCGTGTGTGTGCGTGTGTGTGGATAGTTGCTGTATTTGTGAGCCTTAGTGTTATTGATTTGTGTTGTATTGAGTTGTGTGTGGGTGTGTGTGTCCTTAAGTTTAACCATAAACCACAGATTTTCATGAAGCAATCAATAGCCACTGGAGGACATCTTGAAGTTTGTTGAGTGTGTGTGTGTGTGTGTGTATGCACATGTGTTTACTTCATGTTTTGTGTGTATATAAATCGTTATGCTGCTGTGACTCAATTAAACCTTACTTCACTACAATTAAGATGTTCTTGTTGTTGATTTCACTTTTCGCATGGTTGTTGTTGTTATTTGATGTTCTTGTTATTGTTGAAAACAGAATTATTAGTGCCTTTTTGTGTTTTCGGCACTAATCACGTTTTTGTTATCGTATTTTCTCTTCATTGTTTTTAGATTATAATTTTTTTTTTCGTTACGATTTTTTCTCAGTTTTTTTTTTTTTTTTATTTTTAACTATGAAGACTTAAGCAAAAATTAGCACAAAAAAGCTTTGCAATCTTATCTAAACTAATGTTTTTTTGTTGGTTTTTTTTTCTTAAATTTTTCCTCTCAAAAACGTTTTTTTTTTTTGTTGGGTTTTTTGTTTATGTATAAATTTTATTGCATTTCCAAAATTTTTTTGTAAATTTCTTTCTTTGAATTGTTTCTTTCTCACGAAATAGTCACTAAAGTTTCAAAACATTTTTGTTGGGCTTTAGGGGCAAAGGGAAAAACAATCAAGCCTTTGTTTTTTTTTCTTGTTTTGGAAAATACAATGGAAAATTTTGTTACATATACTTTGGTTTTTTTGTTTTTGGTTTTGTAGATTTTCAATAATCGAAAAATGTTTCCTAGAAAAAGTTAAGTTTTACAGCTAAAATTAAAAAGGAAAAAATTATCTTTCAAAGATTTCTTTTTTTTTTTTGGTTTTTCTTTTTCAAGTAAGACTTAAAAGTTAATAAAGAGCAACAAGCGAAATATACAAGTTTTTTGGTTTGCTTTCACATTTTTTTTTTTCAATTTTTTTCTTAAGCTTAGAGTTTTGCAGAATGCCTTTTACATTTTCATTTGGTTTTTTCTTTACTTATTATTATTTGGTTTTTTTTTTCTTGCATTTGTTTGTTTGTCTTTTGGTTTTTTCTTTTTGTTTTATAGTCGCTTAACTTTCTTGTAATCCAAATTATTTCTAATATCTATTTTTGTTTTCTTATACTTAAAGCAAGTTTTTATTTTATGTTCTTTTTTTTTCTTTAAATTATGAGCTGGGTTTTTAAGCCAATTGTTTCTTTTTTGTTTTGGTTTAACAGTTAATTTTTTGTGTTTTTTTTTATTTTCTTCAAAAAGTTTCAAAAAAATATATGTTATTCTTCATCTCTTCTTCTTAACATTAAAAATCAACTCATAAGTTGTTATCCCTAGAGGATATTTATAAAAAGTTCTTATAAAAAAGTGTTAGAAAGTTTAAGGGAAAAATTAAAAAAAAAAAATCATAAAAAACCAGAAAAAAACCATAAAAACTTTAAGGGAAAAATTAAAACAAAAATCATAAAAAACCAGAAAAAACCATAAAAACTTATATAATTTAAAAGATTTTTATAGCTAAATTTAATTAGTTTTTAAAATTATATTTGGCTCTTAATTTTCATTGTAATTTTTTAAAAGCTTGGTATTGGGTTATGAACATTTACTCTCATTTCTAAGTATTTAGACTAACTTTGACTTTTATAGGTCCATTGTGATGCCACAGTAGCGACACACCAGGCAGATCATGGAATCGAACCCATGACACCCGCTACCAACTCGTTTACCCGGGTGAACTTTCGTATACATAAAATATCTTAAAATAAGTGCTAAGTTCGGACAGGTCGAATCTTATATACCCTCCACCATGGATCGCATTTGTTAAGTTTTTTGCGCGGTATCTCTTTTTAGGCAAACAAAAAATAAGGGATAAGAATAGTTATGCTATTGGAGATTTTGGGTAATATTTCGGTCCATTCGGATAAGAATTGCGCCCTGTAGGGGTTCGAAAAGCATAATCGAGAGATCGGTTTATATGGGAGCTGTATCAGGCTATAGATCGATTATGACCAAATTAGACACATATGATGAAGGTCATGGGAGAAGCCGTTGTAGAAAATTTCAGCCAAATCGGATAATAAATACGCCCTCTAGCGGCTCAAGAAGTGAAGATCCAAGATTATATATCAGTTATACCAGGTTTATATATCAGGTTACAAACCGATTTGAACCATACTTAACACAGGTGTTGGAAGTCATAACAAACAACTTCGTGCAAAAGTTCAGCAAAATCGGATAAGAATTGAGCCATCTAGTGGCTTAAGAAGTCAAGATCCCAGATCGGTTTATATGACAGCTATATTAGGTTACAAACCGATTTGAACCTTACTTAGCACAGTTATTGGAAGTCATAACCAACAACTTCGTGCAAAATTTCAGCCAAATCGGATGAGAACTGCGCCCTCTAGAGGCTCAAGAAGTCAAGATCCAAGATCGGTATATATCAGGTATACCCTCTAGTGGCTCAAGAAGTCAAGATCCCAGATCGGTTTATATGGCAGCTATATCAGGTTACAAACCGATTTGAACCATAATTAACACAGGTGTTGGAAGTCATAACAAACAACAACGTGCATAAATTTCAGCCAAATCGGATAAGAATTGCGCCCTTTAGAGGCATAAGAAGTCAAGATCCAAGATCGGTTTATATGGCAGCTATATTAGGTTATAAACTGATTTGAACCATACTTAGCACAGTTATTGGAGGTCATACAAAACAACTTCCTGCAAAATTTCAGCCAAATCAGATGAGAAGTGCGCCCTCTAGAGGCTCAAGAAGTCAAGATCCAAGATCGGTTTATATCGGGTTATGGACCGATTTGAACCATACTTAGGTTAGGTTAGGTTGAAAAGAGGATGCAGATATTAATCCGCCCCATGCCACAATAGACATACACCTAAGCCAATAATCGGCTTGTTGTGCCCTCTTAAAAAACTATAAAGTAACCTCTAAAACGAAAATTTTAATTTAGGAATTCCGTGTTACTTACAAAAGCCTTAATTGTTTTCAATATCACTCCCCTAAGTTGGTTCATGTCTGGTATTGTGTCTCCACCTAAGTGCCGGTACCTGTTAGACGCGTAAGCCGGGCAATGACAAAGGGAATGCTCCAACGTCTTATCATCTTCCTCGCATGCCCTAAACATGCCGCATCACTTGCCGCACCGATTTTACATAAGTGAGCTCGTAGTCCTATGTGTCCCGTTATGATACCAATAGCTATACTGACCTTCTTCTTGCTTCCTTTCAGTAATAGCCTCGTCTTCTCACGATCTGGATCCCCCATAGGATTTTCGCTGTCCTACCGACCGTTTCGCTGTCCCACAATGTTGCATGCGCATTCATCGCCCACGCCCTTAATCTCCTTCTTACACTGCAAGACTGTTCGTGACCTTACCATCCTGGTTGTTATTGCCCTTATGGCAATTTAACTGTCGGTAAAGATGTTCACACTCGACGTCCTCGCGTTAGCACCACACGACCTCACGCATTCCGTGATCGCCCGGATCTCCGCCTGCAGGACCGTATTATGGTCAGGCAGTCTAAAACAGATCTCAGTCCCCGGGTTCTCAATGTAGACCCCCATGCCCACTCTGTCCTTTGATCCATCCGTGTAACATACTTAGCACAATTATAAGAAGTGATACCAAAACACTACGTGTAAAATTTTAGCCAAATCGGATAAAAATTGCGCCCTCTAGTGGCTCAAGAAATCAAGATCCAAGATCGGTTTATATGGCAGCTATATCAAAACATGGACCGATTTGGCCCATTTACAATCCCAACTGACCCACATTAACAAAAAGTATTTGTGCAAAAGCTTTGCTCCTTCGAAAGTTAGCGTGCTTTCGACAGATAGAAGGACGGACGGACGGACATGGCTAGATCGACTTAAAATGACATGACGGTCAAGAATATATATAATTTATGGGGTCTCAGACGCATATTTCGAGGCGTTATAAACGGAATGACGAATCACTTTCTGATTCGATTTAGCCATGTCCGTCTGTGAGTCCATGCATTCTTGTAATCAAAGTGCAGGTCGTATTTTTTGTCCAAACATCACGAAATTTGCACATATCACTGACCCAAGGACGGACGCTATTGGTAAAAATCGGTTCAGATTAAGATATAGCTCCCATATATATGTATCGCCCGATTTGCACCTAAATGGCCGAAGTAGCAAAAATGTTCAACCGATTTGCACAAAATTTGACACAAATTGTTTTGTTACTGATCTTAACATAATTTCGAGAGAATCGGTTAGCAAATGAGCTCTTTATTGCAATATTTCTCAAAATCGGACGAACTTATATATGGGAGCTATATCTAAATCTGAACCAATTTCAAGCAAACTTCTTTATTGTGGAAGTCATCGAGGAAAGCATTGCACAAAATTTTGGGAAGATAAATGCGCTTGGAGTGGCTCTAGGAGTGAAAATCGGGCGATATAGGTATATCGAAGCTATATCTAACTCTGAACCGATTTCTATGAAATTCACCAGTAATATTAAGAGCCAAAGAAAAATGGCTCCTGCCAAATTTCGAGAGAATCAGTTAACAAATGACTATTTCGAGGTGTCTCCCATCACTTGATCTCTCCATAGGGCTTTGGTCGTTCCGGGTTGCTTGTATTTGCCGTATTTGCCTTCCATTTGCTACACATTAAATTTTTCATTTTTAATCGTGCAAAGTATGCATACTATATCGTGCTAATATTCATTGATGATATTGCCGCGTCCGCCAGTCTTTCTGTCTGTGAGAATCACTCTACAGTCTAAAGTTCGAATATGACCTATATATCTGGACAAAACTCTTAATACCGATCTCCCGAATTTTTTGAGTTTATACAAATCATATTTTAACCCCGATTTCAATAAGCAACCGTGTCTTATTCAGATAGACTAGAATCAAATCTGACCATATTTGTATGTAGCTGCCGTGAAGCACTATTGTCCGCATTTCTTACCCAGAAATTATGAAATTTGGGAGAGATCCCATGATCCTTGTACCAGTTGCAGTCATTACCAGAACTTAGGAATTTCTTTTCCTGAAATTTGAAACAGTGAGACCCCTTATAACGGCGCTCCTTTTTATAGCCGAGTCCGAACGGCGTGTCGCAGTGCGACACCTTTTTGGAGAGAAGTTTTACATGGCATAGTACCTCACAAATGTTGTACCTCACAAAACCACCGTTGAAAATTTTTTCTGATGGTCTCACCAGGATTCGAACCCACGCGTTCGCAACGGTCGACGAAGAAAAGATTGTAAGACAAATAGTAGCGACATGTCGCTGCGCCAATACAAATTTTGCTTCAGAAAGTAATTCTGAGTCGATCGGTATACAATGGGTCTATCTCTCTTCCTTCTGGGTGTTACAAACAAATTCACAAAGTTATAATGCCCGGTAGCACAGTAGAGGCGTAGACTATAAATAGAAAATTTGTTTGTTTCTTTTTCGAGACGAGCTGGATGATCGGAGATGAAATTGGAAAAGGAAAACCAAAGATAACAACACACACGAACCACTATGGGACGCGTTTCGTCTTTGGTTAGAAGACTTTTCAACCATATGTGATGGTGGTGGCTTGCAAAAACGCATTTATGATACAATTACCATATTAACCACGCTCGCCAACCCTGTCTATTAGCTGTAATTTTTCCCAATGCATGTGTTTTTGTGTAATGACAGACTTTTTTCTGTGGCAATTATATTACTTCCGTGGTACACATGATTCTGTGCATCTGTTGGAAGTTATACGAACGCTAGACAACGGCAACGGCACTCGCTGTTGCTCCATGTGCCAGGCTCGAAAAAAAATCAAATTGTTCTTCAATATTTTTTTGTATCACAACGTGAAAACACCCTTTAAAAAACACTATTACGAAACGCCTAAAAGTATGCAGAACATTTAAAAATGTTTTTATCATTTTATTTAATACCTTAAATAGAAAGGTATGGTTAAAAAAAAGCAAAAAAAAAACAAATTTACATATTATAAAATAAATTAAAAACAAAAATTTAGATAGAATTAAAAAAAAAAAAATATATTGTGCGCTGTAAAAAAAAGTAATAGAAACCAAAGATCTTTACCACAATTTAACTAAAAAAAATCAAAGGTTTTATTTAAAACCATTGGGCAAATAAATTTATTTAGGCTATAATTAAAAACTTGTAATAAAAAATAAAACAAACATCTAAGCCACTCTCACTTTGTTCAACTTTATTTTTCAACATTTTCAATACAAACTTTTATCATCATCTTGTTATTCTTTTATTTTCTAAAAAAAAAAATTACTTATGCTTAGGGTTTTTTTCTTTCTTTTTATTTTAGCTAAAATAAAAACAACAAGTTTCTTAAAAAAAACATAAACATAAAAATTAAATAAAGTAGAAAAAAAGGTTTGCCACTGCATAATTTGCAATATAACACCATTCTAAGCGATTTCTCTTTATCATTCTATTCTCTTACACACATTAAAAAGCATTTGTTTTGATTTCTTTTTTTTTACAGTTATCAATTAAAACATAAAAAAATAGTTTAAACATAGAGCAATAAATTAACTACTTAAAATTACAGCAAAACATTTTTGAATTATTTTTATTTTTAAAGTCCTAAGTCTACTTTTTTTTTACTTTACGCACTAACAAAAAGTCTTAGATTTAATTACAAAAATTTATTTATTTTTTTTTTTTTTTTTTTGGGAGGGGGGGAAAGAATGAAGCGATTGGTTTTTTTTCACTAATTTTTGAAAAGGGTGGGAAAAGGAGTTGTAATAAATTAAAAAAAATTTAAATATACTTGCTTGAGTAGGTTTGTAGAAAAATCTCTTCTTTTGCCATAGATTTTGTCACAATTTTTTTTATGCAATGGTTTAGGGGGAAGTATAGAGGCGTTTTTGGAAATTTTGAAAAATGGTATAGAACATAAAAATAAAATAGTAAATTTCCTAGAATGTAGCCATAAAACAATAAACATGAAACAGCAGACAATGTTTGCTGTTTTAGCAACAAATTACTGCTGCCCCATTTTCAGCTGTTACAGCAAGCATTTTTGCTGTTTTTACTAAAAATTTTTTTATTAGTCTATATCTGAGTTTCCATGCTACTTCGTTTATCGGACGCCTCCCCAGGTGGTGGATTGGGGAAAGCTCTTCAGATATAAGGGGTACCGCAAAAAAAAAAAAAATATCCGGGGAGAGCCAAAAAGTTGACACAAGCAGGGGGTGTCCCGCTTGCATGTATACGAATACGATTACGATGAGTCCGTGCAATGGGGTCGGCAGCGGATGAGCCAAAAGAAATGGCGAACGGTGACGCTTGCAGATTTTCAGAACATTTACCATCAACAAAACCCGGCCTAGAGGGTCGCTGGCGGCCCCAGCACTAGGTACTGATGCAAAAAACCGCCATCGGTAAAAAAAAACGATTATAGAAACATTAACAAGAATACCAAAAAAAAACTGACAACCACCCGATGATGTCCATAGGTCGTCAGAACACGGTTAATGATTGGAACATGTAACTCTCTCAGAAGCATCGAGACTTTACCAAGTCCAGAAGGAGATGTCGAACTACAACCTAGACATCCTCGGTTTAAATGAAGTACGATGGCCGAAATCCGGAACTATGGATTTTCAAAGTGGCTACCACTTCATTTTTTCGAGGAATGATATCCACCGAATAAATGGGCTCGGTCTTTTACTGTAGCCGAAAGCAAAGCGAGCTCTTCTATCATACAATGTTATATCCGAACACATCATGACGGCAAGATTAAATTCAAAATTCCGCAAAATATCCATTGCACAATGCTAAGCGCCAACCGAACCCGATGAAGACGAAACAAAAGATCAATTCACCCAACTCGACTCAGTGACGCGCTCTCTCCCAGAAGGAAACATGGAGACTCGGCTCAACAAACACAACTCGACTCAGTGACGCGCTCTCTCCCAAAAGGGATCATGGAAACTTGTTTTGAGAGATTTTAATGCGAAGGTGGGCAATAACAACAATGTCGATTTACAATCAATCATGGGAATGCAAGGACTTGGCGATACCAGGAATGACGACAGATTAGTTGACTTCTGGGTAAAAAACCGTCTCTTTATTGGAGGCCTAGAAATTCCCCCATAAAAACACCCGTAATCAAATCGATCATGTACTTATCAGCAAACTCTCTCTGGGTTCGCTGATGAATGTAAAAACTAGACGAGGAACCGACATCGATAGTGACCACATGCTCTTAGTGTCCACTCTAAGTCTACGTCGAGCCGTCGTTAAAAGGACAAAAAGTACATAGGTCACCTTCTTAAACCTAAAAGACCCGAAACGGCTCGCGAATACAAGACAACTTTAACGGAGAAGCTGCAAAATAACACCCATATATGGGCCGACATAACAGCAGTAATGAGGACGGATCGGAATTCATAACACCCGAACAGCAATTGGAGCGATGGCGCGGTTTCTTCAGCTCCGAAGGACCAGCAACCGAGGACGTAAGCTCCGACCCTCCTAATCCGCTCTGTGTGCCGAAACCCATGCAGGGATATATCCGCAGCCTCACCCACCTGCGAAGAAATTGAAAGTAAATCCGCCGGCTCTGACAATATATTGCCAGGCCAGTGCCGGAAAATGTATCATTTTGCAACTAAACTGCAACGGACTCCGTGGCAAGATCGATGAGATTGTGAATTTCATGAGTCGGAAAGATATATTGGTCGCAGCGATCCAGGAGACAAAGCTGACCAACACCTGTAAGGAATGGAGGTGGGGGATTGGCCTTCGTGATACACCATTCCGTGCAATATAGACCCATCTCGCCTGCGCATGGCACTAGTGACCCCTACATGGAATGCATGGGGAAACCAGTCAGGTCTGG